>NC_026004.2:85309838-85672338 GCF_000442705.2 Elaeis guineensis | reverse complement strand
GTGACCGACAATGATGTTTGGGGCCAGAGGGGAAACGGAAGAAGGAGAGGAAGAAAGGTTGGAGCCTTACCTGAGCTCCGGCGGCGTCTTCGGCCTCTGTTTTCCGGCGAGCACAAGAATAGGAGGCCGCGGCTTCAATCGGAAAAATCGGAGAAAAATCTCCGGCAATCATCGGTGGCTGCAGGGTCTACCCATAGAGGAGAGGGGAAGGGTTCTTATAGAGCTCGTCCTAGGGTCTTTCAATGGCCCTAGGACTCCGATTCTTGATCGGAGAAGAGGAAGACTCCGATCGGGAGTCTTCCTGCTCTGTTTTTTTTTTTTTTTTTTTTTTTTTTTTTTTTTTTTTTTTTTTTTTTTTTTTGGGCTTTGATCTGCTGGGCTGGGCTTTGGGCTTGGTTTGGGCTATAACAAATACACTAGAAGGCAAAGTTGAAACAAGAATCAACATCTAACTTTTGTATAAGTATAATAATATTTATATTTTTTATTTTGATGATGTTAGTTTCAACTAGGAGAGAAGTCCAACCTAGGATCTAAAAAGGATAGACCTTGCTGGTATTAGTTGAGGCCTTATATCACGGGCTTGTAAACATTGATTGGAAAAACTAACAGGAAACTTATCCCACATTCCTCCTAATCCTTGTTTCAATTAAATGTGGAATCATTCTTGGATTTGGATAATGTGACCTCACTAGCATAAACAAAGGACCTATCCAGCATTTTTACCTATCTGTAATGAAAGAAAAGATGATTCAAAATCCTACTTTCTTAATTATCTTATTTTTGTATTACTCTCATGAAAGATCTAAGTTGAGCAGGTTGAAAAATATTTTTTCTTTTTCTAGATGGGATCAAGATTGCTATTAGAGATCAACGCCACCTCTTGGAACTTGAGTTGTGGATAATAAGCTAACAAGACTGCGAGAATAGTTATGTCCTAGAGGTTATCTACATTTAAATTGTAGATATTGATTGGATTAACATTTGAATTTTTCCTTTCCCATGATCACATGAATAGTATAGAGTATGTTCAAACATTAGCCATTGAGTTATAAAAGAGTCCATGAGTGCTTTGAGGTGTTTATTTAAGTGGATAAAGTTTCTCTACAAGGAGGATTGAATATACTAAGGTACTCAAGATATGTTCACAACTATAAGAAATGTCATTGCTGAGGTGGATAATGACTTTGTAGAATTTCTTCTTCCCTAATGTAAGACCTTGCATTAGCACTTGAGTATGCTAAATAGTCTTCATTGGCAATCCATCTCACAAACCACTATTAGAGGTAGAGATGTGAACTAAGTGCCCAAATTTGCAAGTTGTTGCTTGACTTAAATGACAGGACACCTTATTGTATTTTGGGGGACAATAAATTTTCCATCAAACCTGTGCATTGAAAATCATATCTTGGACTATATCCTTGATGGAGAGTATCATGGTTTAATAGGTCTAGATACGGGTGAAACCAAGCTGTCTAATATGAAAACCATCAAAATGATATAGTATCCATATTAAAATAAAGACATGGTGTATCATATAAGCCGTGAAGCTTGGATAGCAACTTCAAAAATTTTAAAAAATAATTTATTTTATAAAATTAACATAACTAATGATTAATTATTTTAAAAAGTGTTTCATGCATGCAAATTTCATAAAATAATGGATGCTATGATCCAAGGTTCTAATGGACTAAGGCATCATATGACTAATAGTTTTATAATGTAATACTCAAAGGTCATATAAAGACACTAAAATTATGGAGAGAAGAAATGGTTTGTCCAGAAACAAAGAGATCAACTAGCTTCATCCTATTTAACAAGATGTTTGGTGACACATTATAGGAATCATGTACCTATGCTAGATAGATTTAAATTGTATAGTATATATTAATATATTTCATTAATAAACTTTTAAAAATATAGATTATTTAGTTTGATTAGCTCTTCAAGATATAATGTTTGATCCTTGATGAAGCTGACCTTTATTAGATATGAGATTGATGCATATTTGATTTTTTTTGAATCCTTACTAGATTTAATCTATCACCAGAATAGCATGGAATAGAAGGCCAGATTTGATTGAACTTGAGAGCATCCCTAATCAAGATAGTCTATTATTATAACAACAGAGATTAAAAATCTAAGCAAAAATTTCTCTTGAAACTCTCACTTAAATTGAAAGAAAACATTTCTTGGCTTTAACACAGTTATTTCAGCATAGTTCAGGTATGTTAGACCACTTGAACATAATAGTTGTTAAAGGCCAATGTACCAAACCGTCGTTGTAGTATAGTGGTAAGTATTCCCGCCTGTCACGCGGGTGACCCGGGTTCGATCCCCGGCAACGGCGTTTGTTTTGTTTTCTTTACCCACTTTTTAAGCCATCAAACTATCAGTCTGGTTAAAGGAAGGAGCCTTCCTTTGTCTATTTGCTATCATATGGAAGATGTGCATGGCATGTGACTTATTTAAGAAAAAGGAGGACTAGACGAAGACTTTTGATCCCACCCATTAAGATTCTTGTAATAAATTTGATAAATGCACTTTTGATTTGCATCAAAAACAAAAAGATAAAAATTCACCTTGGTTCTTCTCTTTATACTTTTCCTTTTTGTTTAAAATAATTGGGTTGGATTAATTAGATTTGACTTTGTTTTATCCGGGCCAACAATGATACCATTTAATCTAATTAAGACATAATTTTTTTTCTAAGTTCCTTTTTCCTTAAAATCTATTTATTTTGATACTTCACATAATATTGGTAATATTTATTCTTCACGCTTGATATGGGTATCTATTTAAGTCTCCATATTCGCTGTTACTGCGTTAAAGTTTAAGCATCTTTGTTTATAGCTACTATGTGCCTGAATCCAAACAAAGGGCCAAAAAGGAAAACAGAAAACTCTCCTCTTACAGGTGTTCTAATATTATGAATATTGCTAACGATGATGAGTCTCATAAGTTACCAATTAAAGACTTCTAGTTTAGAGGAAGTCATATGGGAAGCCTACCCATCAGTAGATTTTCTATGGTTTAAAGTTGAATACTCTTGTCATTTACTTTGTTAGACCTGATTGTTCTTTCTCTATTTTATACTTAAATTTATGATCGCCCAATTTTCATCAATAGAGCCAACTAAATTGTAGAAAACAGTAAGATCTTGGTGACCAAAATCTCTGAGCTTTTACACAAAACAATATGGATGAACATTATGAACCAATCCAGACAGACCACTCGATGAACCATCATCTCCCATTTATCCATCCACTGTCAAGACTGATTTTTTCTAACCTTGTATGGAGAAATTAAACCATTTGATGTCTAAATGGGGATTTTATGACCTTTGATCTCTGTTTTTTCAAAAAGATGATCCGATCAACGGCTGATTATGTTCTGGGTGGACATTCCCAACCTTTTTTGTCCCTCTTGGTTTAAACAGCAATATTCATGGGAGATAAAGCAAACTACATAGTGGCAGCAGGAATATTCATCAGAGTAGCAAGAAAAGGAAAATTTACACAATCACAAGATTTAAATAGGAAAAACTCAAGATCGAGCAGCTTGCATTTTAGTGAAGATTCCTTGTTCAATCCATCAGCAGAAATCTATTAGCCAAATTTCTGTTTCTTAGAAAGGGTTCTTGAGTTTCTTTTAAGCAAGATGCTCCAGGAGACAATGATGACAACAACATCCCAAACCAAGTAGCCACTCGTTCCCTAAAGGAGAAAGAAGAGAATAGAGAAGATATAGGGCCAATTTGTTGGAAATGATGGAGAGAAAGGGAACAAAAAAAAAAAAGCATTTTTTTTTCTGAAAAACAGAGAATGGTGGATGGTGTAACCAACCCAGCCTTGTAAAGCTGTTTTGGAAATATTGAAGTGCAAAATGCTCACTATTACTTCAAAAATACTATCTTGAGCTTGCTCCCTTGAATTTATATTTTCTTTTCTTTTCCCTGCTCTTTGTTCTCTCCTTTTACTGCAAAAAAGAAAAACTTTTGATATGATCATTATGGATATTGATATCTCACCAAAATATCAGCACCTTCAATCTTCAACTAATTTGTGTTAGTATGATTGTCACATTCTAGATACTAAAGCAAATCAACATATTCTCAAATAGGTTCTAATGGCGAATGAGTATCATATACAACAGATTCAACCTTCTATTTTTTTGGGTAAACAAACTAGCTCTTCACTGTCCTTGCATACTCCTAGATAGATTTTATGAAATGATAAGCTTATAGACTAATAGACCAAAAATTGTAATGATCAAAATACTTAACCTTGTACATCACCGCTTGGACCAACAAACCAAAAATTGTTGCCATTTCCTATTCTGGTGCCAAGGGTTCATGGAATGATGGACGGCAAATTAAAGCCTTTACTATCGGCTCATAGAAAAAACCAAAGATCACTAGTCTTAGAATCCTCTCTTATATTAAATTTGTTGCGGCTGGGATCCGTCCTGGGTCGGAGGTGTTGGAGCGGGGCGATGCCCGATGGGTCGACGGCGGTCGGGAATGCAAGAATAACCCACGCCAGAGTTAGCTCCGGCAGGCCGGGACCCTCCAACACTCCAGTCAGATTTTTCCACAATATGAGGAGAAGAGCGAGCATTTATGAGAGAGAAAGGGGGCGTACCTTTGGATCTCCTGTTTATTTCTTTTCATAAGGGAGGTGGAGCCATGGGAGAGCATGAGGATGTCAGAGATCTTTTGCGTCTCATTGAATGTCTTCGAGAATTGTGCCTAGTAATGTCACCTCATGGCATGTAGGGGCTCCACCTATTAATGGCATGAGTTGACAATTAGAAGCTGAGAGTATGGGGGGCTTGTCTCACTCATGATTACTCTTATTTTTTAGTGGATGGCGTGACAAGTCATAAAGAGACCTCATGGGGGCCAATGGCCAAAGTTAGGAGTGGAGGTCGAGGTGAGATCGGATGTGCACAGATATCTGCGGGCCAAAGCAGGATGCGCGGGTGCATCCTCTCCTTTCTCTTCCTCTCTTGCCACCTTTTCTATGTCATTCACCTTTTCCTTTTTTTCCTTTTGTCTTATTGTGCTGCCCATGGCCCATAGCAGGATGGGACGAGGAGAGAAGAGGCATTAATGGGTCTTATCAAATTCAAATGGCCCAGGGCTATCCTCATGGCATATACATAGTGGGCGACGTACAATCAGAAATTAATGAGGTAGATGAGACAGCATGGCCGATGAAGACCTTTTAGCACTGATGGTGGGCTGGTCTGACCGGTGGCACGTTGAGCCTCTGATCTCTCCTTATTCTCGGGAGTCCAATGATCAACCAAGGGAGGATCAGCCGACGGAGAATTTTCTCGAAGCAACCCACTTGGGTTGTGGTGCACTGATAAAGTTGGGATCAAGAGTGGATCGATAGCTGATGCAGGGGCCAAAGCCATAGCGGGGCTTGTAGGCCGTGTGTGTAGCCAATTTATCCAAAGCTCCCAAGTGGCCCTAGTTTGGGCCTTTGGGATCAATGGCTTGATGTGACTTTATCTGGTGCGCATCCCGATATCTCCATAATGGTCTAATTTGAAAAGAGCATGAGGAAGTTTGCTATCAATCTTTCCTAGTTCAGTGGATTGGAGTGGAAGTCAGCTAGAATAGACTTTATTGCCTGAAACATAATGATTTCCGAAATGGTATGGAAGTTAAGATATGGGCTGAAGACCATCATCTCATGTCTTCGGTCAGTACGAAAATATCCCCAACAAGGGGGTTAACTTTTTCGCTGGTATTTTGATATAGTCATTGGAGTGATATATGATTAGGAGTAAGGATCGGTCAAAGATCTTTGAGGAAGAAGCTTGAGTCGTGGTTTTCCTTGGATCAGCATCTAATATTTGGGTGTCACTTCTGGACCAGTGGATAAGGACTCAACCAAGGCAAACATCAGCCGTTCAAAATAAGATTGTCGGCCGAAGTCAAGATCGGCCACATAAGTTACGCACTGAGGTGTTTAGAAGGTAAGGATTGGTAAGATCTGAAATTAAACCTCCACTTACACTACATTAGGTAACTTCTTAGAGTAATTATCCCATAGCTCTAAGATGACATATTTATTGCTGGGATCATGCTCATTTATCTCCAACCGATACTACAATAATATTCCTATATGTCATCTATCGTGAGTCCTCTTCTAATCTGTGTCTTCAATGTAGCTGATGTATAACCCCCAACACATGCTCAGGGCTCACTCATAGATCGGGTGCTGGGGTTACACCCCCACACATATACCCCCTACTCTCTGGCCTGACTGGGGTCAGGCTCAGGGAGTACAAATCTATACACAGCACCTGAGAATGCGCGATTAGTCTTAATTCTGCCATTAGTATACCTGTTGCATGGCAATCTATCTTTGTTAGGTGACTTCAATTTATTTTTCTTAAATTGGATAGTTGATGTGACTCCCTTTATTTTGTGGTTCGTCGTTCTTACAATGGCCTAGGTCTGAGCCTTTGGAGTTTAATAGCTTGACGTGACTTCACTTGATGCACATCTCCATGCTTTTATAATAACTTGATTCAAGAGGAGCACGTTGAAGTTTACTATCAGCCTTCTCAAATACAGTGAATGAAATAGAAGTCATTCGAAATGAAATTTATTGGCTAAAGCCTAATAGTCATTGAAGAGATGGTTCGGCGGTCGAGGCTTGGACCAGAGGCCAATGCTTGAGATGTTCTTGGAAAGCATAGGACTCTAAAGGCCCCATAGTAGATTAAAATTGCACTCGACAAAATAGATGCGAGGCTATTCCATGTGGCTTTGATGTCGGTGTAGGACATGCATGCAGGTAGCATGGGGCCTTAACTGGTAGCTTCGGCATCGTCTGAAATCTATGCATTTCGTGCATGACACTAAACTGTTGTCAGAAAGCATGGTCGGAGTCAGGACAATCAAGGCTTGAGTTTGTGCATATCCGAACTGGGTGCTAGAGGACCCACGACAGGTTTTTTTGAAGGGGATGGTGTCAGGGGCTTTGTTGCACGGTCCTTAGGAGGAAGACGTTGATTCCATCGAAGATGTGAGCGAGCGCAAGGAGCTTATCCCTTTGATCTTTTCTCCTCTATTCGATGTGCGGATTGGATATTTATGCGCTCGAGTATTACAATGTGTTGCTCATGTTCATGCAATGGGAGCAGTAGTAGCCTGCAGAGGAGAGATCAGCTATAGTGAGCATCTAAAAACTTCGAAGCCTCTTGCGAGTGGCTTCAATTTTGTCTGAAGCCGGATGTACAGGTCAGAAAGACAACATGCACAAAAGGGGCAGGGAGTCATAGTTGGCCTCAATATAGTCGTAGCCGGATGTACAGGTCAGAAAGACAACGTGCACAAAAGGGGTAGGGAGTCATAGTTGGCCTCAATACAGTCGAAGGTATGTACGAGCATGCAAGGAACCTTCGGACATGCGGACCCAGCGAGGTTCGACGTCGGTGGAGGCATGCTATGCACACACGCCAGGAGCACAGTGGCCGTTTAGGACCTCGATATCAGTAGGAGATGGACGCGCACGTGAAGGGGAGTTTAAAGCTACCTTCAGAAGGTCCTACTCGAAGACATTGGAGAGTTGGAAGCCAAATCCAAACCGATGGGCCCCAAGAGCTCCCATTCCTATACAGCCGCAGTGTTTCTACTCTCTGCCCCATCCAGGAGGTATTGTCCACTTTGACCCCGCTTTTGACCGTTGAGCCGCACGGCTTTGCCCTATAAAAGGAGCATCCTGAGGGTACCAGAGGTCCCCATGACTATATAAGTAGGAGTACTCCCTTGACTCCATCCGATGTGGAACTAAATATCTCCTCCCCTAACAATAGCCCCCACAATCAAAGGGGTACGACTGTTGTTGAAAGGAGTGGATCGAATCCCACAGAAGGCACCAAACCTAACTCTGGAAGCTAGATCCACACCGATGGGCCTCGAGAGCTCCCATTCCTATACAGCCGCAGTGTTTCTGCTCTCTACCCAGTCCAGAAGGTATTGTCCGCCTTGGCTACGCTTTTGGCTGTCGAGCCGCATGCTATAAAAAGCACTCCTGAGGGTACCAAAGGCCCCCATGACTATATAAGTAGGAGTACTCCCTTGACTCCTTCCGATGTGGGACTAAATGTCCCCTCCCCTAACAAAATTAATTGTCTGGTTTAGATGTGGTGATTATCTCCTGGTTAAGGCAAATTTGGATGAATGCAGTATATCATGAAACTTAAAGGCTACTTGGTAAATTGGGAGGCTAATCACTTTGGTTTTCAGTTCATGCAACCAAAAAATTTAAAAAAAAAAAATCTTTGATATAATTTTCAGTTTCAAGTATCTCCCTCGCCACCATTGGCATCCATCTCACAATATAACTTCAGAAGGGAAATGAAATCATGCTTGGAATTGATCCTATAACTATGGAAGAATATACATCTATCCGTAGCTACATACACTGCATCTCACACTACCTAATTTGCTCCTCGGAGGTCAAAACCAAATTAGCTTCAAAAATGTGTGTCTAGGCTTCACCTTAATAATCAAAAATAGGGAATCGATGTGTTGGGGGGAATGATTCCCTTTTCCGTGTAATATGAATTATCAGCAACTGCCAGTCGTTTTCGAAACATTCTCCATTCCTTCTTACACCGTTCTCTCACCTACAAGATTTGCCAAAGACAACATTAACAACTGCAGATTGGTTAGCCCCCCATTCAAGATCTGCTGCGACCTTGGCGCACATATTTCTACCGAAGTTCATGTGGCTATAAGGGATAGGGAGTTGTCTCCTCACCACCCAGGGCCACGGTGCTGTGTGTATAACATAGTCAAGACTGTAAGAGCACGGAACATACCCCTTCCCATGGTGCTTTATCCTTCTCTGCTTGCCAAGTTACCTGGAAGGTTCGGCCACCAGCAATAGATGATGTGTTTTACCTACCTCGTTCCCGAGTGAAGGAATCACTTCATGAACAATCCACTGAGCATCTACAACTCCAATTTTCTCATGAGCCGGCTAAGTCGATAAATTAGGTAATAGAAACATTTTGGTCAAAAGAGTAAAAGCTGGAAAGCCAAGAGAAGATACACAAAGTACTACAATGAAGAATGCATGCAAGATAGAGAACACAAAGACGCAACTCAATCCTCATCAGGAAAAGTAAGTAGTTGACGATGCACCTCATAAAGAAAATGTAAATATAATAATTATCCCTCTGAAAACTAGCAAATTCATACATCTGATCTCTGCTTGGCATGCAAGTAAATATGTAATGCAATTAGATAAAACAGGTGCACAAAGTACCTCCACACATTTTCTCAGCGCAAAATCAAGTCCCCAACCATGAATCAAGTCATTCTGCAGCAACAAAGTATGGAATTTAGGTAATCATCAAATGAAGAAATATAGCAATTGACTTGTGAGTGGTGAAGACGATCAACTCCACCTGAATCATATGCCATACACATCGCCGTGCATCCCGAGAGAACACGGTTGCCATTATTTCAACAAATCTGCACAAGAGATCAGATAAGAGATTAAAAGATGCTTTTTGAAAGCTAGGACACAAATAAGATGTTTGCAAGATCCACATTTTCTGTAGATCAATAAAGATACATGCTGGATTTTGCCATAATTATATGTTCCATCATATGCATAAACAAGTCAGATACATAACAAATTGGATCAATCAAAAAGTTTACTTTTTTCCAAAAGGATCTAGCCTCTATTGTAAACAATATAAAAATGATTACATAATTAAAAAAATTAGATATAAATATATAATTTCATCAAAAATTTTACTTACATAATTTATTATTGAAAAGGATCATAATTGTGTATGCTAAAATCTATCTGTATTAGATGGTGCATCAATTTCCATATTCACATCTGAGTTTGAAACTAAAAATTCAAAAAAATATTCATCAATAATATTTTTTTGTGGACTTGGTAACATTCTACTGAACTTGTGGACTCATCAAAATAGGATAAGTTCAAGCATGAGGAAAATGAAAATCTGCATCCTATAATGCAATACACGGCATCAAAATCATATTATTTGGAGGTCATTTTCCTATACATCAAGTTTTCCAAAATCTATAGGACCAAATAATAAAATATAATGCTTTAATTTGATTCTTGAATCAGAAGAATCCAAATTTCTTGAATGTTCCTCAAATTCTTAATCTGTATAGCTTGCAATCTAACTTAGCACACTAGCTCTATTGATACTATCCGTTTTGGGACAATTTGATAATTCACAAGGAATTTCCAAAATGTATGTTTTTCAGTTTGTAAACATTTAGATGTTGACGTGTTCAATATTCATTTATAATCTCCAATACTGTATTTGACCAAACCAAATTTGTCCTCAAAAATGAATATGGCCAAGTTTGTACATGTCTACTATCAGATTCACAAACATATACCATACAGTTGGACTTGATGGATTTGGTTTGAATCCCCAAGAAACAAAGATGAACCAACCAAGTTTTAAAGTACCAGTACCTTATGACTATAGTACAGATCAATAATGTACAGCGCTATACCAACACAAATATGCGAGCATGTGCTGGCACAAAAGAATCAGTGCTGTACACTTGTGTTGGTACAGCATCAGTATGCAGGGCTCACTGGTATGATCCGGTATAGCTGGTATGGATTGGTATTTTCCAGTAATTAGACACTTGGAATCAATAAATGTAGGAGAAACAAAATTTAGATTTCATACGCAGCACATGGTGGCAAATGGGGGTCAGGGCACCAGCCTGGTTGCTCCTCAGTTTCCCTGCAAGTGTAACAAAGCATATGTAAAATAATAAAAAAAGAAAAGATTGATTTGTTAAAACACAACAAGCAACCTAAACAAAGTAAATTGGTGGCATTAAGGAAAAGTATAAGGTAAGCAAACTCATGTACACATGAAGTGCTACAAAGCTCACTTGTGAACTTCCCGATCATCTCTCCTTTTGGTCATTTGCCATGTCAACCCTCTGTCTGGCTCCAAACCAGGCTGCGAGATTTCCAGCCCATGTTTCTTTACCAGTTTAATATACCTAGAAATTGAGATATCTAGACTCAAGCATGCAGATTACAAAGAATTTACATGCCTGCATAACAAACCAGAACTTACTCTTCCGCATCAAAATGCTCAAGTCCTAAGTCTTCATCCCAGATGAATATATACTCATATGCGGCCACAATGTCGGGGAGCAAAAACCATTTAGCATACCATCTTAAATAAGATAGAGTTAGATGCTGCAACAGTGAATTGCTGACCATGCTCAGAGACAATAAAATAAAAAATTAAACACCATCTGATTCCAATACTAATTTCCCACCATTTAGCTTGCTTCCTTGCACTCACATGTATAGCCCGCTTTGACCACTCAAATTCATCCCATTCACTAGTCCGGCCATCGTAGTGGAACAATAAGATAGTGAAATTTTCAGAGAACTGCATGGAAGATTAAGAGGACAAGGACAGATGAAAATTAAAATTCCATGTTATAATCATCATTTTGAAAAACAAACCAAATTTGCAGGTCAGGCCAGGCCTGATTGAAAATCAGCATTCGTTTAATTGAGAAACCAAATGACACAGTTAACATTGGTCAAAACCCATAAACATATAGAAAGTAAAAACCAATCTAACCAGCTGAGTTAACCAGCTTCTTGCATTAGTTTCGGAGAATTCCTCTCCTGAGGACTCACCCATTCTTGAATCTTGATGCAAGATAATAAAAGCAGAAACTTGTTGTCATTAATTCTAAGTCACAAGACTGTGGGGCCTAATTTAAATTGTAGTTTTCTAGATGCACTAATACGTGTGATGTTTGCTTTGGTCCTGTCATAATCCCCATCCCTCTTCATTGATAAGCATCACGGAATGTACAAATTGGGAGTCATCAAATGATGAGTACATTGAAGCTTTCGCACAATTATTAAATAAGCTAAAACTATATAATTACACAAAAGAATCAGATCATCTACTGTAAGTTGATAGGTAGGTACAATTATTAAACCTTATTCTACTTGTTGTTCACTTACTTTCTTGATGGCTGCATCAATATTATCTCTCTGTTCATATCCGACTGTGAATGTTACAAGATACTTCTGTCGGACAACATGGTCCTGCATATTTCATTAAAAAAATGATTTTTAGAAAAGATAAATTTAGTATACAGGTTAAGCATTATATATTAGTAAATAGTAAATCAATAGCCAAATACAAAAAGGTGAAAAAGATGGGGAAGAAAAGGAAAAGTCAATAAGTTGATAGTGATACTCCAAAGAAGAAAGTAGACACTTCTAATAATGATGGAAGAATAAATCTGCCCATCAACAGACCAAAATAAGTATTTACAAGTATGGATACAGACTGAAGAAATGCTAATGAAATTGCCAGATGCAACTGTGAGGGGACTGACTCCCTATGCCACCAAAAGGAGGAACCATGTGGTTGCCTATGATGAGCATGATGACAATATTTATTCCAGAAATAGAATGATATCAACATTGATAAGAATCATGCTACTATATAAGTTCGAAAATAATTAATTAATAGGTAATCTACACTAGAAAGGGCAGTTGAATGCCTTAGATATTAGGCAATCAACTTCAAACACTTTTTTTCTACTTTCTTCTTTTCTGAGGTAAAGGCATTCAACTTCAAACTCTTTTGTCACTAATCTTGTTCGCTTTAGCTGCTCCATTGCAAAATTAACTTCTTAACTTTAATCCCCTTGAAATCAAAAGAAGATACTCAAAACCAAATTACCCAATAAGAACCTTACCCCAATAAAGTATACTGGTCCCACGTGCAGAACTTTTACAGAAACCTACTGCAGAGCAAATCACACATAAAATGCAGTGAAAGATGGCGAAAATAGTGAGTTATAAATGCCAGAACATTACCATACCATGAGCAAGAACAGGCTGGTTTTAGAATGATATAACTTTTATAAGAAAGCAAGAACATGCAACATACCGTGTCTTAAAATTTATGCAATACAACCCCATTTTTTGTTGATATACAATCTTGTTTCTTTCTAAAATAGCATATCAAGTGGGATCTGTTTAATAGGGTCCACCTATCTCTCTGGTTGTGTGTTTGTGCATGCACATGCATGTTCTGGAAGTAGGGGGGTGGATATAGAAGCATGTTGCAAGAAAGCAATGATGAAACTGAATACAACCAAACAAACGAGGGGCCTCCTTTCTCTGGATTCCTTTTCTAATTGACAACTCCAAATATCACTAAGGACATGAGAATACAATTGAGAAGCAGCTTCAACCAAGCTCTTGCATTCTATATAGTAGAGACAATACATATGAGAATAAATATGTTATCATGGGCTTCTTTTCTGTCTATGTCATTAATAATATACTTCCACATTTGGTCTATGCACCTTCTTGTTTCTTTGTTGGATAATGACTCAAAAGGGATGCATACAATAGAAAACTACTGATAGGTACGTAAATAAAATCAAACAAATTGAGCCCTCCTACGGAACCCTTTTTCCATTTTTTCCTTTTTGATTACATTGCTAAGAGGTAATCAGACCATGAGCAGCAATTTTGCCTGGATTCTTGTGGTATATGGTACTCCTTCAATGGGATGCAGAGAAAAAAACTCAAGAGATTCATATACCTACTCTATTGGCACATGTGCAATACAAATAAGCCTGAAAAATATTATTTCAATTAATTTTGTATTTATCATAAAGTTTCACACTATAACTTTACTACATACATTGCATTAAGCTTGATTCGGATTATAATTTACCAGCAATTTTAACTTATTAACATTGTTGTAAGAGTAGTGCTATCAACCAATGCTACAAAGAAGAGAGAAGACAAGCTACTTAGAAGAGGAGAAACAAAAGAAAACCGAAAAGAAGAGAAGAGAGAAGAAAAAAGAACAAAAGAAGAGAAGAGGAAAAAAAGACAGAGAAGAGCTTTAGCTCAAACAAAGAACGCCCAACCAAATCATCCTCAACTTAGGCCTCTCCCAACCCATACTAAGACATCTCATATCCAATCGTATCATCCAAATTAAATTCAAATAACAAAACCAAAGACAGATTTTTTATGACCTCCAATTCCAAATTTTCACAGGCAATTGGCATAAACCGGCTATATCATTGACAACATCCCATACCAAAAGCAGTTGATCCAAGTCCACTAACAAGGCATTTGCTAGATAAAGCTTTATGACATCGACACCCATGTGTGTTCATCAACCCTAACATGGAGCTCATGGCAGGCCTCCCACTTGCTTGATCCTAGAAGTCTACATTCTTACTATTGCCCTTGCAAGCATCTAAGCTAGCCTATCACCCCAGCTCCCCCACACCTAAATCATGCTATCATCATTAGCAAAATGGTCCTCTCTGATGATGACTCCACCTTGGTGCAATCTCTCCTATGGATGTGGTCCATCCGCTTGACGCTCACAACCCTTGGCACGACCACCAAGTTGTTGTCACCATTGCCTACTCCCTCTCTTCTCAAACACCTCCTTCCCCTACTCTATTGGCTTGTTCTTCAACGGCTTTCTCTTTACATCTTTCTTTGGAGACTAGGTCTTATCAATTCCACAGCGTCATTCTTGTTGATTCGTCTCCATGCTGCACCATTCCGCATCATCATTCTTGTTGATTCCACTACCAAGGAGGGATAAAAGTAGGGGACAAAAGATGGAAAGGAGAAAAAAGAAGAGAAGAGATAGGAAGAATGGTGAAGAGAGAAATGGAGGGGGTTCCCCACCCACAAAAGGCCAAGGAGCCTAGTTAGGAAACAGAGCATCACACAAGATTATGATAAGTCAGATTCAGAACTAAAAAAAAGCTGATTAATTTAAACTGAAGGAATTAAGTCAAAACCAATCTATGAATAATCTAACCAGCAATTAGTTAAAGAAAACAGATAAGGGTAGGGACCATAGGGTAAATCCTTGAAATAATTTCAAGAAAATATCTTGGACTATATGTCTCTAGAAGTAAGAACATGGCAAGCAAAAGTTGCATCTTGGTGACCTTCATAAAGCACTGAGGCACTCTCAAGTTTCCTGCAAAATCAACACTGCAGGTCTCTCAAGATTCAACAATCTACAAGAGGATTTGAGAACAATTTGCACCTAAAATGTTATATAAATCATATGGAAGAATGGGGACATCCATGATATTTACAAGCCACCACCACCTTTCTTACCCCCAAGACTCATAGGAGGGTTTTTGAAAGTCCAGACATGAAAAGTAGCAAAATATCAGTAGGATAAGGCATAACTTCAGCATCAACAAATGCCTGCCCATCAAGCATGTTGCGAAACAAAACCCTTGAAATTGATGATATGTCAAAACAGTTACCATTAAGCATTTTAGACATCAATCCTTTTGTATCTGGACTCCAATTCAACTGATTCATGATGTGTCGAAAGACTTATTCAGTAAGCTATATGATAGCTTGCTCTTGGCTAATGTTTCTTTATGAATTTATTTGTCAAAATGATCTGACTACTGCCTGCACAGGCTGTCTAGTTTGCTGCTGAGTGTCTTTGACCAAAATTGCTTATTATGTTGGATATTCAGTGAGCTGTCATTAGATCTTAATACATATATGACTAAAGATATAACACTCAACTGACTAAATAATTGACAAGGGTGACCCTGGCATTATATTGACATCAAGCCAAGCTAGGAAATTCAACACTTCTTGTAGCACCAGATTATTATCGCCCACTGTTGCTTGGAGGAATGTCAGAATTAGAGGTCAGTTTTGCCTTAACTTTTGATGTATTTGAGTGCCTTGGCTTTAACAAAAAGCCTTTTAGCACACTGAAGGGGTAATATAATATAGAAGATTGGGTAACTGGCTGCCAACTCAACTTACCTTTTGTCTGATATCAATGCAAAAAAAATCAGTATCAAATCCTTGGAAACAAAACTTTGGCAGACTTGCCATGAAATCCAAAGGGCTAAATTGCATCAAGGATTCTGACCATACCATATAGTACCACCTTGTATCAACATATTGATGGGGTATCACCTGTGCTGGCAAATCTTGAGTAGATAAGAAGGTGTACTTTGGTATGTAGTGCACCACCCGAACACAAATGGCCCCCCATATTGTGACATTTCAAGTCTTGATTAGCAAGCTGGAGACCCACCTTAATTGTTCCAAATCAAGTCTATAAGAACTAGGAAACACCCTTTGAAATTCCACTAGACATGGAAAGCATCTAAACAAAGATAAAAGTGACAGTTATGGTAGCCTTGTATTTAAATTGCAATAAGCATATTCATGAGACTATTTTTACATTCAATAAAGATGTATTACATGCAAATTAATCAAAATGGTCCAATATAGATTTGGATGAGATATATCTAAATGCATTCTCATTACCAAACTTTACACATAATGCTTCAGCTGTTAGTACAAGGTACTTGATAGAACGATAAATAAAATGTCAATATCATACACATGCAATTTTTACATACACATTTTACTTTTCTATGTATTGATCAGATATATATTGGACAGTAGATTTCTGAAATAATTGAATCAATATCATACTTTAAATGCATGTGTAGCATGACATTTTAGAATTTTCAATGGCTTTATTATAATTCTATATTTTAGTAATTACAGACTTTAAACCAGATTAATCAAAACAATAAATCCAATTATTTCAGATATGTAAAATATTTTAAAATTTGTGATGATGTTATATTACTTGCTTTATTTTCTATTTAATTCTTTTTATTTTTCTCATTTTTCCTCATTTTTTCACCAAAACCCCAAAACTCAGACTGAAATTGCTGAAACCAAACATAATATGCTATATTGAAAGAGAAATGGAAATCAAAATTTTAAACCTTCAATACTATCATACCATATCATATGAATACTAAAAGCTCTAAACATCTAACAATAATAAGACTTAATAATATGCTTTTGTATATTCTATGAATGGGTAGGGAAACAAAGGCTTTGCAGTTCATATAGCAAGATAAAAGTATAAAAGGCATTTTAATCATGGAAGGTCAGTGGCCTGGCAAGAGGATTAAATATAAACTATTGTTCTATAGAAAGACAGTTTGAGTATTTTGTCATTTTATAAGACTTTCTATTTGGATATGCATAGAATTTCATGCTTGTAAGGGGGACAACACATGGCTGCAACATCAAGTCATATCAGTCTATGAAAGGCAGTTTGTAGCAGCTGCAAACCTCATCTGGGTTGCCCCACAATCTGCACAGATAAAAATCTGATTCTGACTCAACAATACCTTTAGGTAGGCTTTCTGCACCTCAAGGATTTGTGGGAATATAAATCTGTAAGAAAATCACAGAGCATAACTCAATAATAGTACCAGAAGCAAATAATGGAAATCCTACAACAGAAGGTTGGCTGTTGGCAACGAAACATAAGCTGCAAGTGTTACGTATGGTTGACACATAAAGAGGATAAACAAATAATAAAGTGCAGTTACAGCAGATAGAGTATCTCCAAAGATAAGTATAAGTTTCGTTAAAAATTACTTGTAAAAAGACTGGGATACCATTAGGCATAGTTTGCAAGTATTACACAGTCAAATGCCATTGGGATGGCATTATAATCTCTCTTTTCAATTAAAAACAGAATGTTCAATTCTATCATGAGGACTAGATTACTAAGAATCTCCACATAAACACATATGTCAAGTACCAAAAATGTCAATCCATATCATACCATCTCCATAATATATAGAACACAGGTAGGCTTTCAGCCAGGTAGAAGGTAGAAATATAAGTCTGTGCACCATGCCAGCCCATACATTGCACATCAGCTTATACGAGCAATATCTCTCTCTCTTCTTCTTCTTCTTCTTCTTTTTTGCCTCTTTCCCTTTTGGTACGATGTGAGAAATATCCCTTCAATATGCATATAGAATCTTATACAAAACTTTGCAGGTGTATGTTCCACTTTCTTGTTTTGAACCCATGATTGGTCACTTCAAACAACCTTGTCCTTACTTGTTCTTGTTTACAAAATCATGTTATATTAAATAAAATATGAAATCAAGGTAACATATGGCATATGACTTTCCGCAAGCATCCCCTAAAATAAATAGTATGGAGAAGCTTATCATTAGGAGATCAAGTTAATAGTTCCAAAAATAGAGCAACAATGGGAAATGGAAAAGCTACATTTAACAAAGGGTTTAAACCAAAGTTTGCCATCCCAGTATCAGACCCTATATCAGTACCATCTTATTATAGTATCGGTGCACAATATGATATGAGACAGTGAAGCATACCAAGTATCAATAAGGTACAAGATTGCATACCAGTTCGGTACTGTACAGTATGGTATGCTCAGTATAGTATAGTACCCACCAGTATGGCAAACCTTAGGTTAAATATTAATTTATTATAACAAATAAATACAAGAAAAGGGAAGATGTCTGTGTGCATGCATGTAATGTGCGCCTATATGTATGTATGTATGTATGTATATAGAGATAAAATGTTTCCAAGTAATAGGATTGCCAATAAGACAACAACTATGACTGATTCCAATGTGTCTTGCATTATCCCTTTGAAGGAGGTGCTTCCTACATAACCTACAGGTGGATGGGGATCACCTTTGTTCCACTCAATAACTTGATTGAAAATCCAAGTTCATTTTAAATGAAATGTAGGGGCACTAAAATGCCATTTAAATTATACTATAACAAAATGCTTGACAAATAAGCTGTCTACAAACTAATAGAGTTTAATGAACAAGAAGACTAAGTATGGAATTGATCTTAAGAGCAACAGATAAATAGCACCTTATAAATATCAAAGGTCGAATTTGAACTAGAATTTTCTTAGTTTCGATTATTTGCTGAATTCCACAAGTTCCCATCTCCACTGTACGACATGGTGCCGGAAGTGACAAAACGCTGCCAAATTCAGATAAATATCATGTTAATGTGGCTTGAATTTTGGATATCTTTTATGGGCTCGAACTATGACCCAATCTGAAAAGCCCGCGTTGCGACCTGAATGAAATATTTTGGGAGGTCTGTGGTGGTAGCGGAGGGCATGGGCCGATAGGCCCATGCCCGAAGCCTACCACTGACCTCATTGGGGGGTACGGGGGGCAACGCCCCCCACGGTACGGACCAGTATAAATATTGTATTTTCTGCCAATCTCAGCAGTTTTGTGAGAGAGGTTTGGGAAATCAAATTGCGGCTAGAGTTTGGAGAGTTCTTGAGTGATTGTATCTCTCTTTTTATCATAATGGAATTTTTCTCTCGTGTCTTGCCCGTGGACATAGGCTTTTCAGCCGAACCACGTAAATCCTGTGTTTGTTTTTTCTTCTCTTCTCTATTTTGTGTGATTGTACGAATCTGTGTGTGCCCTATATTTGTGCTTGCTATAACAAATTGGTATCAGAGCGTTGTATGCGTGCAGTTTAGGGTTCACAGATGGCATCGTCTTCAACGAAGTATGAGGTGGAGAAGTTTAACGGAGGATCGAGTTTCAGTCTATGGAAGATTAAAATAAAATCTTCCTTGATTCTGCAAGGTTTATGGAAGGCAGTTGAGAATAACTTTCCAGAGGGTATGAAGGAGGCGGACAAGGCCGATCTGAAGGAGAGAGCCTTGAGTGCGATTTTCATGAGCGTCACTGATAATGTTCTGCGAGAGATTGCTAGTGAAAAATCGGCATCTGAAGCGTGGAAGAAATTGGAGAAGTTGTATTCTGCCAAATCGCTGACAAATTGTCTCTATCGAAGAAAAGACTGTACAATCTTAGAATGAACGAAGGTACGTCCATTAAAGAACATCTGGATGAATTTAATTCAATCATTATGGACCTGAAGAATATAGATATTGATATTGATAGTGAGGATCCGGCTTTGATTGTGTTATGTTCGTTGCCACCCTCATATGAGACTTTTGTTGATACTCTATTGTATGGAAAAGACAGTATTTCACTAGATGATGTTAGTAATTCACTAAAATCGAAGGAGTTGAAAAAGAATTTTTCAGACAATAGAGACAGATATGAGGGAGAGGGTTTGTTGAGCAGGGGAAGAACACAGTCAAGGGAAGGTTTTTCAACCAAAAAGAAATTTAAGGCTAGATCAAAGTCTAGAATGAAAAAGGCTAACTGTTTTGAGTGCGGGGAGCGGGGACACTACAGGAGAGATTGTCCCAAGTTGAAAAATAAAAGGGGAAAGCAATCAGAGAGTTCTGCGAATGTTGTTGACAGGTTCAATAATTCTGATGACAGTGATAGTGCTGGAGAAATTCTATCTGTGAGTTCAGATCATGGACAGAGTTCCTGGGTCCTTGATAGTGGTGCTACTTATCACATGTGTCCACACAGAAATTGGTTTGTCACTTATAAACAGATGAGTGGTAAAGTATTTCTGGGGAATGATCGTGCATTACTTGTGGAGGGTGTAGGTAACATCAGATTAAGGATGTTTGATGGGATTGTCAGAACTATGGAGTGTTGGCATGTTCCAGGATTGAAGAAGAACCTAATTTCTCTTGGGACACTAGACTCTCATGGATACAAATACCATGCAGAGAATAGAATTCTCAAAGTATGCAAGGGCTCTATGGTACTCATGAAAGGCAGTTTGGTTTCAGGATTGTATGTTCTTCAGGGAAGTATAGTTTCAGGGGAAGCTGCAGTAGTATCTAGGAGCAGTAATCAGAATCAGACTCAGCTGTGGCATTTGCGTCTTGGTCATATGAGTGAGAGAGGGTTATCTGTATTGAGCAAGAGAGATTTATTGGACAGATAGAAAACAGAATCTATGGATTTTTGTGAACATTGTGTGTTTGGCAAATAGACCAGGGTGAAGTTCAACAAAAAGGCAATGCACAGAACCAGAGGTACAGTGGATTACATCCATTCAGATCTATGGGGTCCTAACAGAATTCCTTCCAAGAATGGTGCCAGGTATTTCATGACTTTGATTGATGATTACTCTCGGATGGTTTGGGTGTATTTTCTGAAAACAAAAGACGAGGCATTTCCAACTTTTGTTAAGTGGAAGACGATGATTGAGAAGCAGACAGAAAAGAAGGTCAAGCATCTTAGAACTGATAATGGATTGGAATTTTGTAATCGTGAGTTCGATGCTTTCTGCAGTGACGAAGGTATAGTGAGACACCGCACTTGTACTGGGACACCACAACAGAATGGTATTGCAGAACGCATGAGCAGAACGCTTTGTGACAAAGCACGAAGCATGCTCTCACATTCAGGTTTGGGAAAGGATTTCTGGGCTGAAGCAATTAATACAGCCTATTTCTTGGTAAATCGATCTCCATCTACAGCTATTGAGTGTAAAACTCCTTTTGAGATCTGGTCCGGGTTACCTGCTGATTACTCTCAGTTGAGAGTATTTGGTTGTCCTGCTTATGCTCATGTGAGGGATGGTAAGCTTGAGCCGAGGGCAAAGAAATGCATATTTCTAGGGTATGCATCTGGAGTGAAAGGCTATAGGTTGTGGTGCAATGATATAAAGTCTCCAGGGTTAATAATCAGCAGGGATGTGACATTTAATGAGTCTGCTTTACTGGATGGTCAGAAGGAGAAGTCAATATCAGAATCAGATCACGGTGTCAGAGAATAGGTGAAGCTTGAGGTTGATACTTCAGCAGTTCAGTTCAGTGATCCAGATGATGAGGTGCAGGATCCTGATCAAGAAGAGGATGCACCTGAACAACAGCAACAAGAGCCATATAGCATTGCAACTGGTAGGGAGAGAAGACAGATCAGACCTCCGCAGAGATATGCATATGCAGATCTAGTTGCGTATGCTTTATCAGTTGCTGAGATAGTTGATATGCATGAACCAAGTAATTATAGGGAAGCTATTTCTTGTTCAGATGCAGATCAATGGGTCGGTGCTATGGGTGAAGAAATTGAATCACTTCATAAGAATCAAACTTGGGAGCTTGTGACATTGCCTAAGGGACAGAAAGTAGTAGGCTGCAAGTGGGTTTTCAAGAAAAAGGAAGGCACTCCAGGGATAGAAGCACCTCGTTACAAGGCATGGTTGGTAGCTAAAGGCTTTACTCAGAGGGAGGGGATTGACTTCAATAAAGTGTTCTCTCCAGTTGTGAAGCACAGTTCTATCAGAGCCCTTCTTGCTATGGTTGCTCTTCATGATTTAGAGCTCGAGCAATTAGATGTGAAGACAACATTTTTGCATGGTGAGTTGGAGGAGCAAATTTATATGAGTCAGCCTGAAGGATTTGTCATTCCAGGTATGGAAAATCATGTTTGCTTGCTTAAGAAATCTTTATATGGTTTGAAACAGTCTCCTAGGCAGTGGTACAAAAGATTTGATACATTCATGATTTGTAATGGCTTTATCCGTAGCTCATATGATAGTTGTGTGTATCACAGAAAGCTTTCAGATGATTCCTTTATCTATTTGCTGTTGTATGTAGATGACATGCTTATTGCTGCTAAAAGCATGTCACAAGTTAATATACTGAAAAAGCAGTCGAGTGATGAGTTTGAGATGAAGGATTTGGGTGCTACAAAGAAGATTTTGGGAATGGAGATTATCCGAGACAGAAGTGTTGGAAAGCTTTTCTTGTCTCAGCAGACTTATGTTGAGAAAGTGCTTCAGCGTTTCAACATGAATAATTCTAAGCCTGTAACTGTTCCGTTTGCTGCCCATTTCAAGTTATCTGCAGATATGTCATCTAAAACAAATGAAGAGATGGAACACATGTCCAGTATTCCTTATTCTAGTACCGTGAGTAGTATCATGTATGCTATGGTTTGCACTCGACCTGACATTTCACATGCAGTCAGTGTTGTGAGTAGATATATGGCGTGTCCTGGGAGAGAGCACTGGCAAGCAGTGAAATGGATTTTAAGATATTTAAAGGGTACTACAGATGTTGGTCTGATATTCGATAGGGCCAAGATGAGTGATTCAGTTGTTGGCTATGTGGATTCAGACTTTGCAGGGGACTTAGACAAGAGGAGATCTCTGACATGTTATTTGTTTACTCTTTCTGGTAGTGTTATCAGTTGGAAGGCAACATTGCAAACTACAGTTGCATTGCCTATCACAGAAGCTGAATATATGGCTCTAGCAGAAGCAGTAAAAGAAGCTATATGGTTACAAGGTTTGGTGAGTGATCTTGGATTGATGCAGAACAAGTCAACAGTATTTTGTGACAGTCAGAGTGCCATTCATCTTACAAAGAACCAGATGTACCATGAGCGAACGAAACACATTGATGTTAGATATCACTTCATTCGGGACATTGTATCACAAGGTACTATAGTTGTGCAGAAAGTTTCTACACATGATAATCCGACAGATATGATGACCAAGACAGTTCTAGTTAGCAAGTTTAGGCATTTCCTAGACTTGGTTGGTGTTTGTAGTGCTCAGTAGTGCCCTTGCGAGGGCATTTGGCAAGACAGAGTATTGAGATAATTTTGTTGATGATAGTGAAAATTTAAGCCAAGGGGAAGAATTGTTAATGTGGCTTGAATTTTGGATATCTTTTATGGGCTCGAACTATGACTCAATCTGAAAAGCCCGCGTTGCGACCTGAATGAAATATTTTAAGAGGTCTGTGGTGGTAGCGGAGGACATGGGCCGATAGGCCCATGCCCGAAGCCCACCACTGACCTCATTGGGGGGTGCGGAGGGCAACGCCCCCCACGGTACGGACCAGTATAAATATTGTATTTTCTGCCAATCTCAATAGTTTTGTGAGATATGTTTGGGAAATCAAATTGCGGCTAGAGTTTGGAGAGTTCTTGAGTGATTGTATCTCTCTTTTCATCATAGTGAAAATTTTCTCTCGTATCTTGCCCGTGGACGTAGGCTTTTCAGTCGAACCACGTAAATCCTGTGTTTGTTTTTTCTTCTCTTCTCTATTTTGTGTGTTTGTATGAATCTGTGTATGCCCTATATTTGAACTTGCTATAACATATCATACAGCCAGGAGACAGTCACCAGTGAAGTAAATTACCAAAGAATGGTAGGAAAGAGATAAAAGACATTGTACCCAGGGTTTGATAACTGGAGGAAAGGAAGTGCCAATCCAGTAGCCAATCACAATTCCGACAACTATTGTTATAATAAGCCTCATACCCTCACGTGCTCTGAACCATCCATTGCAAGCCACTAAAGGACATTGATCTCGTGAAGATATAATGAATAAAAACACAATGTAGAAGAAGAGCATCAAATCTGTAAAAAAATTAATAAGTGCAGACCTGCAGCCCATGTTTCCAAGTTTTGACATATTTATGCAACTTCGAAATCACAAAGACACAAGAATGCTCGCCACCAGAAGCTGCTCGACATTGTTCAAAAGCTGCATAACTGTCGAATTTTAACACAATAAATGCAGAGCTTTAAGACATTAACCAAAAAAACATGGTGTTGGGGAATCCCACCGACCGACTTACGGTCGAAGGGGCTGACTGGCCGACCGACCGACTGGCCGACTCCGACGGCCGACCGACCGACTGGCCGACCCCGACGGACGACTCCGACTGGCCGACCCCGACGGACGACTCCGACGGCCGACCGACCAACTGGCCGACTCCGACAGCCGACCGACCGACTGGCCGACCCCGACGGACGTCTCCGACTGGCCGACCTCGACGGACGACTCCGACGGCCGACCGACCGACTGGCCGACCCCGACGGACGACTCCGACCGGCCGACCCCGACGGACGACTCCGACCGGCCGACCAACCGACTGGCCGACCCCGACCGACCGACCGACCGGCCGACCGACCGACTGGCCGACCGACCGACCGACCGACTAGCCGACCGACCAGGAAGTCTGATGGCCGACTCACTCGCCGACCAACGGAGGGCCCCGACGCCACTCAGCTGGCCACCGACCTAGGGTCGGTCGACTCCTCCGATCGCCGTACAGCCGCCAGAGCTTGTCAGTCCTGACAGCCGCATGCGGCGCGGTTACCTAGGGGCATTGTCCCGTCGAGAGCGTGGTCAACCCTGGTGATTAGACGGCCACACGGCGACATGACGTTTTCACGGCGACTCTGACAGTCTACAGTGAGTTGACAGTTCCTCACTTGTCCGCGCCATTAATGACGGCGCCATACCGTGCTTCACTATATAAACCGGGGAAGGCAACAGTGCAAGGGATCGATCCGCCCATCTCTCCCACATACGCAGGCTCGCTCCTCCCTCCCTCCCTCTCTCTCTTTCACTCTCTCTCTCAGAGCTCTTTGTCTACATTTCACTGTTGCCCAGTCACCTCTCTGACTTGACCGTCGGAGGGTCCCCGCCGGAGCCGCCTCCGGTCAGTGCAGACTTCCTTTTGCAGGTGCACGCTTCCCGACGATCGGGCGATGAGGCGATTGGCCGCAACAGATTGGCGCGCCAGGTAGGAGACAGCATGACAAAGACAAGAGCTCAACGATCGAGAGTCACCGGGTCGGCCAGGCGCTCTTCCCGCCGGGAAGAGGCCTCCCCGCCCCCACCGGCGGCGGAGCCTAGCTCTCCACGCCCCGCGGTGACCACGGAGGCCCAGATTGCGGCCATCGTACGGCAGATGACCGTACTGACCGACGCAGTCAAAAGCCTCCAGCAGCAACCGGCGGCCCGACCTATGCCCTCCAGGAGCAGCCGCCGCCGACCGCGCCGATCCCTGTCACCTCCATGCGAGCGCTCCCAACAGCGCTCCCGTGGAGAGGAGGAGGGACGACTACGGCGCGACGACCGACGGTCCCAGCGGCCCTCTCCCTCTTCGTTGGAACGGGCAAGGAAGGAGAAGCGGCCGCGCACACCGTCGGCCTCCCTCTCGGAATCCTCCGGAGACTCCACTCCTGGGGTCTCCCAGCATCGACGAGCGGACGACTACGAGCAACGGTTCGAGGAAATCGACCGCCGACTCGCCCAGTTGCAGATGGACGGCCAGAAGTCTTCGAACGACGTCGACTTCCAGACCGCCCAACCTCTCTCCCGACTGGTCCTCGACGAGCCGATTCCCAGTCGGTTCAAAATGCCGAACGTGGAGCCATACGACGGCTCCACCGACCCAGTCGACCACCTCGAGAGCTATAAAGCTCTCATGACGATTCAAGGGGCAACCGACGCTCTTTTTTGCATCGGCTTCTCCGCCACACTTCGCAAGGCTGCCAGGGCCAGGTACTCCGGTCTCTGATCGGGAAGTATCCATTCCTTCGGACAGCTCGAGCACTCGTTCGTGGCCCATTTCAGCACCAGCCGAAAGCCGCCGCGAACGTCGGACAGCCTTTTCTCCCTCAAGCAGGGGGAAAACGAGACGCTCCGACACTTCGTGGTGCGATTCAACGCGGCCACGCTCGAGGTCCGGGACCTCAACGAAGACATGGCTGTCTCAGCCATAAAGCGGGGCCTGAGGGCGTCCCGATTCACCTACTCCCTGGACAAAACCCTCCCTCGAACATACGCCGAATTGCTGGAGCGCGCGTACAAGTACATACGCGCGGACGAAGGAGCTTCCGACCGGCGCCTGACTTAAGGCACGGGCTGAAAAGAAAAATGGAAGAAAGGTCGGGCCCATGCTGAACCCAGCAGGCCCCCGACCGATAGTCGGGTCTCGCCACCCCGACGTATCCAAAAGTCACCCCGGCAGCAGACTCCAAGGCTGACACGCCCCTGGTATGACTCCTACACTCCTCTCTCCGCTCCTCGTGCGCAGATCCTAATGGAGATCGAGGGGGAAGAATACCTGCGACGGCCTCGGCCTCTGAAGGCAAAAGGCTCCGACCAACACGGCCGATCGTCGATCGCCGAATCAACGGCTCGATCACCGATCGCCGAACTGACGGCCTCGGCCTCTGAAGGCAAAAGGCTCCGACCAACACGACCGATCGTCGATCGCCGAATCAACGGCTCGATCACCGATCGCCGAACCGACGGCCTCGGCCTCTGAAGGCAAAAGGCTCCGACCAACACGGCCGATCGTCGATCGCCGAATCAACGGCTCGATCACTGATCGCCGAACCGACGGCCTCGGCCTCTGAAGGCAAAAGGCTCCGACCAACACGGCCGATCGTCGATCGCCGAATCAACGGCTCGATCATCGATCGCCGAACCGACGGCCTCGGCCTCTGAAGGCAAAAGGCCTCGACCAACATGGCCGATCGTCGATCGCCAAATCAACGGCTCGATCACTGATCGTCGGAACCGACGGCCTCGGCCTCTGAAGGCAAAAGGTCTCGACCAACATGGCCGATCGTCGATCGCCGAATCAACGGCTCGATCACTGATCACCGGAACCGACGGCCTCGGCCTCTGAAGGCAAAAGGCTCCGACCAACACGGCCGATCGTCGATCGCTGAATCAACGGCTCGATCACCGATCGCCGAACCGACGGCCTCGGCCTCTGAAGGCAAAAGGCTCCGACCGACACCGCCGATCGTCGATCGCCGAATCAACGGCTCGATCATCGATCGTCGAACCGACGGCCTCGGCCTCTGAAGGCAAAAGGCTCCGACCAACACGGCCGATCGTCGATCGCCGAATCAACGGCTCGATCACCGATCGCCGAACCGACGGCCTCGGCCTCTGAAGGCAAAGGGCTTCGACTAATGCGGCTGGCTAACTTGCCGACTTAGCTTCGACTAAGAAAGGCAAAATGCCAAGACGACCGCAGTCGCATTCGCGACATACCGATCTGGTCACGACCGATCGAAGGATATTCGGCTTGCCACCGTTTATCATACATCCCGACGCATACGTCCGATCAAGGGCTGGACAATGGATATTCGACTTGCCATCGTCATCCTATCCGAATACGTCGGATGCTACTCGACTATCAGATTCTGCAGAATGATCGTGTCGACGAGCAACGTTCGGAGGTTGGCCGACCTCCGACCCGACGTGCATGCTCGACCTACAGTCGGGACGACCGATATTGGATCGTTCGTTGATGTGATCGCCAGAGTCGGGGCAGGAAAAGACGGAACACCACTCCTTTCGTCCGAAGCCGTCGCCCACGTGTTCACGCGAGCCAACACGACATCGGGCTCAGGAGTGGAGGGGGGCAACTGTTGGGGAATCCCACCGACCGACTTACGGTCGAAGGGGCTGACTGGCCGACCGACCGACTGGCCGACTCCGACGGCCGACCGATCGACTGGCCGACCCCGACGGACGACTCCGACTGACCGACCCCGACGGACGACTCCGACGGCCGACCGACCAACTGGCCGACTCCGACGGCCGACCGACCGACTGGCCGACCCCGACGGACGACTCCGACTGGCCGACCCCGACGGACGACTCCGACGGCCGACCGACCGACTGGCCGACCCCGACGGACGACTCCGACTGGCCGACCCCGACGGACGACTCCGACCGGCCGACCAACCGACTGGCCGACCCCGACCGACCGACCGACCGGCCGACCGACCGACTGGCCGACCGACCGACCGACCGACTAGCCGACCGACCAGGAAGTCTGATGGCCGACTCACTCGCCGACCAACGGAGGGCCCCGACGCCACTCAGCTGGCCACCGACCTAGGGTCGGTCGACTCCTCCGATAGCCGTACAGCCGCCAGAGCTTGTCAGTCCTGACAGCCGCATGCGGCGCGGTTACCTAGGGGCATTGTCCCACCGAGAGCGTGGTCAACCCTGGTGATTAGACGGCCACACGGCGACATGACGTTTTCACGGCGACTCTGACAGTCTACAGTGAGTTGACAGTTCCTCACTTGTCCGCGCCATTAATGACGGCGCCATACCGTGCTCCACTATATAAACCGGGGAAGGCAACAGTGCAAGGGATCGATCCGCCCGTCTCTCCCACATACGCAGGCTCGCTCCTCCCTCCCTCCCTCTCTCTCTCACTCTCTCTCTCAGAGCTCTTTGTCTACATTTCACTGTTGCCCAGTCACCTCTCTGACTTGACCGTCGGAGGGTCTCCGTCGGAGCCACCTCCGGTCAGTGCGGACTTCCTTTTGCAGGTGCACGCTTCCCGGCGATCGGGCGACGAGGCGATTGGCCGCAACACATGGTTAGGAAGAGGTTTGAATGAAACAACGTAGAATTCAATAAGATAACAATAAAAACATGCACGAACATCATTACCATCATCATATCCGATCCGAGAGACGCAAATGCAATGTTACGGCAGCGGGCACATTTATATCATTGTGGATGGCGAGAGAGAGAGAGAGATGGAGACCTTCAAGAGTAAGAAGTAGAGGCAACGAAAACGAGGGAAGATGCTATCGGACGGAGATGAGGGGGAGGCACGGCGGCGAAGTTTGTTGCAGGGTTCGCACCGGCGACGTTCGGAAGAGAATAGAAGCCGTGGCAAGGGAAGATGCTGGCAGCCGGCGGAGACGACGGTGATCCAAGGCGGCGAAGTTGACACCAAGTCTCCAGGGCTGGCACCGGCGATGATCAGAAGAGAATGGAGAGAAAAAGGTGGGAACGAGAGTTAAGGATCGGGGCTCGAGAGAGAAGAAGGGGGAAGAGGAGAATAACCGCCATGCAGTGGGCAATGGCCCTGCCCGTGGAAAGCTCTGAGGAGCCGGGCCAATAGTCCATTTAGATCGACCCATTTAAATTATCACCACAACCATAAATTATGGGTCATTAGGCATTTGTTAAGATTATATCATATGAAATAGAAAACAAAAAAAATTCTTCCATTGCAAATCAAGAAGAAAAATGGAAGGAGAAAAAAGGGGTTTTCAAAATGAAGTACTAACCAACTTTATTAAAATTGACTTGATCATGATAATCAAACTAACCTAGAAAAGATTAATTACTCCTTTACTACTCTCATCCCAAAGAAAGAATCAAACTGCACAGCGAAAGATCGAAGGTCCTCTCCCAAAGGTTAGCCAATAAGTTAGACAAATTGATCTTGCCTAACCAGTTTGCATTCATCAAAGGCCAGAATACTGTAGACATCTTTACAGTGGCCAAGGAAATCATATCGCAGGTGCACAAATCGGAAAAGAATGGAATAATATATAAACTAGATTTCGAAAAAGCATTTGACAATATAGCTTGATCATTTATCCTTGATCTTCTCTGTGCAAGAGGTTTCAGTGTTACATGGTGTCGCTGGATTTAATTAGGACATCGTCGCAACTACCAAATCCTCTATCATCATCAATGGTTGACCAGGGAAAACCTTCAAACACTGCAGAGGTTTTTGGCAAGGAGATCCACGCAACTTTTTAATCTGGTTGCAGACAACCTAAATCAAATTCTAAGGCTCCCAGCAAGCCAAGAACTTATCAAAGGTATTGGTGAACAAGGGATTACAGGATAATTTCAAAGTTTGCAATTTGTAGATGATATCTTAATTTTTTGTAGTGCACAGCAAATTATATATTCCTTTGAGCTGCTCTCGGGGTTAAAGATCAATTTTAATAAATCCACCGTGCTTGGGTTGGGTTTATCACAAAACCAGAGAGCCCATATCACTGCCATCCTAGGAACCAAAACTTCAGAATTTCCTTTGAGATATCTGGGAATGCCACTTCATTGTAGCAAGCTCAAGATAGCAATCTAGACACCATTTATTGAGAAAATCATGAAAAAATTGGCCACTTGGAAAGATAAATTACTATCTATTACGGGAAGGGTAACGCTGATTAATACTATAATTTAACCAATGGTGGTTTTTTGGATGTCAAATTTTTTATTACCATCAGGGATTATCAAGCAAATAGATAAATTTCATCGTGCTTTTTTATAGAACAGTGAAAAAAGAAAAGAGCTCGGCAAATGGCTACTTAATTGGTCTCTGGTTTGTCATCCAAAAGATTATGAAGGTATGGGAGTCACTGGCATTAAATTGCTTAATAAGTTACTGATCTGCAAATGGTGGTGGAAATTATTCACTTAAGCCCCTAAATCTTGGAACACCATGGTGAAGGCCGGATATTACAAAGATCAAGTGGTATCAATGAAGTCGTTAAATCAACAGAAGTTGTCCGACTTTTGGGAGAGTGTTCAGAAGGTTAAAACTCTGTTTCGTTCGTTAGTAAATTTTAAGGTCCAAAATGGTTTATATACTTTATTTTGGAATGATATCTGGTTACGTGATCATCCCCTCACAGATCGATACCCCAGGTTACATATCCTTTCACACAATAATGATATTGTCGGAGCGGAGGCTCATGCTGCATTCAAAGAAAATCAGAGTTGGCCTCTCACAGTAGCTCTAAGTGCTCATCTAGATCTCCAAATGTTCTGGCGAGACCTATCAATGATTCAGCTTGCTAATCACCCAGATTCTATTGAAGGGAGGTAGTTTACAGCAAGAAAATTCTCGATCAGGTTCTATTATAGGTTCCTCCTTGACGGAGGGGTAAGACCATATTTTAGTAGAGTGGTTTGGAAAATCAAAATACTGGAGAGAGTCAAGTTCTTTTTATATCTAGCCTATCAGGAGAAAATCCAGACAAAGAGCAACCTCGTCAAATGGGGATGGAAAGGATCCCACAGTTGCTCATTATGTGATGCAGCATTCGAGACTATAGATCACCTGTTTCTCCAATGCCCATTTTCAAGGGTAGTTTGGTTTTTACTTCTGAAAGATGTTAGAATTTGATACCTCGAGATTCGGTCCACATTGAGCCCATAAAGAGGTCTGCGATGAAAAATAGAGTCCAACGAGATCAAAATCACCTCAAACGGAGTTCAGACGGAGGAGATACATGCGTTTGAAGTCGGCATGGAATCCGAAGTGGTGGAGGATCGCCGGTGGCCGGTGGCGGGCCGGCAAAGCGGCTGCGGTGCGGCCGGGCGCAGGCTGGACGCGCACAGGGTGCAGCCCAACGGGTGGGCCCGGCCCAAGCTCGGGCGCGTGGGGCGCACGGGCTGGCCTAGGCCCAGGCCCAAGCGCCGCTAGGAGCCCGTTTTCCCAGTCCACGGTGCATCGGGCGATGCACAGAGAAGCGCATGGACCGCAGAGGCGTTTCCACTCATTTCGCACAATCCACGGCACTATTTCATAGACCGATCATGATCAGACGGCTCTGGGACATTGCGATCATGATCCAACGGCTGAGGGGGTTATTTGGGATTGATTAGGGGACCTAAACCTAATCTAATTTGTGTTTAGGCCTTTAAAAGACCCTGATGCTCAATAGAACAGGAGGTGGTTCGGCTGGTGGTCATGCGGCATTTTTTTTTCGTCAAACGAAGACCCGTGAACACCCATGGAGAGAAAGAGAGGCTGCATCATTGAGAGGAGAAGGAGCAAGGAGGCTCCTGAACAGCGGACAACGGACACTTCAGAGATTCAGGGGGGTCTTCCTAGAGAAAGAGCTTTTGTAAGAGAGAATTTCTTGTGAGAGAGAAATTGGGTGTACAAGGGTTGAGGGTGAGATCTTCTCTTATAATATTTTTTTTTCATAGTGAAGTTTGCATGCCCCATGGAGGTGAGCCTTTTTTTAGCTGATCCACGTATTTTGATTATTTTCTATTTTGTTTCTTCTTTCTTCCTGCTGCATCGCACAGTATCGAAAAGGTCTTGGGAGGTGATGTCCTGACCAGACATCCACCCAACAAGTGGTATCAGAGTAAGATGGTACAAGAATGCAGATTGTAGCGGTGGTGAGCAAGACTGAAGATGGAGAAGACATGATCAATCAAGATGGAGATCAACAAGTTTGATAGAAAGAGCAATTTTTTCTTTTGGCAGGCAAAGGTAAAGGATGTGCTCATCCAACAAGGATTGATCGATGCTCTCTTGTGCGAGAAAAAATTGACCACCATGGAGGTGCGGGATTGGAAACGACTACAGATGCAGGCAGTGAGTACCATTCGTATATACCTAGCAGATGAGGTGGTGATCCATGTGCCTAGTGAGACTTCCCCGATAATGCTATGGTCGAAGCTCGAGGAGTTGTACATGGCAAAATCTCTCACCAATAATCTTTTCCTCTTGAGGCAGTTTTACCAGCTACGGATGGCTGAGGGACAGAGCGTGCAGGAGCATCTCAGCCACTTTCAAAAGATCCTCACCGACCTCCTCAGCGTTGGCGAGAATATTGAGGAGAAGACTAGGGTGCTGGTTTTGCTAGCATCGCTTCCTCCTTCGTATGAGTTTTTGGTGATTGCTCTTCTAGTAGGGAAGAACACCATCAAGATGAATGAGGTTACCACGATGATACTCCAGAATGAGGTTCTTAAAAGGGAGAATCCGACTTCGAGCTCGAGTGGTGGTAGCTCAGCTTTGGTGGTTTCTGAAAGAGCAGGAGGTGGTAGACAGAGTGATAGGGGATCGCGATGAAAAAGGTCCAAGTCCATGAGGGACTTGAGAAAAATTAGATGTTACCAATATGAGGAGTTGGGGCATCTAGCCAGAGATTGTCCTCAACTCAAAAATCAGTCGATGGCTGCTATGGCGATGGTCAGTAGCAATTCAGATGAAGATATCCTAGAAATATCTGACGAGGTATCTACTTCTCAACAGTGGATTTTAGATTCTGCATATACCCATCATGTATGTTGCAGAGAGAAGCAGTTTGACTCTTTGAAAAATAGTGAGGGCACTATTTATCTGTCGGATTGATCGAGCTGTGCAATCAGAGGTATTGAGATGGTCAGTTGGAGGACACATGATGGTGCAGTGAGGAGATTGAGGAAGGTCCGATACATACCCAATTTCAGACGGAATCTTATCTCACTGAGTAGATTGGATTCAAGAGGCTACAAGACGGTAGCTGGTAGAGGAATCCTGAAGATGCTATGCAACGATAGGATTATTCTGAAGGGAAAGAAGAAGAAAAGAGGATATTATTATCTGATGGAGAGCTCAGTGTGAGGTGGAGCTTCAGAAGCCAGAAGGAGCTCAGAGTGAGGTGGAGTTTCAGTTGGAGGTGGATCGAGCACGAGATAGGAGACTCGAGAGGATGAGAAGCGACATCGCAAGATAGATTTCTATTACCGTAGATGATGCCCCGAGCAGATCTCAAGTTAGAAGGAGCACAGCATACGATGGAGATGGGATCGAGTGACCTAGCTCGACTCCCATGTTTATCCATCCATGATCAGCAGGTGATTGTCCTAGGACATGGGGCGAGGAGATCCAGAAGCTCTTAGAGTTAGGAGGAGGTTGAATATCAAGTCGAGATGGAGATTGTTAGGATTTGATGTCTCAAGATTCGATCCATATTGAACCTATAAAGAGGTCCGTGATAAAAAATGAAGTCTAACGAGACCAAGATCACCTCAAACAAAGCTCAGACGGAGGAGATACATGCATTTGAAGTCAGCATATAATCCGAGGTGGCGGAGGACCATCGACGGTCGGTGGCGGGCCGACGGAGCCACGGCGGTGCGGCCGCACGCGGCGGGGCACGGCCCAGTGCACAGCAGTGCGTGGGCTGGGCGCGCGCAGGGCGCAGCCTAACGGGCGGGCCCGGCCCAGGCCCGGGCACGATGGGTGCGTGGGTCGGCCCAGGCCCGAGCACGCGAGGTGCGTCCCAAGCCCAGGCGCATGGTGCATGCATGGCCCAGGCCCACGTGCGGGCCGGCCTAGGCCCAGGCGCCGCTGGGAGCCCATTTTCTCGATCCACGGTGGACCAGGTAGTGCACAGAGGAGCGTGTGGACTGCAGAGGCATTTCCCACTCATTTCGCACGATCCATGGCACTATTTCATAGACTGATCATGATCGGACGGCTCTGAAATGTTGCGATCGTGATCCAATGGCTAAGGGGGTTATTTGGGATTGATTAGGAAATCTAAACCTAATCTAATTTGTGTTTAGGCCTTTAAAAGACCCTGATGCTCAACAGAACAGGGGGTGGTTCGGCTGGTGGTCGTGCGGTGCTATTTTTTTTCATCAATCGAAGACCTATGAATACTCATGGAGAGAGAGAGAGGCTGCGTCGCTGAGAGGAGAAGGAGCAGGGAGGCTCCTGGACAACGGACAATGGTCACTTTAGGAATTCAGGGGGATCTTCCTAGAGAGAGCTTTTGTGAGAGAGAACTTCCTATGAGAGAGAAATTGAGTGTATAAGGGTTGAGGATGAGACATTCTCTTGTAATATTTCTTTTCTTATAGTGAAGTTTGTGTGCCCCATGGAGGCGAGTCTTTTTTTGACTGATCCACGTATTTTGATTATTTTCTATTTTATTTTTTTTTTCTTTCTGCTGCATCGTGCAGTACCGAAAAGGTCTTGGGAGGTGGTGTCCTGGCCAGACATCCATCCAACAAAAGATTTTCAGCCAGATGATCTATCATTCTCTCAATTAGATCTTTGGCACACATGGAGACTGCAAAATTTTAAGAAAAACTCAACTAGATGGCTAGATATTCTACTGGTTGTGGGGTTTTGGTCTATGGAAAGAAAGAAACGAGCACTGTTTTAATTTCCATTCTTTCTAGCGAATTCGCTAGCACATCAAATCGCTAGACTATTCTTGACTTGGACTGAGCATACTCAGAATACAGATGGCAAACTTGTCATACCTGTAAGGCAATCTATAATTAACTTTTTTGACATACCCAGCTCAAACAAGGTGGCCAACGTAAACATCCAAGAAGTTTGCCTCCTCTGAAATCGGCCACTTTTGTCAGTAGTATTTCTGTAATCTGTTCTCAATTATCCATTTAATCACTTCACTATTTTACTCATTCTCTATTGAACAAAGAGTGTCATACAAGCAAATCGCATATATGATGCAATAAATTTTTTTTTTGTAAACTTTCAACTCATGTAGTGACATTTTTTAATAAAATGAGATATTTGATTTATTATTTTAGCTACATCTTACTATGTTTAAGATTATGATGAATCCTAAAGTTTAGGACAATAGTTTTAAGAATATGAATGGATCATGCATGTGAGATCTAAAATCTAAAAATCTTAATCTTAAATATTCTTGATCGTGGGAGCATTTAGTCGAAGATCAATATTTCGGAAAGACTAGCACATCCTATGTATGCTCGACAGAGAGGGTGGCTGATCTCATTAGCCATTTGTGTGGAGACACTAATACAAAGATGTGAGTGCTCGTTTGAAAATGAGTTCATTGAATTGACTCATCGACAGAGAATATCTTATGAAAATCTTACTTGCATTTCAAAAGATGGTTCTCTAAGTGAGAGTTGTGTAAGTGATCCTTAGATCTGAGATCACCATAGAATCTTATGCACATGAATCTATATTTTGATTCATACCGAGGCATGCTATTAAGATATGTACAGAATATTTTGGATATGGTAGAGTATGTACGAAGGTTATGAGTCGGTTAACATGGAATCGATCACTCCTAGTAAGAGGAGATAGTGTTGGAATTTCATATCGGGGCATGTATGCATGTTTCAAAATTTTTTTTTCTAAACAACGTAGTGGAATAGAAGATTAAAACATCTTTTAATCTTAATCATGTATGCATAAAATATAGAATATAAGGATCTACTTCATATATTGAAATTGATACATACTGAATTTTATGTTGAAATTGAATATGTGATCGAATTACATACTTGTTTCTCAATTTCTTTCTTCAAATCTAGATCTGAAAAAGTATAGATTCTCTCTTAGCTGCACAAATGCTCGGCCTCTATAGGTATCCACTAAGGATCAGCATGGAATAGCCCTCTTTGGTGTTGATCCTTCTTCTCTAAGAATAATTAGCCTGCGATTCTGAACGAAGTCTAGATCACGATCAACTCTTTGATCCTTTTCTTCTTTTTTTCTTTTACTTTTCTTTCTTTAATTATGAAACAATCAAGAACTGAAAAATCAGCAAGCAAAAGGATGCCCAAGCTCCTCTTGGGCATGGAGAAGTGGGACGCCCAACACCTTGGGTGTTGGACTTCAAGGAGAGAAAAGAGGGAGAAGAGAGAGGGGGTGTGGGGGAGCTTCTAAGGGAGGCATAGGCTACTGAAATTCAAAGTTAAGGAGTCTTAGGAAAGGCCACTTTAAATAGACATAAGTTTTAAATCTTATTCAAAATCAAACAACTACTTAATACAAGTCCTACTTGCATTAGAAATCTTTATTTCTTTAGTTATTTGACCCCCTTTAGGAGATCCTTTAGGTGCCAACTTTTGGAGCCCTTGCACCCACAAATACATATGCCACATGGCTACCATGGGATGCTCCAATCAAGTCCACACACCTTCTTTAGTGGGTGCATGCCCAACTTGATCAAATCAAGTGGTGCCCAATCAAAACTATCAAGAAAATTGATTAAGGGTTTGAACCCTTAATTCATTTGATCCCAAATCCTAGTCACCCAACAATTGAAGCCCAATGAATCTAATTCATTTAGATTATTAGCAGATAATTAAACTTGAATTAATCTTATCAAATAAAAAATTTAAATGCAAAGAGAAAATTGGGTTCAACTATGTGCTAGCAAAGTTATCCTGAACCCAATAGGATTTCTCTAAACTCAATTGAGACTTCATAAGCCCAATTGTTTATTTCAGATCTAATCTTTTTATTGTGTGACCTCATAGATTCACTTCTATCTGATAGTAAGATATACAATGATCTTTATCATAGCATCATTGAAACTTCTTTCAATGGATCGAAACAGTTTCATTCTAACTCATCAAGAATTATCGATCCTGAGCAACCCTAATGAGCTCTCACCATCCACCAGTGATACCTAGCAGTATGTAGTGGCAATCCAGTAGAACCAAAAAAGAATCTCAAGGTGTAGTTTATATGCGATTCAGTCCATCTATCGTGAGTCCCGACTAGATGGCAGGTCATGGATAAATCATCAAACCTCATCATCAGTCATATGATAGATTTGATTAGCTTAAATCTAATTACGATCCTTATGAAAACTCTTTTCCATCAATCATACTGCTGTGGCTACAGACTCTCGAACTTAACCTCTCAAATCTCATAGGACTACTCCTCTCTATCAAGATCGATAGATTCTATCTAGATGTGCATCCTACTCCTACAGTAGATCAATTATTGCCAACATCCACTATAAGGACTTATTGAGATCATATTTATGTGTCAGTCAAACTCCAGCAGTCTCACTACGAGCAGTCATACCATCGCAGGTCAAAGGACCATTCACACAACTATAACATTGAGACAATCACTGACGATTGAGTAGAAATTCAAGTGATCTCTCGTATGGTCACACTCAGTCCTAGTTATTCTCTAACAACTATCCGCACTCATCGTTCAATATCTTTACACTATAAATCAAAGACTCATCTATCCTGAAGGAAGCGATCTGTGCATTGGTCTATCCGGATCGATCATCATTCTCATGATGATACTATGATCGAGAGTATTTAGAAATTATATACATATCTTTAATTCTCAACACTTTGAGAATATATATCGAAATATTAATTTTATGGATGATTCAAGGACACATCATACCTGAATAAAAATTAAACTTGACCTTTATTGATCAAATCAATGAATTAAGTACAAAATTATGTCTTAGATTTATTACAATGTGTCAGCCGTATTGACTTCTAGGACATACATCTAACAATCTCTCGTCTGAACTAAAACCAATTGGCCACTAATCTAAATCCCATCTTCTCAAAGTGGACTTCCATCTTATGCTGGCTCAATTGCTTTGTCAGTGGATCTACCATGTTGTCTATGGATTCTACTCATCACACCTCGACATATTTTTTTCGAGGTAGTCGCGTGTGATATGGTACCGTCACTCGATGTGCTTTAATTTTTGATGAGATCTCGGCTTCTTAGCAAGTGCTATGACTCTATTATTATCGCAATAAAGTGGTATGGCATTCGCTGTTATTACTCCAAGCTCCGTGATAAACTTCTTAAATCAGAAGCCTTCCTTTGCAGCATCTGAAGCAACAACATATTCAGCTTCTGTAGTCGAATCCACTATGATGGGTTACTTGAAACTCTTGCAGCTGACTGCGCCACCATTGCATGCGAACACATATCCTAATGTAGACTTCTATCATCAGGATTAGATATAAAGTCTGAATCAGTATATCTCTCGACTCACAACTCAGAATCTCTTCCAAAGTGTTAGATGTATGCCTAGAAGTCTATCTTGACTGACACATATCTTTCTCTAGAATATATTTTATACTTGATGGACAGTCTTTATAACCAATCATGTCTTATGTGTCAATGATTTATCTTAGAAATTAACAAAGATAATTTTATATATTCTCAAAGTGTTGAAAATTTGAGACATACTTCATTAGTGGTTAATTTCTAAATGCTCCCGATCGAAGGATCGTCATGGAGGACAGTGATCAATCTATTCAAGATCGATGCATGGATCACCTTCTTTTAAGATAGATGAATCTCAAGTCTGTGGTGTAGAGACACTGAGATAAGAGTGCAGGTGATTGTTTGAGAACAACTTGCACTGAGCGTGATCAACACGAAAAATCACTTGGATGTCTACTCACTCGTCAGTGATTTTTTCGATGCTGCAGTGGTATGACTGGTTCTTTAACCTACAGTGTATTGCTTATTCATAGTGAGGCTACTTAGTTTGATTGTATGTTTTCTTAGTCCCTAGCCATTCAGGTCCTTGCTGTGTATGTTAGCTATTGTAGCTTCAGATTTGCTACTTGGAGTAGGATGCACCTATATGGAATCTAATAGAAAAGGAGAAGTCCTATGCAATTTGTCAGGTTGAGTTCAGAAAATCTCTAGTCAGAGTAAGTGTGAATACTGAAAAAAAATTTCTATGAGATTCACAGTTGAACTCGTGTCGAGCCAATCTAGCATATGACTGACGATGAAATTTGATGAGTTCTCCATGATCTCCGTCAAGTCAGGACTCACGATAGAGGGATAGTATTACATGATAACTGCACCTAAGAGTTTATTTTTTTATTCTATTGGGTTGCCACTATATATTGTTAGACGTCACTAGTGGATCGTGAGAACTCACTAAGATCATTTTCGGATCAACAATCTTTGTTGAGGTGAGTTGGAATCATTTCAACCCATCGAAAAGAGTTTCGATGATACTCTGATGGAGATCACGATATATTTCACTATCAGACAGAATAGAATCTGAGAGATCACACACAAAAAAAGCATGACCTAATCAATGACTTAGATTATATTCGAATTATCAATCAGATTGATAGTTTGAATTTTGGAAACTGCTAATTTGTAATCGTTACAGTTTTGGCAACTACTAATTGTTAGCGCAGAGACTTAATTATAAATATTATAAATTTTTTTGATACTGATTAAATTAAAAATTTAGTTTTAATTAATTTAAATTAAATTAAATTTAATTAAATTTAATTTAATATTAATTGAGTTCAATTATCTAAATCAGATTTGGATTTCAAGCTTGATTGGATCAGACTTGACAGCCTTTTTGAATTCGACTTGTTTTGGACTCGATTTGAATCCGATTAAGGCCCAACTTGAACCAGAAGAATCATGACTTAGAGAGCTCAAGTTTTATAGGACTCTCTCTAAAAATCATGCTAAGAAAAAAAGAGGAGCATTGTTTTTCTTATCCTTTTCTCTTAGTGCGTGTGAAAGGAGAGGGGGCACAAATAGTTGACGCCCCACCTTATCTGGAATTCTTTCTCATCTATTTTTTTTATTTAAAAATAATTCAAAATAGAAATAAAATACATCTGATTAGGGTGTGAAAGATTTTTTTTATATGACAAAAAAAATTGGAGAAGATTGGCATGTGCTAATTTGTGAGAAGAGGTTTCCTTCTTACAACACAACTCTATCTCAACTTCCATCTAACCTTTGATTTGGATTTCAACGCCTTAGATTAATTGAGATAAGATCTCTTAGGCATGAAGGAGAGGGTGTGCATGGGATATGAAGTGGTTGTGTGACAAAATGAAAAAGGGGGCATGAGTTTTGACATGAAGGTGTGTAGCGACTTCTTTTGGACATCATCTCTTCTTTCCAACACCTCTTCCTCCCTTCTCCACTTCATGTCCACACCCAGATCTGATAGAGATCAGATCTAAGAGAGAAAAAGAGAGAGAAGAAGAGAAGAAGAAGGGTTCTTCTTCTCTTCATGATGATCTAGTTTAGATCCCATCGGATCTGCATGAAAGAGTTTGTGCAGCGATCTTCTTCTTCAAGATCGAGAAGAAGCGATCTAGATCCAAGGATAAGAAGCGAGATCTACAAGGTGCTAGTACATCGATGATCTTGATGCTCCAATCAGATATCTTCACATGGATATCAGCAGAGGTTGGGTGCGTGTGTGGCTACGATCAGAACCCGAGACATCCGCAGGATCCGAGGTATGGAGATTCGATCTCCGTTTGATTTTTCTAACGGTTTATTTTTCTTTTTCAGATTTTAGATCATGATTGAATATTCATATCAAGATCCATGCTATGACTTTTAGATCTAATTTGGTATGTAAATAAATTTAAAATATTTTAATTTATTTATTTTCTCTGCATCATGTCTAGAAAAAATTTTAAACTACACGTGTAAAATTGTAGCGGTTTTCTAACAGTGGTATCAGAGCATAGGTTCTGATACGAACATGAAAACCCCTCAGATCTAAAATTTGATTTATAAAATTCAAATCTGAAGGTTGGTTTGATGATCTACTCGTTCTGAAATAAGGTTGTCCTAGCATAATATTGTTATGCTAAATGGTTGTCCTAGAATAATGTAGAACATCGATTAAAGTTAGATCTAATTTTTCTACATGCTGTAATATGATTACAAGTTTATTTTAAATCTATAATCATTTCAGATCTAAAATAAATTATGAATTATTTAGATCTAAAATTATTTTTAGATCTAAAAATATTAATTAAGATTTAATTTGGATCTAGTATAATTGCTGAAGTTTTCATATATGCATAGATTCGATGTTGTTGTTCATATGTTTGACATGTGAAAGATAATTAGATCTTATTTTTAGTTGATTACATATGTGATATGTTAGATTAAATTCTTAGTAGCTTAGTAATCAAATTGAGATAGTCACCATGACCGTCCGATCATAAGATGATGAAGGGATTAAAGTCCCTCTCTTGTCCATAAAATGGATTCTCTCTTATGATGTATAAGGGTGCCGACTGTGATATTTTTCATGAAGATGAACAGCGAATGAAAAATTATATATGATACATGTTTTATATTTAAATCATATTATGCATGTATTTTATATATTTTGGATCGCTAAAATATTATATTTGATATATTGTTTGACACACGATCTAAAACTTAATTTCTGTACAATCCTAGATCCTAAACCTTAGGTTCTGTTTGCATGAAAAATGAAACTATGACTTGTATGCTTGTGGAGTCGACTCGATTCTTAATTGGGTTGACTTGAGTTATTGAGATGAGTTGACTCATTTTTGTTGGAGTCAACTCGAGATCCTGGTAGGTCAGCTCATTTACTGATGAACCGACTCAATTGTGCAGGCTAGATCTATAGATTTCTATTTGTCTCAGTATGTACCGACTCACTGTGACAAGTAGATTCATATACCAGGGCAAAGTCGACTCAATTCTGCAAACAGCGATATTGTATGAGATATAACATAAATGATTTAGATTAGAAAAAGTTTCAAGATCTAAACCTAAACCTATGTATATAATACACTTAATTGAGAATTAAGATTTGAAATTATAAGATCTAAAATTATGAATTTAAGATCTAAATTTCAATGCATAAAAAATGAGCTTCGGGTATGGGTTGAACAAATTAGGTTTAGACATTAAACTACAATTAGGGTCATTGATTAGATCAGATTAGAACCTTTTTTGATTTTGAGTGGTTGATCGAATCTAATCAAGAGTTGGTTAGGATTAGGTTAAAGGGGCTCAAAAATTAAATTTAGTTGTAGTTGGTCCAATTGATTTACATGTGATATGAATTGATTAAATCAAGATCGAATTTGACTCAATGGTTCGAGCCCGGGTCTATAGATTAACCTAATTAATTCTAATCAACTGATTTGGTGTCTAAAGCAAGTATTAGATGGTGGTTATTTAATTGGTTCCATTGTCTGATCTGACCAATTCGTTGGTGTCTAAGGAAAGCAACGGGGAGACCCCCACTTATCTTTACTTATTTGGCCATTTTGGGAGATTATATTTTGTACTAGGTTACTTGTTGACCCGAGTTCACTTATGTCGACTAGGTTGGTCAGACATGAAATGTACTGACCCAAACCATATTAGTCATTACATCAGATGTATGTGACTAATTAAAAGATATCTGAACCCAAATTTCCTCACTAAATATTAAGTCTACTGATCTTCCACCGTTGTAGAGATGCGGGTGCCTTTTCCGATGTTGATCATTCTCAGCTGGTTATAGCGGTTTGGTTGCATCGGAAAGGCACAACCACTCTATTGGCATTAGATGCCTCGAGATAAAGATGGGGTTGAGACCAATAACTGTTAGGTGAGGGATCTAATGATGACTTTGCACTCACTGGTGAATGGTGGGTCAGACTTAACTAAGAAATGTACCAATAACTGTTAGGTGAGGCCACAGGACTTAGAGACCAAATCGCTGTAACATGGTTGGAGAAGCATCTGAATAAAGAGTTGTCTACGCATTGGTATACATGTCACCAATAACTATTAGGTGAGATACCGTACATCAATGGGATCACAGCACCCACTAGAATCAATTATTGCCTTAGGATTTTCGTTTCTCCATCCAAGGAGTGTGAGAGACTCGAAAAATTAGTAGGAGCCTTTGTTTATTTTTAAAGTTTCTAGAACAAACTATTACAAGTACAATCATCTAATTAAATCTTTACTCTCTATCATCAAGTCTTCAGCTCTAACCCTCGAGCTCAAATCCTAGATATCAACTACTTAACCGAAATCAATTACATATTCTAGCTCAGAAATCTAAAAATAGTCCTTAGTTTTTAGAAATTAAACCATGTTCTTGGCCAGGTTAACCCAATGTCATCAACTTGTCCAACTCATAGTCAACAAGCTATACTTGACAAATGGTTGGACGTTGACAATTAGGTTAGGTGCTATAAATTGGACTTCATAGTTGATGAAATTCAATGTATGCATAAGGATATGTAGACTGCCAATGATATGCTAATTTATCTGCACTAATTGTGAGATGATCAGAGTCACACAGTGCATCCAATGCGTGATGGATAATTTATCCATGATCGATGATCAAGGTCATTGAAGAGCTTGAAAAGCTCGACATGACCATGCATAAAAAATTACTAATAGATTTGATCTTGCAATTTCTAATTCATACGAATAGTTTGTGAAACTATTATATGAATAAATATTATAGTACTTTAACTGAATTGGTCAATATGCTGGTAACTAAGAGATCTTGAAAAGTTTAGAGGTACATATCTGGAGAACCTAAAGAAATATTTATGTACTTTTTGAAGGTACATCAAATTGCTCAAAATTGATCTTATGATTTTTTTCTTTTACATTAGATTCTAGTGTATACTACGCACTTTAATATAAGGTTTAAGGAAGGAAAAGGACTGAGGGAAGATGAAGTGACTCTTTTGAGTTGGCAATGGTGCAAACATTGCACTGAGGCCATGAGCATCTAATCTCGATGATTATTGTTTGGATTTAGTTCTTGATCATTTGCATGGTGATATATTTGTGAACTTATTTGAGCAAATAGTGAATACTATTGGATCTGAGAAATCCAGAATCAAATAACCTAAAGTATATAGATGGTTTCTTTGACTAGGTCACGTATAAGAAGAAATGATTTACCAACTGAAAAAAATGGGCCTTTAGGTTCATTGACTGTTAAGTCATATCCAGTTTGTGAATCATCTCTTTGAGAATTAATGATCCAGCTGTCCTTTATGAAACAAAGGGATCGGACCACTGAGATACTTACCCTAGTACATATATGATGTGCATGGCCTATTTGATGAGCCAAACTAGGAAGTTATCTCTACTTCATCACCTTTACCGATGAGCAGTCATGGTATAGGTATGTATGTAAGATGCAAATCTGAAAAATTTTGAAAGGTTCAAAAATTTTAGATGTGAAGTAGAAAAAGATAAATCAAAAAATTTTTAAAGGTACTTCGATCAGATCGAGGATGCAATACCAAATAGAAAATTTATCGATTATTTGAAAAGAATGGCTTAATTTCATGATGAAATTCTTCTTGTACACCTCAACTCAATGGTGTATCTATGAGAAGCAATAGTGCTGTATGAGATATGGTCTGGTCCATCATGAACATCACTAATTTAACTATTATTTTTTTAAGAATAAAATTTAATTTTTAAAATTTAAATTAGGTTTCTTCTAAAGTTAATTTCACCACACCATATGAGATATGATATGGTGAACAAGTTAGAGGATAGATCTATGAAAGCTCATTTATGGGATATCCCAAAAGTATTTGAAATGTCACTTTCTCTTTCCAGTGGTTCATAATGTGATTGTAAGTAATTATATTGTTTTCTTGAAAATAGTGGAAGGATGAAATCAAAGAGAAATCTCTTAAGAACAATGGTCATAGGACCTATACAATCTATTTAAGATGAGCCGATATATATAATACCTCTTTCACCTCATAGATCTAGTAGGATCTTCCATCCTTTAGAAAGGTACTTGATATTCTTACAAAGGATTCAAAGAAAGTATTTCTTGAGAGAGATTGGAAACATAGGGATGATCTCAAAACCTACAACGACATGATATGAGGAATCATGTAGTTACATGAATGTCAGTGAGAGGGTCTCATACTGACATCAGTTATGAGTGGTTACATATAGAGTTTTCTTATCAAAGACCTAGGTCAAACATTCTGAAAATAAAAGGTCTATAGAGATAGATCCTAAAAGAATGTTTGATTTTCACAGATAAGTACATAAAAGAGGTGCTGAAAGGGTTCAGCATTGAAACCTTCAAGAGGGATCTATTATCATCCTAGGCATGAGAGTATGTCATGCTATGTACTCGACTTGAAATATCTTGCTGTGAAAGTTACGAGCAGATATTAGTTGAATCCAGGCTGGAAGCATTGGATGGCTGTGAAAATATCCTTAAATACTTGAGAAGGACTAAGAGATTATTCCTCATCTTTGAAGAAAGGTTAGCATTAAGAATGGAAGGATATACTGATGCTGACAGTAGAATATCTACATTAACATGTATTCTTAAGTTATGATTGGTTTGATATGTTGGAAGGGGTCCAGGCAATCGACCAAAAAAAGCTGAATATGCTATTGATGTGCAGGATGTGTTCTGGTTCTTATGATAGTTACGGAACTAGATATCATACCATTAGATGTTATGACATTTTACTGGAAAGATAATGGTCCATAGCCTTTGTTAAGGAGCCAAGGTCTCACCAGAAGTCCATGCACATAGAACAGAGATATACGCGATTACCTCAAGTAGAAATATATGAAGGTATAAAGAGTAAATTCTACATAGATGTGGTAGGCCCAAGTCACTTAGTCAACTAAACATCAAAGCCTGTCTTCAGAAGATTGGGCTCAGGTATATGGCAGATTAGCTTTAGTACAAGTGGGAGTTTGTTAGATGTATACCGTAGAAGTCAATCTTGACTGACACATACCTTTCTCTAGGATATGTTTTATACTTGATGGGCAGTCTTTATAACCAATCATATATTATGTGTCCATAATTTATCCTAAAAATTAATAAAGATGATTTTGTATATTCTCAAGATGTTGAAAATTTGAGACATACATCATTAGTGGTTAATTTCTAAATGCTCCCAATCGAAGGATCATCACGGAGGACAGTGATCAATCCATTCAAGATTGATGCATAGATCACCTACTTTTAGGATAGATGAGTCTCGAGTCTGCGATGTAGAGACACTGGGGTGAGAGTGTAGGTGGTTATTTGAGAACAACTTGCACTGAGCGTGACCAACACGAGAAATCACTTGGATGTCTACTCATTCGTCAGTGATTTTTTCGATACTGTAGTAGTGTGACTGGTCCTTTGACCTATGGTGTGTTGGCTATTCGCAGTGAGACTACTTAGTTTGACTGCATATTCTCTTGGTCCCTAGCCATTCGGGTCCTTGCTATGTATGTTGGCTATTATAGGTTCAGGTTCGTTGCTTGGAGTAGGATGCACCTAGATGAAATCTATCGATCTTGGTAGAAAAGAAGAAGTCCTATACAATTCGTAAGATTGAGTTTAAAAAATCTCTGATCATAGTAAGTGTGAATACTGAAAAAAAAATTTCACGAGATTCACAGATGAACTCGAGTCGAGCTAATCTAGCATATAACTGACGATAGAGTTTGACGAGTTCTTCATGACCTCCATCAAGTCAGAACTCACGATAGAGGGATTGTATCACATGGTAACTGTACCTAAGAGTTTATTTTTTTATTCTGTTGGATTGCCACTACATGTTGCTAGACATCACTGGTGGATCATGAGAATTCACTAAGATCATTTTTCGATCAACGATCTTTGTTGAGGTGAGTTGGAATTGTTTCAGCCCATCAAAAAAAGTTTTGATGATACTGTGATGGAGATCACGGTATGTCTCACTACCAGACGGAATAGAATCTGAGGGGTCATATATAAAAGGAGCATGACCTGATCAATGGCTTGGATCATATTCGAATTATCAATCAGATTGATAGTTTAAATTTTAAAAACTGCTAATTTGTAATCGTTACAGTTTTGGCAGCTGCTAATTGTTAGCGCAGGGACGTAATTATAAATATTATATTTTTTTTGAAACTAATTAAATTATGAATTAAATTTTAATTAATTTAAATTAAATTTAATTTAATTAGAGTTAATTTAATTTAATATTAATTGAATTCAATTATCTAAATCAGATTTGAATTTCAAGCTTGATTGGATCAGGCTTGACAGTTTTTTCGAATTCAGCTCATTTCAGACTCGATTTGAATCTGATTAAGACCCAACTTGAACCAAAAGAACTATGACTTAGAGAGCCCAAGTCTCCTAAGACTCTCTCTCTAGAAATCATGCCAAGAAGGGAAGAGGGGTGTTGTTTTTCTCATACTTTTTTCTTAGCACGCGTGAAAGGAGAGGGGGCGCCAATAGTTGGTGCCCCACCTTATTTGGAATTCTTTATCATCCAGATTTTTTTTTATTTGAATATGATTCCAAATAGAAATAAAATATATCTGATTAGAGTATAGAAGATTTTTTTTTATGTGACAAAAAAAATTGGAGAAGATTGGTGTGCGCTAATTTGTGAGAAGAGGTTTCTTTCTTACAATACAACTCTATCTCAACTTCCATCTAACCTTTGATTTGGATTTCAACACCTTAGATTCATTGAGATAAGATCTCTTGGGCATGAAGGAGAGGGTGTGCATGGGATATGAAGTGGTTGTGTGACAAAATAAAGAAGGGGGCGTGAGTTTTGACATAAAGGTGTGTGGCGACTTCTTTTGGACATCATCTCTTCTTCCCACCGCCTCTTCCTCTCTTCTCCACTTCATGTCCATGCCCAAATTTGATAGAGATCAAACCTAAGAGAGAAAGAAAGAGAGAAGAAGAGAAGAAGAAAGATTTTTCTTTTCTTCATGGTGATCTGGTTCAGATCCCGTCGGATCTGCGCGAAAGAGTTCGTGCAGCGATCTCCTCTTCAAGATCTAGAAGAAGAGATCTAGATCCAAGGATGAGGAGCGAGATCTACAATGTGCTAGTATATCGGTGATCTCGATGCTTTGATCAAACATCTCCATGTAGATACTAGTAGAGGCCGGGCACATGGACGGCTACGATCAGAACCCGGGACATCCACAGAATCCGGGGTATGGAGATCCGATCTCCGTTTGATTTTTCTAACAGTTTGTTTTTCTTTTTCAGATTTCAAATTGTGGTTGAAAATTCATATCAAGATCTATGTTATAATTTTCAGATCTGATCTGGTATATAAATAAATTAAAAATATTTTAATTTATTTATTTTTGCTGTATCATGTCTAGAAAAAATTTTAAACTATACGTATGAAACTGTAGCAATTTTTTAACAGAGATCAAGAATAAATTCTTAGTTCTTCTCAAGTACTTAAGGATGTTCTTCACAGTTATACAATGCTCATCTTCTAGATTCGATTGATATCTGCTCGTGACACTCATAACAAGGGCAATATTAGGTCGAGTACACAGCATGGCATACATGAGGCTCCGTATGGCTGAGACATAAGGAATTCTACTCATATACTGAATTTTTTCAAATGTAGTCAGACACATCATCTTGAAAAAATGAATACCATGCCTAAGAGGTAAAAGTCTTCTTTTAGAATTTTTCATACTGAATCTCTTTAGCACTTTCTCTATGTACAATTTTTGTGACAGGCCTAGCATCATTTTAGATGTATTCCTATAGACTTTTATTCCAAGAATATAGGATGCTCCCTTAGGTCTTTTATAGAGAATTTTTTGGACAACCATCTTTTGACCGTGGTCAGTATGGGAACCAATGAGGAGAATATCATCCATATACAATACGAGGAATGTTACTGTGCCCCCCCTTTTTTTTAAGTAAATGAGAATTAAGGTTGGAAATGGGCCTGGACCAGCTCGAGGCCCATAGGGCAGGGTCACTTTGCATTGGTGATCAATTTGTGTTTAGGTGTACTCTACTGGCCTATATTTGAGGTGGCAATCTAACAGTCCCTTTCACTTGGTTGCTTTCCACATGTCAAAGTAGTCCACACCTCACTTAGAATGAGGTTCAGCTATATTCTCATGCTCGCATGCGTTGCAGTAACTGCTGGCTTCAAAACCATCGAAAAGATTGGCAATGCCTATGGTAACTTAGCTTCTTCTTGCAAATTATAAACATGTGCATTTATTGTTTCTTTTATTACTTAATCATCTTTTCCATCATACAAAGCAAACTTACATGTCTCTGTATTTCTTACTAGTAGTGTGTTTCTAGATTTTTGATCCAACACTTCTTATACAATAGTAACGTATGCTATTCCTCGATTAAGAAAAACAAGAATTCTTGAAAAATTCCAAAGATTTTCCTTGGTCCAATAATTTTTAGAATTATTGCTGTCAGATAAATTAATCAAGACTTATTTAGTTAAAAATGTTAATCTATAATCCATGACTAATTTAACAAATCTTCGTGAAGTTAATTTTTTTGGTGGTGGTTTTATATCTCTGTTCATTATTTCCACAGTAAATATATGAACACTATAAGAATTTAACAATTTTTGATATTGGTTTTGTAGAAAAAAGACAATAGAAATATTATCTATATAGGTTTTTATAATAAAACCCTACAATCCAGATGTGATAAGATTACTTTATGAACCTCCATTGATCTTCTAACATCCTCTTGAAGTGCGTGCACAATCTCAGCAATCTCGTACCTCCTTGATCTTATAGGTGCTACTAGAGTCTTCTTTTAATGTCCACACATCAACACATCAAATCCTAGAGTTCTAAGATGGTGACTCTAGAGAGATATGCCTTAGAGAGAGAGGATGTAGGTATTCTCAAAGTGAGGTTTTGATGCCAGACTGAACATAAATACTATGTATTTATAGATGAGACTCACTAAAAGTCTTTATTTTAAACACGTCCTACTCAAATTTAAATATTTAGTTGGATCATCCCAATCCTTATTAGGGACTCTTATCATCATCCCAACAACCTATATGGATGAACAATGGATATGGATCGTGTTCAAAAGTGATCGAATTCCAACATCTCCCACTCATCCACATTGGGTGTTATACCCATCTTAATCTCTCATGCTACTCTCTTCATACAGGAAGTGGCATGTGCAACCTTGATGAAGAAACCTCGAAGTAGATGTACTATATTAAGTCACCACCAAACTAACATAGAACGATACCTGCAAGAAAACCATCTTTGCCCTAGATAATTTAACCACACCAAATCAAGTACCTCTTATCCCTCTTAAGATTTATCTCAGAGGGTCACTTGATCCCTAATCTAAATATTTGTGCTCATAATTATTAAATGCAACTAATTGAGATAATCACCCAGGCTATAAGCCACAAAACTTGGATGTGATTCCAAATTATCTTCCCTAGAACCCCTCACCACTTCACATTAATTCAGCCACTTTCATAGATACGCTCCATGAGACTAGATTATTTCATGGTCCTGAGATACATGCTAAAGTAGTAGCACTGAACCTCAATGTCATGATGTTGTTCCTGGTCAGAAGGGCATAAAGTATAGAGCTCACATAGTGTAATACCCCACACAACCTTTAAAGTAATGACAAAAAAAAAATTTGATTTGGGCCAGCACGTGCGTTGCAGTGCTGGAGTTATCATGGAAGAGGGCAAAGATGCAGAAGAACTCCCAAAGGAGTTCTTCTCCGATTGGAATCCTAAAGCCCCAAGGATTTGAGGATTTCAAATTAAAATCTAACTTTGATTTTTCCCTTGGAGATCTATTTAAAGGCCCAATCTCTTATTTCTTCCTCATTGAAAAATCACCAAAGATTACTGTCCTTTTTCCCTCTTTTCTTCTAGGATTACCAGCGGCTTAATCTTATTTGGTCGCTACAAATCGAAACAATTTCCATTAAACTCAAGGCAAATCCCTCCAAATGTCTTCTTCTCAATCTTTCATGGTTTCTAAGCGTAAGTTTTAGCCAAATCTGTCAGAAATTTTTGAAGAAAATTTATGATTGTAGATCCCCTATTTTTCTTCCATTTTTGCTTTGGGTTTCTATCACTTAAGCCACCGCCGGTCACCGGACCAAGGCCGGTTGTGTCACCGTGATGCTCTCTTCCGATTATGGGGTATCATCAGCTGGGAGGGGGGACTATTTGGCATCGGGAACAAGGAGAAGAAGACCTCCTATTCCGTGAAAGAAGAGAGGAAGAAGAAGAGGATGCATGGGTCCTATGTTTCATGAAAAAAAGAAAAAAAAGAGAAAAAAAAAAAAGAAGAAAGAAAAAAAAAAAAGAGAGAGAAATTTTCTCTCTCTTCTCTCTCTCCTTCTTTGAAGTTTGAATACTTGCTTTCTCTCTCTAAAAAGTTTGACTTTCTCTCTTTACTTTCCCTCTCTAATTTTCTCTTTTGATAGATTTTCTCTCTAGAATTGTGTCTCTCTCTAGAAATCATCTCATTAGATTGATCAAGAAAAAATATTTCTTTCAATAATTCTGATTTGACCTGAGTAAAGATAGTCCTGATCTACGATCGTTGGGCAGCATATCGGTATCTATCTTGGTCAAATCCAGATATCATTACTTACAGCTTAAGATTGATAAAGAAATATATTTTGAATAATAGGTTCTAAAAGATACTTTTAAAATTGATTGAATCTGTCTGTTCAATATTCTGTAGAGATAAGTAATAAATTATCTTTTCGAGATATTTTATGATTTTTTTTAAAGCAAATAAATAGTTTTTGATTTATGCATGAGTTATAAAACTGTGTTATGAATAAAAAGTGATTTAAAATTTTGAGATTTTTTTGGAATACTCTGGTTTATGGATTTGTTATTGAATATACAAGAATTATGATATATATATTATGTTGCAAAAGTGCTTTGATACAAATTAAATTTTTATACTCTCAGCCTCACTATATTCTGGATCCTGCCAATGGGAATTGTGCATTAGACTTTAGACCTTGCCAATGGGGGTTATGCATTAGTATTCTAGATCCTGCCAATAAGAATTGTATATTGAATTCTGAACCCTGCCAATGGGGGTTATACATTGGTATTCTGAATGAGCTCACTATTTTTGTTTTGGACTCTACCAGGGATAAGTATGGTCGTAGTTATGCTATTGAGTTATATATGTTTGATGTAAATCAAACTTATGATTATGTATACATATAAAAATTTGAAAATATTTACTTTATTTAAGTAAGCTTGAAATATATTTTATGTTCATTTATGGTATTATTTTTAAACATCATATCTTATGATAATATTTAAAATATTTAGTTAAGATATTTATTACTTATTGGACTATCAAGCTCATTATCTCTCTCTTTTATTTTTCAAATTTAGATTTTTAATTACGGACATGGATTACTACTTTGGGAGTGAGTTAGAAGCGAGAGTCGACAACATAGATTTATTATATATTTTACAAGATTATTATTTGAGCTGTAATTGATGTAAAAACTTCTGAATATTATTGAAATTTATGAGAGAGCAAAGTTGATTTGAGTTGATTAAATTTTGGACTTAATTTATTATGAATTCTACTATGATGCATTGATATCATGATGAGATATTTTGCATGCTTGTGGGGAGAGTTATCTATGAGTGTGTGGTGGTTACCGTGACCCCTGAACTTGCAATCTCGGATCAGAGGTGTGACACATAGTGATGTTCATAGTGGCTAACTAAAGGAGGGAGGAGGCTAATTTTTTTCGCCCCATAATGTGAGCGCATGAGGGCTTCACACGTGAAGAAAGGAGAAGTCCTTTCTTTCTTACATCTCCTTTCTTAAGTGGGATTCTTTTTTGGACAAGGATTTGAATCCTAACCTACTTGAAACATTGATTAGATTTGGGACACCACATGTATTTAAGAGGGACCACTTAACAACAGGTGGATAGATGAAGTTTTTGTGCTATAAAAAAGAGGAAAAACACCAGTGAGAAAAGTGTGTGCGCAAAAAGAAAAGGAGGCATCCCTTCCCTCTTGCTGTCCTCCCTCTTGGTGCTTTTGGTTCTTGGCGTGAAGGTCTTATCCAAGAAGATTCAACACTTAAGATCAGATCTCCTATTCCCTCCCTTGCTACCTTCAGAAGGAGCAGTATCCTGAGCATCATCTCTCTTCCCTATGGAGCCTGACGTGCATGTGAAATAGAGGGCCTGTGCTTTCAGGCCTTGTGAGGCTTTGGATTCAGAAAAGAAATCCTCAATATTTGATTCCTATTTCATTGTATATTAGATAACATAAAATTTACATTAGCTTATTCTAGAAAAATTTTCAAAACATACTTTGGTGATCCGATCAGATCGGAGAATTTTCCCTTCAACTGGTATCAAAGTCCAGCCTGATACATGAATGCATAACTAATTTTTTTGATATGATTACATATTGTATAGAATCAAATTTTTTATGTAGGATATTAAATCTGATTTAGACCTATTAATTAAAAATAATTTGATATAGTTTTGATCAAATTTGAAGATTGAAATCAATGGTTGATAAAAATCTATTATAAATATGTTATAACAGAATTTTCTTGATGCAGATTTTTACTGAAATAACTATCTACTTAAAATTTATTTTAAATATATTTTAATAAAATTTTTATGATATTATTTTGGTTTAGAAGTTAGACTAAATCAAGATCTGAATTGAATCTATTTTGATAGATTTTTAGATCTGATTTTAAGTAAAATTCTACATAACATAAAATCAGCTCTAACCAGAATTTTAATTTTTATGCATTCATGCGTATATTTGAATTATTTTTTTATGAGATTCTAGATCTGATTTAAGTATTTTATATGCTGTATAAAAGTAAATTCAGATCTAAAATTTATATAAATTTTATCTGAAATTAATCTGATGCATTGATCTAATTAGATTAGATACATGATATGAGTGATATGATCATGTTCATATGAATGCATGTCTGTTTTGATTATTGCATATGTAGATACAATTAATTTTTGAAATTAAATTTTGAATCTTAGTAGCCTAGTACTCAAATTGAGATGATCACCAGGCCATCCGATCATAAGAGCAAGTAGGGTTTAAAAATCCTCTCTTCCTATTCAATGAGGTGCTCTTATGATGTATAAGGGTGCCATGTGATTAAATCTTATGAAGAAGAACAACGAAAGAAATTTTTAAAATTATTTTGATTATGAATATATTTAGATTAGATCTAAAATGATTCATGATTAATTATAATTTTAATAAAATTAATTCAGATATAAAAATTAATTTTAAGATCTGAATTATATGTTACATATGATGTAGTCGGTAGAGATCTAAATTATGCTGTGATACATGTGATGTATATATGATATTTAGATCAGATTTTTGCATGTTTAATGGTTAAACTTAGATCAAAAAATTGAATTTTTAAGATTTAAAAATTACATAACATATGATGTATGCTTCACTTGAAACTCTAGTAGAATGTTCTACAAATTGAAACATACGTTTCACGGACTTAATTCGAAATTAAGTTGAAAAGGTCTAGATTTAAGAATTGAAAGATGATTAAGACACCTCATAAATCGATGGGCCATGGGTTAGCATGAATCAGATCTTCTAACTAGGTTAGACCTAGGGTTAGAAATAAATATGGATCCATTAGAGAAAATGATTAAATCTAATCAAGAATTGAGTTAGATTAGGTCAGAATTTCTTCAAGATCAACCTCAATAGTTGTAGCTTGATCAAGTCTATATTTTGACCATATCAAATGGACCTAATTATGGCTCAATAGTTTAGCTTGAGTCCTTTGATTGATCGAATTGAAACTAATCGACCAATGGTGTCTAAGGTAAGTTTGGCAATCTTGCTTGGCAATATGACCAATGGTTTTTAATTGGCAGTCTACTTACCTAGTTATTTTGATGGTGTCTAAGTCAAGCCGAGATGGATCATCCCATCAATCTCACTTACCTGATCAATTTCATAGATTATATTTTAAATAAATCACTAATTGATTCGAGCGACCCATGCCATTAAGGTAAATCAGTGTGACTGATTTAGGTGTCTCAGATCAAGTTTGTCTATAGTCTTCTTTATGACTTGGTGAAGTCAGTGGAAGGATTTATAACTTGTTGGTTAATCTCTTTTCTTATTCTTAAATCATTAAATCAGTTTGACTGAATTAGGTGCCCTTTCAACCAGCTTATCTCGAGTCCAATTCAATGACTTGATGAAGTCAGTGAGAAGATTTTTGACTACTGATTGATCTCTTCCCTTTTCTAAAATATGTTAACTAAATCTCCTAAATTATTAAAATCATAAAATGAGCTAGTTATGGGGATAACTAGATCATAGCCTCCCATTAAGGTAAATGATGATAGGTCTAATAGTCTAGGTAAGCATTGCAGACCCATAGGCCTGGTATTTATTTGGATATTGAAATTATCATTCATCATATGATGGCTCAGTCGTATCTCTCTGATGGGTGGTTAGATTGATCGATCATAGTCGGACCTGATCATTTGTTAGTTAGATAGACTGAGTATGGTCATATTAATAATTGAACCTAACCAAGACTTTTAGTGGACGTCCTAGCCTATTGAAATAAAATCTGAGGCAAAATTAATTACTAGAAGTTATTTAGAGAAGTAATTGATTAAGAACCTACACATAGATGTACATAGATTGGCCGACCATAGTCGGACTCATGTGCAGTCTATATGGATTCTAGTACTTGCTAAGGGATTAAAGTAATTTTTCGAATTGGAGGTAGAGGCTACTAATTCGTATAAAATAGTAGGAGGATCTTTAGACTAAAATTTAAATCTTTAGGATTAAATAATTTATATACTAATAAGTCTTTTATTTTTTTCAGTGATGGCTAGTACTTTATCGCTCCGCTCACTATTGGACTGTGACAAGTTTATGGGACCTAATTTCGATAATTGACATCGAAAGTTGAGAATAGTTCTCGAGCACGAGAGGATCTTATATGTGATTATAGATTCAATACCCAAAGTACCAGCTTTCAATGTAGATGCGATGGTTAGAGACACTTATCAGAAGTAGCTCAATGACTGCACGATAGTACATTGCATAATGAGAGTTGCTATGAGTGATAAATTTAGTTATAAATTCTTTGATACTCAATCAAAGAAGATGCTTTAAATATTGAACAAGTCCTTTGGCACACTTGAGGATTTATCCTCAACATAGCATCGATCCTCTAAGAGAGGAAAGAAAAGAATGGTATAGAGATATCGTGCTAGGGCTTCTAAGTCCAATCGAACTAACTAGTCTAAGGCAGATCAGAGTCAGACAGAATACTTCTTTTGTAAGAAGCTAGGGCACTAGAAGAGAAATTATCCTCTATATCTAGCTTTTCTTGATCTGAACAGGCCTAAGAAGAGAAATCAATAAAGGATTGCTAAACAAGGTACTTATATAATAACACCTTATAATTTTTCTGTTTGTGATACTACTATCTGGATATTGGATATCAAAAGTCTGATTCATATCTGTAATTCATTGTAGGGACTTCAGATTAGTAGAAAATTTGAGAAGAGCGAATAATTTCTGAATGTTGGAGATGGAAGAGCTGTTCCAATTCTAGCCATAAAAAATATTCAGCTTGCTCTCAATTCAAATGTCATTATTTTAGATAATTATCATTATTGTCCATCATTCCTTATAAATATAATCTCTATAGGCCTTTTGGCCAGATAGGGTTATAGCTTCTCAATAAAGAAAGATTTCAGTGATATCATTATGAATGGTGTCACAGTTATGTGTGAACAATTGAAACATAATATTTATATTTTATCACAGTCTGTTAGTATAATGTATACATCGAACAAATATCCTAGACTAGATAATGTCACGAATGCCTACCTTTGGCATTGTAGGCTCGATCATATAAATAAGAATAGGATAAATAGAATAACTAAAGAGAAAATTCTTGATATCAATGATTGTGAATCATTGTCGATCTATGAGTCTTATCTTCTTAGAAAAATGATCAAGTCATCTTTTACTGAAAAGGATGAACGAGCCAGTGATGTTCTAGATCTAGTACATAGTGATGTATATAGACCTATGAACTAGACACCAGAGGAAGATATTACTACTTCATTACATTCATTGACGATCTATCGAGATATGGGTATGTGTACATTATGAAGTACAAGTTTAAATCATTTAAAATATTTAAATGATTTTGTAATGAGATAAAAAAAATAAACTGAGAAGAGTATTAAAATTTTTTGGTCAGACTGAGGAGGTGAATACCTTTTCAATAAGTTTTTGACATATCTAGGAGAGAATGAGATTCTCTCATAATAGACCCCTCCGGAGACTGTTAGGTTTCGATGACGTAGTGGAATGTAAATTTTAAAAATTTTTATATGTATTCAACTATTGAAAATAAATTTAACAATTAAACTGGACTACTGGAATACAAAAAACCCTAAGAACTCCTTGATGATTACAATCAAACAAATTAAGCATGGATATTAATGAGAGATTAGAAGTCATATACCAAAATAAAGATGAGCATTTGGTAATAGAGAGATCTCCATAAGACTCCAAAGCAGAAGCCCTCTAATGGTGATCCATATGGGACTGATCAGGGTCCTTCCCAATTTGACGTGGTGCTGCAGCCATCTTCACAAGTTCGCTGCCATTCATCCTTAGCAAGAACAGATTGCACCACTGCTTGTATGCCTTTGAGACCTCCACTAGGATCATATTAGAAACCATTCCTTACAAGAAGCTCACTATTCAAATCAGATTTAGATGTTCAACACTTGAACAAACTAAATCTTAGGACAAGCAACAATTGCTTTCCATTTCCCTCTTGATTTCCTTTCTATTTTTTTCTCTTCTTTTCTTATCTTTTTCTTTTCAAATTTTTTTCTTTCTTTTCTCACATAATCCCATGCCTAAAATCTTTTTGGATGAGATCTTATCCCATATGGGGTGCCTCTTATATAAGGAATGAAGGGGCACCACAAAATTCCCAAGGGGTGCCAACTCTTGGCATCCCTTAAGTCTTACACGGTAAAAATAAATTGTTAGCATGGAATCCAAAGAAGTAAGGCATGAAATAAGTGGAGTTTTACAAGCAGAAGGACTCTTCCTCTGCATACAAAAATCAAAGTGCCATCTGATGGTGAGTGGGACAATGTAATAGGGATGAATTCAAGAGTCCAAAACAAGATGGACTCTTCCAAAATGCAACGCACAAAAAAAGGGGCATCCATTTATCTTATGGTGTGTGAGTTCCTTCCCAGAGAAGGACTCTTGCTTCTCTTCTGTGCCTACATATTCTAAGATGCCATCTAATGGTGCAAAAACCAAAGGAACGAGTGGATAATGGTAAGGAATTTAAAAGGAGCAGATGAGGACCCCTCCTTTTAATGCCTTTTAATGCCTAATAATAAATATGGCATGCCATTAATTTGGCATGGAGTTTGGTGTGGAGGAAGATGATTTCTTATGAAATACTTTCATAAAAATCAGATAAGCCATCTATTTATTTGATGGTTCAAACCTAATCACATTAGGTCAAAGCAACAAGTTAAGGGTTAGCACAAACACCTTTACACGGAATCCAATTGGAAACTTGGGTTAATTCATGTGCTAGTAATTTAATTAACCCATTGGATTTATAACAAATCCAAATAGATTAGAACAAAACCAAATTTCTATTGTGTGTGACCCATTGGATTCTAAATCTAGTCAGTAGTGGATGCAGACTCTCGATGTAACTCTAATCTGATTAAATTAGGTCAGCTCAAGAGTCCTAATCAACTAGCACTCTTCTTAATTAATTCTTGAATTAAACTCTTTTAATTCTGATAAGTCCATAAGTCAAGATTGATGTCTAGTAACGTGTCATGACTATCTGAAAGATTTAAAATTTAATAAAAATATTAAAATTATTCTTCCATGATGAGTTACTGTGTAATTCAATCCTTCGATCATACAACATCTCAGACAGGCCATGGGCATGAAATCATGTCAAGCTCAAATACCTATACATATGTATCTCGATCCAATGATGATGACTCGATTGATGAATCAGTAGAAATTTTTTTTACTATTCATCCCTACTCTGGTTAAAGACTCTCAGAGTCATCATCCTAAAGATCACATAAGATATTCTCTTCTCCTACAAAGAGTGATCGATTCTTTGTTGACCACTCACAACCTTCATGCACACTTCACCATACCTAGAATATCCCACACACATCTCAAAGTGGCATGCTAGGAAATAAACCAAAGTAAAGATCCATATACACAAGGTACCATGGTGATCTCAGGTCAAAGGACCACATGCACCACTTCCACCAAAGAATCATCTATCAATATACTATAAGGCTCCATCAGATGTTCTTTCTGTGGGTTAGTTCAGTGAACTCATTCTCTAATGAGCACCTACATCCTTGTATTAGTGTCATCACACAAGTGATTGTGAGATCAACCACCCTCTCTATCGAGCATACATAGGATGTACCAGTCTTATCGGTGTCATCGATCTCTGACTTGATGATCCAACGATTGAAAATATTTTAGATTGGGGCTATCAAGATTTTAGGTCTCACTGATATGATCTCATCATGGTCCTAAAATCATTATCCTAATCTATGGGGTTTATCATAATCATGAAAATATGATGCAGTAAATGATAAAACACAATATCTCATGAATAAAATAACTAACGTCACGCAAATGAATAGAAAAAAAATATAGAAAAATCCCTTCCATTACCCATGCGATTGACTTGTAGGGCACTATTCTTTCAATCACCTACTTGTACTAAAGTCAATCACTCCTGTACCTGATGCCCATGCAATCAGCATGGCGAACACACTGCTGCTGTATTAAGGCTTAGTAAACTGGTCCATTATGCTGTTCTTTATATGAACTAATTTTATGATCTAATCATGAATGAGGTAAAAGTGCCTTAGGATGTGCGTGATTTTCTGATGAGACCACACCCAACTCAATGATGAACCCTTTAATCAAGCAATTTTTCTTAGCAATCTTTACAAACAGCATTTAACTGAGTCAAATATAGTTTGCTATTTGGAATTCTTCCAATTCACTGCTCCTCTAGTACTTCCAAGTACTTTTAAGAATATTTTTTATAATTTTCAAAAGATCCCATCATGGATCTGTCTGAAAACAATGATTATGCATAAGACATAAATCACATCAGGCTTGGTACATTAAATATATGGGTAAGTAAACTCTTTTACATCCATTCATGTTGAACCTCTTCAACATAAAATTCATGTACCTAGACTGGGACAAATCTAGCATCCACTTACATCTATCCCTATAGATATCAAGTATATTGGATACTTAACCCAAGTCTTTTTCATGAAAACTTCTATGATAAGCATGTCATTGATCGAGTGCAATATCGAGACTGCCTTCCCAATACGTTGTATGTCATCCACATACATAACCAAGAAGTTAGTGGGACTCCCACTTATCTTCTTGCACACATACGGTTCATCCATATTTTGATAAAGTCAAATATTTTGACTATCTCATCAAACATAGAAGTACCGACTCCTCAATACCTGCTTTAACCCATAAATAGATTTGTCCTCCCACTAGAGACAAACTCTCTAAATGGTGTGTGGCAATAGCAAGCAAAAATTCAGATTGACATTCCTGTTAGTAATCTATTAGGTCATACCCATAGATACTTCAACCATAGTCCATACTTAGTTGATGTACAGAGAGTTCATTTTGGATATCATGGATTCAAGCCATCTGTCAAAGTCTCTACTCGTGACTATCTCTGAATAGGTCAAGAAAACATCATTCTCAATAATGTATGGTGTATCATCATTCTTAATGACAAAATCATATTTTAAGTGGTACATTGCATGCTCAGATTGACCTTCAGTGAGGAGGTCTGTTTTATGGTTGTGCCTCATCAATGGGCACATCTGATCGAGGATCAACTTGTGGACACTCCACAGGTTATGATGGGATAGTTCATAGGTCTTGAACTTCTCAAGTTCAATTATCCTCCCACTGTCCCCTTCTTAGAATTTTTTTTTTCCAAAAGGTGGCATACCTACTGACAAAACATCTTTTATCCAGGAGGATGGTAGGAGTAGTATCACATACTACTATTAGGATAATTTATAAACTTATATAAATCTGATCTAGCATAAAACTTATGTACATCAACTCTTTTCACATAAGTTGAGCAACCTACCTTTTCCTTTTCTATATCACACACATATGGAGTGCTAGTAACAGATTTAGACGATATCTAATTCAAAACATATGCAGTAATTTCTAGGGTATATCTCCAAAATGAGATAACAATATTTGTGAAGCAAATTAGAGAACACACTATATTTCATATGAAGTGTCCATCTCTGGATCGAGATATTATTAGTCTTCGAACATCCATATGTTCAAGATCTAATTCTTTCACTCATGCCTTTTTCGATATTCAGTAAATAAGATTTTGATCATTTTATCCATGAGACAAAATCTACAAGTTCTATATGATTCAAAATCATACAGAACAAAAAACTCTTCTTTGCATTACTTGTTTATCTTTGACTCACAAAAATGATCAAATTGACAGTGCTAGAGATATGTGAGCATCATATATTTTTTTTTGTTCTTATCAACATAAAGAATAATATTAAGTGATTGAAATATGAGACCATTATCATAAATCCATAGCCATAAAATTTACCAAAAAGAGAGCAACCTTTGCTCTTAACATTAATTTCAAACTCATGTTACAATAACAAAAGAATTGAAATACTTTTTCTGACAAATTTAGACATATAACAATAGTCTACTAGTTTCTAAATCTTGCTAGAAAGTTACATATATAAGTAGGTTCCTACAGCCTTAGTATGAATGATCTATCCATCAATGCCAAAAAGTATATAGTCACCTTTCTTCAGCTTTATAGGTCCAACAATGCTTTGCTTAAGTGAGACCTATATGAGGTATCTCATACTCAAAATTCTGAAGCTGAAGTACTTAATGATAAATTAGTTTGTATCATATACAAACCATTAGCAGATATAATTTTTGCATCTTGCTACTGCTTCACACTTGCAAGATAACTCTTGCAATTTATCTCTAATGCTCATCATTACTATAATGAAAATTGATACCCATGGTGAAGACATTCTTCACCTTTCTTCTCCTAAGAAATACTAAAGAAGGAATCCAGGAGAGTTAGTAGGATCAAATTCTGAATTAACTTACCATCTATGATAATGACTTAATCGTATGATTAAATCAATCAGGATATACTTTGACAGTCATGCTGTCATCCTCGCCATATCTTATATATGGTTTTTTCTTCTTTATAGTATCAACTCTGAACAAATCGAAATCAAGAGAATAGGAGATTATCTCTTATATGAGAACTATTCTCAGGTTCCTCAACCATTCCATGAAGTTTGATCAATTTAAAAAGTATACCATGTAGTGATAGTGATGATGCAGATGAATATATAAGAATATAAAAGGACTACTCATGATGACATGCACAATTTAGATGAGATTTTTATCTAAATGTGTCTCCCACTATTTTAATGAATTTCATAACCTACAAGTATGAAAAATGAAGAAACTTATCATTTAGTTTCTTAATGGGGTTGAGATCTCAATTTCTCATAAAAAATCTTGTGGATAGCACAACAAGCTCCTATGAGTTCAAGGGTAGATAACTCTTTACCAATTGCATCTCATGCAAATCTCAACATAACTTTTACCTCTAAAATACTTATAGCCTTATGGATAGCATAATAAACTATAGTATTTTAGTTAAATCATATCCTTCAATCCTATATAGTCATATCTGAATAATACTATCCTTGTGGATAGCACAACAAGGTAATACTACCAAAATATGCCATGAGCATCACTTAGTCAACATCATATCAATCCCTATAGTAAGCTTTGTAGATAGTACAACAAACTCACTACAGTTTTTGACATACTCTATTGATTTAGTATGAGCTAAGTACCATTAGCTTCATTATGTACCAAGATAATATCAAATCAGTCTCTACAGCAAGCCTCGTGGATAGCACAACAAGCCTACTATGATTTTTGACATAATACTGGCTTAGCATGAAGGAAGACATGGGCAGTGTTCTTAATACTTTCCCATTATGACTTAATATAATTTAAAATAAGAGACTTAGGTCTCATGCACATCCAAAATATATATAAAAAATACATCATATATAATTTTAAATTTTAATTCTAACTACGAGCATATAAGAGCATACATAGGAATTTTAATGGTTATGGACTTCTGAAAAATCATCCAAGCCACATGATGGTTTATAGGTCTAACCCTAAGTGCATCATCAATTGAACCATCTCATGGTCAATTTTAATGCGCCTTTGCTCTCCAAACGTCTGGTAGTCTAGTCTTCATCTCCATGAAGACTTCCATGAATACTCGATCTTTATATGAAAATAGAAAGAAATAATTTCTATCTATTTTTAAATAAATTTTTTTTTATAATTTTACATCAATATATAAAAGTCTCAATCAATAGTTGGAAATATACAAAAGAAAAAAATAACTGATAATACAATGTATCAGAGGCACCCAGTCTCTATTGCAACAATTGCAGATACATTTATATAATCAGCCAACATGAAAGCATTCATGCATACATCCATCATATAGATGTACCATAGTCTATAACCACTCATCATATATTTTATAATAATTATAAAATATGATAACTAACTTCTCATGTTATTTTAATTGTGATATCATTCATAAATATATCAATGGAGATGTTTAAATATTTGGGCATAAGACCCATCTAAGATTTTTGATTCAGATTCAACACTCGATCCAATTTTTAATTTTAAGTCAATCATTTGTCATCCTTTTTGAGTTGGATTGATCAATTCTTAAGTTAACCTAAATCAATTAGGTTAGCATAGATTTGATCAACCATGACTCAAATCCTAATCAAATTAGGTAAATGACAATTTGATCAACCTAAATTAAATATTACTTCTAATCAAATTAGAATTATGAATTTAATTTAATCTATAATCATTAATTCTAATCATATTAGATCAATAAATTATAGTTAAACAAATCCATCAGCAAAAAACTTTAATCCATGTCTGAGGCATCCTTTCAAGATCAAAATTTATCAGCTCCACACATACCTTGGACAACAACCAAGATGGAAGACCCACAATGGTGAGTGCCCAATAACATGATGGTCGGCACTTAGATCTTAGGTGATTGCATCAAATGCAAAAATCTTAAGTCTTCGCAATGTGCATCCAATGTATCATTCTAAGGCTCTGCGCATCATATGCATTGGATTTATAATTCCATCGAAAATTAGATCATGGGATCTAACTTAAACTTGTCACACAAGTCTAAAGACCATGAAACTCATATCCAAGTTCGATCATGGATTGATAATATTTTATCATTAATAAAAGATGCATCAAAAATATCAATTAAACATCATTCAAAAAATCTGATTTTGATATTATATGAACTAGATCTAATCCATGTCACAATAATAACATGATATTTGATTGAATCAATCAAAGATGGCTCTGATAGCACTATTAGTTTCTGGTGGTGTAGCAGAATATAAATTTCAAAAATTTTTATATGTATTCAACTATTGAAAATAAGTTTAACAATTAAACTGGACTATCGAAACACAAAAAATCCTAAGAACTCCTAGATGATTACAATCAAACAAATTAAGCATGGACATTAACAAGAGATCAGAAGTCATATACCAATATGAAGATGAGCATCTGGTAATAAAGAGATCACCACAAGACTCCAAAGCAAAAGTCCTCCAACGGTGATCCACACGGGACTGATCAAGACCCTTCCCAATTCGACGTAGTGCTGCAGCCATCTTCGCAAGTTTGCTTCCATTCGTCCTTCGCAAGAATGAATTACACCACTACTTGTATGCCTTTGAGACCTCCACTAGAACCATATTAGGAACCATTCTTTACAATAAACTCACTACCCAAAATCAGATTTAGATGTTCAACACTTGAACAAACTAAATCTTAGGACAAGCAACCATTGCTTTCCATTTTCCTCTTAATTTTCTTTTTATTTTTTTCTCTACTTTTCTTATCTTTTTTTTTTCAAATTTTTTTCTTTCTTTTCTCACATAATCCCACACATAAAACCCTTTTGGATGAGATCTTATCTCATATGGGGTGCCCCTTATATAAGGAATGAAGGGGCACCACAAAATTCCCAAGGAGTGCCAACTCTTGGTGTCCCTTAAGTCTTACATGGTAAAAATAAATTTTTAGCATGGAATCCAAAGGAGTAAGGCATGGAATAAGAGGAGTTTTACAAGCAGAAGGACTCTTCCTTTGCGTATAAAATCAAGGCACCATCTGATGGCACATGGGACAATGGAGTAGGCATGAATTCAGGAGTCCAAAACAAGATGGACTCTTCCAAAATTCAATGCACAAAAAATGGGGCATCCATTTATTTTTGTGGCAAGTGAGTTCCTTTCCAAAGAAGGACTCTTCCTTCTCTTTTGCACCCATATATTCCAAGACACCATTTGATGGTGCAAAAACCAAAGGAACAAGTAGAATATGGTAAGGAATTTAAGAGTGGATGAGAAGGACTCCTCCTTTTAATGCCTAATAATAAATGTGGCATGCCATTAATTTGGCGTGGGGTTTGGCATGGAGGAAGATGATTTCTTATGAAACACTTCCATAAAAATTAGATAAGCCATCTATTTATTTGATGGTTCAAACCTAATTACATTAGGTCAAAGCAACAAGTTAAGGATTAGCACAAACACCTTTGCATTGAACCTAATTGAAAACTTGGATTTATTCATGTACTAACAATTTAATTAACCCATTAAATTTATAATAAATCAAAATAGATTGGATCAAGATCAAATTTTTATTGTGTGTGACCCATTGAGTTTCAAATCTAGCCAGTAGTGGATCCAGACTCTCAACATAACTCTAATCCGATTAGATTAGGTCAGCTCAAGAGTCTCAATCAACTAAGACTCTTCCTAATTAATTCTTGAATTAAACTCTTTTAATTTTGATGAGTCCATAAGTCAAGATTAACGTCTAGCAACATATCATAACTATCCGAAAGATTTAGAATTGGATGAAAATATCAAAATGATCCTTCCATGGTGAGTTACCATGCAATTCAATCTTTCAATCATACAACATCCCAGACAGACCATGGATATGAAATCATGTCAAGCCTAAATACCTATCCATATGTATCTCGATCTAATGATGATGACTTGATTGATAAACTAGTAGAAATTTTTTCTACTATTCATCCCTGCTTTGTCCAAAGACTCTCAGAGTCATCATCCTATGAGATCACATAAGATGTTCTCTCCTCTTATAAGAAGTGATCAATTCTTTGTTGACCACTCACAATCTCTATGCATATTTCACCATACCCAGAATATCTCACACATATCTCAAAGTGGTATGCTAGGGAATAAACCAAAGTAAGGATCCATATACATAAGGTACCATGGTGATCTCAAGTCAAAGGATCACATGCACCACTCCCACTAGAGAACCATCTGTCGACATACTGTAAGGCTCCATCAGATGTTCTTTCTATGGGTTAGTTTCATGAACTCATTCTCTAATGAGCACCTACATTCTTATATTAGTGTCACCACATAAGTGATTGTGAGATCAACCATCCTCTCCATCGAGCATACGTAGGATGTACCAGTTTTATCAATACCATCGATCTCTGACTCGATGATCCAATGATTGAAAATATTTTAGATTGAGACTATCAAGATTTTAGATCTCAGTGGTATGATCTCATCATGATCCTAAAATCATTGTCCTAATCTATGGGGTTTATTATAATCATAAAAATATGATGCAACAAATGATAAAACATAATACCTCATGAATAAAATAACTAATATCATACAAATGAGTAGAAAAAAAATATAAAATTTTTTTTTCATATTACCCATGCGATTGGCTTGTAGGGCACTATTCTTTCAGAGACACCATAGCATAATGGAGTGTCAGAAAGGAGGAATCGAACTCTGTTAGATATGATTCGATCTATGATGAGGTTTGCGAGTCTGTCAATCTCTTTTTGAGATTATACTCTTAAGACTGTGTGCTATATTCTGAACAACGTTCCTAGCAAATCAGTCATAAAAATACCATATGAGATATGGACTAGATGTAGGTCGATACTCTCTCACCTTAGAATTTGAGGTTGTCCGGCTTATGTCAAATATTTACAGATTAACAAGTTTGGACCTAGATCCGATAAATATTATTTTATAGGATACCTCAAGAAAACTAAAGGGTATTATTTCTATCTTTTTGAAGAATAAAAATTATTCGTTAGCAATAAGACAGTCTTTTTAGAAAAAGAGTTCCTTAGTGAAGGAACTGATGCCTCTAAGGTTGAACTTGATGAAGTTTGATCAATTGAAGAACTGACACAAACAAGTGAAAATATAGAACCAAATTTGATAAGATCAAATTTAGAGCCCATTATTGAGGTACCTTTAAGTAGATCTGGTAGAGTACTACATCAACCAGATAGATATTACGATTTCTCAATCTGGGATGATGATCTTGTTGAACTTGATGAGAATGATAAGGATCCAATCATCTATATAGATGCCATACAAAGGTCTGACTCTGAGAAATGGCTTGAAGATATGAAATTCGAGATGGAGTCCATGGAGATCAAAGGTATATGGACACTTTTTGATCCATCCGAAGGGATTAAACCCATAGGATGTAAATGAATATTCAAAAAAAAAGGGGTGCAGATGGAAAGGTGGAGACCTATAAAGCCTGTTTGGCTGCCAAGGGATGTCGTCAATATTATGATATTGACTATGATGAAATATTTTCTCCTGTGGCAATACTGAAGTCTATCCAGATTATGCTTGCGATAATGGCACACTTTGATTATGAAATCTGAAAAATGGATGTCAAAATCGCTTTACTTAATGGAGAGCTGGAAGAAGAGGTATATATGATACAACCTAAAGGATTCATATCCATAGATAAATCAAAGGTGTGCAAGCTTCAGAGATCCATTTATGGATTGAAGCAGGCATCTTGAAGTTGGAACATACATTTTGATAAAGTGATCAAAATATATGGCTTCATTAGGAATGGAGAAAAACCATGCGTTTATAAATGGTCTAATGGTTCTATGGTCATCTTCCTTATATTGTATATGGATGACATACTGTTAATAGAGAATAACGTTCCTACTTTACAAAGTGTAAAGCTTTGGCTATCTTCATAGTTCTCCATGAAGGATTTAGAAGAAGTATCCTACATCCTAGGGATAAAGATATATATAAAGATAGATTTAAGAGGTTGCTTGGATTGATCCAATCTCTATACCTAAATACTATGCTGAAACCGTTCAGCATAGAGAATTTCAAGAAAGGCTATCTTTCGATAGGCAATGAAATTACTCTCTCTTAGAAGGATTATCTGACAACTCCACAAGAGAGAGAGAGCGTATGAGTAGAATTTCATATGCTTCAACAATGAGATCTATCATATACACCATGATATGTACAAGGTCGGATGTGGCATACTCACTAGGGCTAGTGAGTAGGTATCAGTTTGATCTAGGTGAGAATCATTGAAAGGTTGTAAAGACAATCCTTAAGCATTTGAGAAATACTAAGGATCAATGACTTGTCTATGAAGATATTGACTAAAAATTTATGGGATATACTGATTTCAGCTTTTAGTCAGATCATGATGATAGCAAGAGCGTGTCGAGTTATGTGTTTACCCTAAATAGAGGAGTAATCTACTAAAAAAGTTTCAAGCAGCACACCATAACTGACTCAACTTGCAAGGTGGAATATATCGTGGTATCTGGTGCTATGAAAGAAGCTGTCTAGTTGTGGAAGTTCATCAACAAGCTTGAAGTAGCACCATCCCTTGATGGTCCTATTCTGCTGTACTGCGACAACACTAGAGCCATAGCTCAAGTGAAAGAATAGAAGTTCCATCTACATACCAAGCATATTCTACGTCGCTACCACCTGGTTTGAGAGATATGGATCAAGGTGATGTCGAGCTTCTAAAGATCGATGAAAAAGAAAACTTAACCGATCCATTTATTAAAGCCTTCAAAATCAAAGAGTTCGATGAACACAAATAGAAGATGGGTATTAGATACTATACCGATTGGCTTTAGTCTAAATGAAAGTTATTAGAAAATATATCCTAAAGTCAATCATTTGATGATTGCACTTTTTATAATTTGTATATGAATTATGAATTAAAAAAAATATTTGATATTTTCATCATCAGGTGTACATCTTCCTTATTAGAACTCTTATGTTGTGATGAAGTACTTAGAACTATATAACAAATGATAAAAAAAATTTATCAAATAATTCTTAAATATGTTTGCGATCAAATGATATGTCATTAAGAAACAATGATGTTTATCAAATGAAGGTCGTTGTGTACCATATAGATTGATTGTCCTCGTAACCAAGGAGTGTGGAGACACTGGTATGGCATACAGATGAGATGTAGGAGTACATCATCACTGAATAAATGACTCACCTATGAAGCACTCTGCTGTCAAAAGTAGCTCGCAAAGTGTATGGGCATAAGTATCCCTCAGATCTGAGATCACCATAGTGACTTGCAAGTAACTCACTGTGCTTTAGTGTCGACCTATATTTTTAATGCAGTCACGGAAGGCTACTGGGTATAATTAAGTACTTACAAAGTTTGTGTGTAGATCAAAATGGAATTGACCCCTCTGGATTATAGGAGATAATGTATTACTATATTTCAATTTAGTAAAATCTAGATCCGGATAATCCATGTGATGGATATGAAAGATTAAAATACAATATGGATGACTCATTCATAATTGACAGTTAAACCCTAAGTCATCCTCGAGCATTCAAGGTCAAAGGGATGAATTATGTGATAACCATATGCATTGGTTCTTGAATATTACCTTGCATATATTTGACCTATCCAGATGTTGGGAACTATTACTAGATGGTAACTTTGATTGGTAAAATGGTTCCTATGCTACCGGCTTAGTGTTCAAACCTATAGAGTCACGCACAAAGTTAAGCAATATAGGAAAGAATTGATCTAAGTCTATGAGTTTAATTTGAAAGTACATGACTTGATTGAATGAATAGATTAGCTTAATTGAGAATTAAGTTAAGGGTCATGTGGGATTAAAGAGTTGACTATGTGTAGCTAGCACTAGACATGTGGTTCAGATTTAATTATGGGGATGATATGGATCTGATCAATGATCCAAGAGATTTATGAGAGATTAAATTCAAGGACTAATTAATTTTAGATTTGATCTAATTTAATTAAGCTTTGATGGAGTTAAAAATCCAAGTTAGACTTGGACCAGAATCCTAATCAAATTGGGATTGATTGCTTATTCGAATTTGATTCAAATCATATTCGAATTGGATTCGATTTGATCTATATTTGGATTAGATTCTAAGATAACAATTGACTTCTAGGACATACATCTAATAATCTCCCACTTGGACTAAAGCCAATTGACCATTAATCTAAGCTCCATCTTCTCAAGATGGGCTTCTATTTTGGGCTGGCTCAATTGCTTTGTCAGCAGGTCTGCCACATTATCCGTGGAGTTTACTCTTCACACCTCAACATATTGCTTCTCGAGGTAATCATATATGATATAGAACCATCATTCAATGTGCTTTAATTTTTGATAAGATTGGAGCTTCTTAGCAAGTGCTATGGCTCCATTGTTATCGCAGTACAGTGATATGGCATCCGATGTCATTGCACCAAGTATCGCGGCAAAATTTTTGAACCAGAAGCTTTCTTTTGCAGTATTCGAAGCAGTGACATACTCAGCCTATATGATTGAATCTGCAATGATACTTTGCTTGAAACACTTCCAGCTGACTGCACCATCATAGCAATTGAACACATACCCTGATGTAAACTTTCAATCATTAGAATCCGACATGAAGTCTAAATCTGTACAACCCTTAATCCATAATTCAGGTGCTCCTCCAAAGACCAAGAACAAATCCTTAGTCAATCATAAGTACTTAAAGATGTTCTTCACAGCTATCCAGTGCTCCTTATCTAGATTCGACTGATACCTGTTCTTGACACTCACAGCAAGGACAATATCAGGTCTAGTACATAGCATGGCATACATGAGGCTCTCTATCGTCGAAGCATAAGAGATCCTACTCATATGCTCGATCTCCTCAGAAGTGGTCAGACACATCATCTTGGAGAGTCACATACTATACCTAAGGGGTAGCAAAATTCTTTCGGAGTTTTCATACTGAACCACTTCAGCACTTTTTCTATATATAATTTTTATGACAGGCTAAGTATCCTTCTAAATCATCTCTATAGACTTCTATCCCAAGGATATAGGATGCTTCCCTTAGGTCTTTCATGGAGAATTTCTTAGACAACCAAGCTTTGAGTGAGGTCAATATGAGAATATCATTCCCAATGAGAAGGATATCATCCACATACAATACGAGGAAGACCAGCGTGCTCCCACTAATATTTTTATAAACACAAGGTTCCTCTTTATTTTTGATAAAATCAAACGATTTGATCACATCATCAAAATGAAAATTCCAATTTCGAGAAGCCTACTTTAGTCTATAGATGGACCTTTGCAGCTTGCAGACATGGTGATCACTATCACCAGATGTGAAATTCAGAGACTGCTCTATATAGATATCTTCCTCAAGATATCCATTCAGAAAAGTAGTTTTTTAATCCATCTGTCAGATTTCATAATCATAGTAAGCAATAATAGCAAACAATGTGCGGATGGATTTCAGCATACAGATGAAAAGTGTCATGATGTCAATACCTTCGTGCTGACTATAACTCTTCGTCACCAGTCTTACCTTATAGGTCTCTACCTTATCATCGGTATCTATTTTTCTTTTGTAGATCTATTTACACCCAATGAAAATAATTTCCTCAGATAGATCCACTAAGGTCCATACCTGGTTCGAGTGCATTGAGTCAATTTCTGACTTCATGGCATCTAACTATTTTTTAGAATTGATGTCAGATATCACCTCATTAAAAGTACTAGGATCATCACCATGACTTCCATCTCCCACCAGGAATGCTTCCGCTACATTCTTTTTCAGCATACCTATGTATCTTTCAGGAGGATGGGAGATTCTATCTGATCTACAAGGTGAAGATGGAACATTAACTACTGACTTATTATGAATGGTTTTCTAAAGATCTATAGTTCATTGCTCTTTAGAGATATTCTCATCAAGCTCAACTAACCTCCCACTGCCGCCATCCTGGATAAACTATTTTTTTAGGAACATGGCATTGCAACTCATAATCACATTATGATCATGTGGAAAGTAAAAGTAGTACTCCATGAATTTCTTGGAATATCTTATAAATCGAGCTATAATAGATCTATTCTCTAACTTATCAGCTTTCTGTCTCTTGACATAGGCTGGACATCTCCAAGTCTTAAAATAACTTAGACTCGACTTCTTACCATTCCATATCTATATAGTGTGGTAGGAACAGATTTAGAAGAAACTCTATTTAGAATATGCATCACAGTAAGTAAGGCATGAGCACTTAGATATTTTTCTCCTCGATCAGATCGAAGGACTTTGATCGATTAATCTGTTTGCTTCTCTACCTCATGCCTGAATTCTCTGAACCTTTTAAAGACTTCAGACTTATGTTTCATGAGAAATATATATCCATACCATGATAGATAATCAATAAAAATGATGAAGTCACTATAACCATCCCTAACCTGTACATCAAATGGGCCACACACATTGGTGTGTACAAAGACTAGTAGCTCAGTGGCCCTTTCCCCTTATCCCACAAAGGGTAACCTAATCATTTTTTCTCGAAGACATGATTCATAGGTCAGAATTGACTCAGATTTAACTAAGTCTAGGATCCCATCCCTTTTCAGTCTGTTTATCCTATTTTCTTCAATATAGCCAAGCCTATGGTGCCACAGGTACTTATGGTTAAACTCATCTTTGGATCTGTTTTGGCCTACAGTACTCACTACTTGCTCATTTAGATTCACATTAGCATCAACATACAAGTGATAAAAACTGTCAATCAAAAGATCAGATGCAACCAATTTATTTTGTAAATACATGGAACAATAGTCTTTATTAAATTAAAAAATAAATACATCCTGTGCTAGTATAAAAATCGAAATCAAATTTCAGCTAGCTATAGGAACAAAATAACAGTCTGTTAAATCTAATCTAAAGTCTGACGGTAATCGAAGAAGGTAGATTCCAACGACTTTTGCAGTAACTTTTGCTCCATTACTGATACGAAGGATCATGTCGCCTTGCCTCAACCTCCTACTTCCTATTAGACCCTGTATTGAAGTACATATATGTGTATTTAAATCAGAGTCTAATACCTAACTAGAAGTAGAAGAAACTGTTAGGTTAGATTCTAATATGATCATGCCTTCATAAGGCATTTCATCCTTTTTCTTTAGGCTCTCCAGGATAGAGTACCTTGAACCCTTCAAGGTTCTCTCAACAATGATCAACAAATTAACCAACTCAAATAAGTTACAGTCTAATTTGTTCATATGGTAGTTTACAATAAACTATCCAAATGAACTAGTCAAAGATTGGAGGATTAAATCCACCTTTAACTCTCTTTGCATAGTAAGTCTGAGCTTCTCAAGCTCCTTAAGATCCTTGATCATTGTCATACAATGATCCTGGACTAACTGTCCATCGTGCATCTTCATATTGAACAACTACTTGGATAATTCAAAGCACACGATCTGACTTTGCTCACTATACAACTCTTGTAGGTGGATGATCCTGGCATGGGCAATGGGCATATGCTCATGCTGGTTCTACAACTCATTTAACATGAAAGTCAGTATATAGCACTTTATCCTAAGGTCATCATCTGTCCACTTGTCCAGAACAACTCTTTGCTCTACCGTAGGATGGGCTGGTAAAACTGGGGCATCTTGGTTGAGTACATACCTAATCTTCTCAGATGTCAGAACTATTCTGAGATTTCTGAGCCAATCCTTAAAATTTATGCTAGTCAGATGGTTGGTTTCAAAGATGCGGGCTAGTGGGTCGAGGCTGATATTGTTTATCTGTGAGAATAGAGATTTTAGTTAGACATTTGTACTTATATTTATATTTGCTCTAGGGACTTTTAGATGCAAATAGACTCCCATTATTTTTTCGGATTCTGATACTCTTTGGATGAAAATGAAAATCTGACGCTAACAATGCAAGGTTTCTAGTAAGTGCTGCGGTCCCACCGATACCATGCAACTCATCTAACAGTTATTAATGATATGCACACTAATGTGTAGGCAACTCTTTACTCAGATGCTTCTCTAAACATAATGCAGTAACTTGATCTCTAAGTCATAAGAGCTCAGATCTACTATTCACAAGCAGGTGTGATATTTAGTTAAGTACTATGTAACTGAACCACTGTAACTAGCTGAGAGCAGTCAATGCCAGTACTACATCCGCACTTCTACAATGGTGAAAGACTATAAGGCTTAATATTAATTAAGGAGGTTTAGGTCAGATTTTATCTAATCAGTCATCACATGATCGATCCAACTGGTATAGACTAAACAAAAATATCTTAACAACTAATGAACCCAATCATCCAATTGACCAGATAAGTGAGATCGACAAGAGGGTACATCATTAACTCACCATAGGCTAAATTATCTAGGTGAGTAGCCTCCCAATTAAAAACCACCCACCAAATATTTATTGGTTCCAATTAGTCAACTTAGGTAAATTGGATTCAAGCCATAAAGTCGAATTAGATCCTTAGGTTGACTCGATTCTACGTATGAGGTTTGATCAACTCAATCTACAATACTTATAGAATTATAAGCTTAATTGATCTAACCCAAATCAATATTTGACTTGATTTAATCAATAGCTACATCGATTTAGATCTAATATGATTTAATCATAACCTAAGATGCAATCTAATTACATGACCTAATGCAAAACTATCCATGCCTAATAATTTATGCACACACTAATTTTAGATTATAAAAATAATTTTCAGATCTAAATTCATTGCATAAAAAGTAAATATTTTGGTTTTCGAAATACTTTCAGAATATGCATGCAATCATATATCATATATATAAAAATTTTAGATTTTTCATAAATTAATTTTCGATCTAAATATACCATCATATATCACATAAATAAAAACTTCAGATCGCAAAAATTTAATTTCTAACATATGCATGCTTTCATATATCACATATATGAATAAAAATAAGAACTAAAATACTTTTCAGATCTGAACATAGTCACATACATCTCATGTATGAACTAAAATCAAAATCTTGAAAATAATTTTCAAACCTTTTATGCTATTTTCATATATATGAATATGTGGCTCTGATACTACTGTTAGATTTTCTACAGGTGCTAGTGCATATGAATTTCAAAACTTTTCTAAATTTAAAATATAACAAAAAAATTAGATTAAAATACTTTTAATCTAAGCATATATTCATCATATGAAAGCACCTATAGATCTAGTTCATATGCTAAAATTAACATAAACTGATTTTAGGATGAATGAAGAAAGCCTGTAATCAATTCACATACCTGAATCATTTTTTCTTTTACCTCAAACTTGTAACTGGGGTTGAATCCAATTCAATCCTTGGATTTGGGATTGATCAGGTTCTGAATCAGTAGCACAAGCATCCTGCCTCTACGGGTATCTATAGGACCGACTTAGAATGCATCCTCTTGACTCCTATTTGCTTGAACCGAAAGCCTGAATAGGCTTGAACCAAGCCTAGATAAGGATCAACTCGTGAACCCTTTTGATCTTTCTTTTTTGATTCTTGAAGAAATCAAGAACCTTTCTTAATCCCTCAACTAATTAAGAAGAACAATAAATAAGAAGTGGTTGTAACTAACTCTCAACAATTTGAGAGGAAAAGGATGAAACCACCAACAACTTGGTGCCAACACTTGACACCAAGCAAAAGGAATGCTGCCCACCTCTCTCTAAGATCCAAAAAGGAGATGCCTAGAGAGAGAGGGTGTGGACTAGAGAGAGAGAGGAGAAGGGGCACGGGCGCAGTAATAGGTGGCAGCAAGGATGGGAGATCATGAGATTATGTGAGAAGTAGGGCTAGGATCCTTTAAATAGACATCATAAAGGTATCCTAATCAAATTAGGATCCCTCCTCCTAATCATATTAGAAATCCTAGCCATAATATACTTGGACTAAATAAATTAGGTGCCACCCATAATTCACCCATGCCCACACCCAATGCTAGGCATCCCATCATATGGGTCCAATTAAATACTGTCAAATCAGTCTACATAGTTTCATAAATTCATTTCAAGGGTTCTTGATCAAATTAAGATGAATAAAATCAAGAAATTCTTTCTGAATTTAATCCAAGCCATAAATTAAGCATCTAACCATTGGAGCCCATTGAATCAAATTCAATTAGGTTCAAATCAAATGTAGAAATTGGTTAATGCTTACCATATAGGCAAACCAACTACAAGAGAAATTGGGTTCACCCAGATGCTAGCAAGGTTAACATGAACCCAATAGAATTTTTTAAGTCCATATAAATTCATGCTTCATAAGTCCAATCATGATTAATCAAGACCTTCTCCCTTTATGTGTGACCTCATAGGTTCAATTCTGTCTGCTAGTGAGACATACCATGATCTCTATCATAAGTATCACTGAAATCTCTTTCAGTGGATCGAAACAGTTTCACTCTAACTCGACAAGGATCATTAATCTAGAATGATTCTATTGAGCTCTCACAATCTACCAGTGACATCTAGCAATATGTAGTAGTAACCCAGTAGAATCAAAATAGAATCTTTAGACATAATTAATGTATGATACAGTCCCTCTATCGTGAGTTTCGACTAGATGGCAGATCATAGATAAATTGTCAAACCTCATTATCAGTCATATGATAGATTCGATCAGCTCAAGTCTATTCATAAACTTTTTTTTATCAATCATGCTGCTATGGCCATAAATTTGTAGACTCAACTTCTCAAATCTTATAGGACTACTCCTCTCTATCGAGATCGATAGATCCCATCTAGATGCACATGTTGCTCCCATAGCTCAACCAACTGAAGCCAACATCTACTATGAAAACTCATAATTAAGTCAATATTTATGTATAGTCAAACTACAACAGTCTTACTATGAGCAACTGTGACATCGCAGGTCAAGAGACCAGTCACACAACTGCAACATCGAAATAAACAATGATGATTAGATAGAAATTCATGTGATATCTTATATGGTCATACTCAATACTAGTTATTCTCTAATAACTACCTGCACTTGCCACTCAGTGTCTCTATACTATAGAGTAGAGACTCATCTACTCCGAAGGAAGTGAACCATACATCGGTCTATCTGGAGCAATCACCGTCTCCATGACTATCTTATGACCGAGAGTAATTTAAAAATTGATCATACATGACTCTAATTCTCAACACTTAAGAATATATATCATAACATCAATTTCAAGAATGATTTAATGACACATAACACTTGAATGAAAAAATAAAATTATCCTTTATTGATTAAATCAATAGTTTAAGTATAAATTTGTGTCATAGAATGAACAATGTATCAGCCAACAATTGACTTCTAAGACATATATCTAACATCTTTATTACATAATTAGCTTATACTTAGCAAGTTATGCTTTAAACTATCAACTAACAATATATTTTCAATACAAATGGAAGGAGTAATTTTGATTTTATCAATTTCAATAATTTTTTCTTTGTCATTATTACCAAAGGTTATCACTCCTCCATGCTTTCTTTCAAGGGTGATGAATTGATCCTTATCATTCGTCATATATCTTGAACAGTTATTATCTAAGTACCATTCTTGCTTATTCTCATTGACTGTAGATATTCCTGTAAAATAATCAAGTAGCTGATTTAGGTATCCAAGTTTTCTTAGGTCCTTTAGGGTTAGTAATTAAGGTTTCTTTTGGAACCCAGATTTTTTTCACTATTTTACCATTAGATTTGATGAGACTGCATGCATAGGCTTTATATCCTATTCTACCACAACTAAAATAAGTAATGTGAGAACTCATGTTTAAAGAAGATAGCTTTGTAAAGAAATTTTTCAGCATCTTTTGCTTGTTATTTGGTTTATCTCTAATCCTGACTTTATCATAGACATCTTTTTGACTATTCAGTATCATTTATAATTTTTCAAAACTGTAAGTGAATTTGTGAACCAACAGTTTCAGCCTATTTACCTTATTTTTTAGAATTAGATTTTCTTCGAGCAATAGTTTATTATTTTGTAATGCTTTATCTTTTTCTTTGATCAATGATGCATTCTTATTTTTCAACTCTTTGTACTTGATACTAATTTTTTTGAAATCATTAAGTAACTTATGAAATGCATCTTGGAGTTTTTCAAATGTAAAATCTATGGATAATTTAGAGGTTAGCTCTTCATCTTGTGCCATAAGACATAAGTTCACAACATCTTGATTTTTATCATCTGAAAAGGAATCATCACTATCACTCCACATTACCACCATAGCCTTTTTCTTGGATTTCTTAAAGATTTTCTTGAGGGTTGGACAATCAGCCTTGAAATATCCTGACCTTTTGCATTCATAGCATAGTGGCTGCTCCCTTTCTTTTTTCCTATCTTTGCTTGATTCTTCTTTGACTAATGGTCTTTTCTTGAATCCTTATCTTCTTCTTCTCATAAACTTCTTAAATTTTCTTGTAATGAGGGCTATGTCTTCATCATCTTCATCATCTTCGATTGACTCCTCAACATCTTCATCAATTACTGTAGATTTGAGGATAATGGTCTTCTTCTTTTGATCTTCATCCTCATTATGCGGCTTCACTGCCAATTCATACACCATCAAGGATCTAATGAGCTCTTCCAATGGCAGCTTGTTCAAGCCTTTTGCCTCTTGAATTACTATCACTTTTATTTTTCAAGATTTTGATAAAGATTTGAGAATTTTTCTCACTAAATCACTATTAGAATAAGCCCTATCAAAACTTTTTAATCCATTTATAATATCAATGAAGCGTGTGAACATATTGGTGATTGTTTCACTAGGTTCCATTTTGAAAAGTTTATATTGGTGCACAAGCATGTTAATTTTTGATTCTTTAACTTGGTTTGTACCTTCATGTGTAACTTCAAATCTATCTCAAATTTTTTTTGCTGAGTTACATATAAAAATTTGGTTAAACTCATTTGCATCCAAGATACAATACAAGACATTCATAGCTTTGGCATTTAGCTGAACTGACATTTTATCCTCTTCATTTCAATGCTTCTCAGGTTTGAAAATGCTAATGCCATCAACTATAATGGTGGGTGTGTGTGGTCCATTGATTATAATACTCCACATATCATAATTAAGTGCTTGAACAAAAATTCTCATGTGAGCTTTCTAATAGGTATAGTTTGTGCCATTAAAAAGTAATGATCTATTTATGGATTGCCCTTTGACAAGTGAATCTCTCAATTATGTTATCATAATCTTTTTTTCTTAATCGTTAGATCACTATCTAGCTGAGAACCAAGCTCTGATACCATTTGTTGGGAGTGAATTGGGTTATTAAAATTTTTAACTAAGAAGTGCAGAAAATAAAAGCTGAACTAAGAATATATGAAATAAGTGAGAATGCACACACACAAACATAGTAAGTTTATAGTGGTTCAGTGTACTTCAAATACCTACATCCACTTTCCAAACGATCCCTTAGGAATTCTACTGTAATCGACTTGATTACAGTTAATTTTTTTTTCCCAGGCTCACAAAAAAATTCAATAGATTTTAGCTTAGGTCAACCAATCAAAATCTTTACAAGCCTTATCCTAGAGCTCTCAATCTAATTTAGGATTTAGATCAACTCTACCCTTCAAGTTTCAACCCCCCACTGAAACTATTACCGAAATTTTAGAATAAAAGCAATACAACAAGTAAAAACCCTTTGAATGGTTGATATGTTGTCGTTGAAGCTTGCTTGAGGAAGCTTTGAATGCTAGCAGTAAATGCACTTAGCTTTTCTTTGATTATACTCTGAAAAAATCAAAAAAAATTTGGTTGGAGGTAGGTGAACTCTTTTGAAGACTAATAAATGCTCAAAATGCTCTTTCTCACTTTTATAGTGTCTATCTCTTTGTTTTTCTTATTTTCTTTTAAGTCTACTTAATTTCTTCTAAGTTTTGGTTGATTTGAACCCAAAAGTTGACATTTTTGATCATTAGAGGTGAAAAATAGTTATTAAAAATAAGTTTAGATGAAACTGGACTCACTGCAGAACTAGCTGTTACAGTTGTCAGATGCACTCGAGTCGGCTCGAAATGATTCTGAGTCAGCTCGATTTGAATTTGAGTCGACTCTATTGCTTTTCGAGTCAGCTCAACTTTGGCTCTCAAAAATATGGCATTCTATTCCTCTGAGAGAGCTGGCTCTGATTTGGATTGAGTTGGCTCGGTTCTCAGTAATCCGAATTTCAACCTTCTATTCTACTAAGAGAGTCAGCTCCGATTTGGATTAAGTTGGCTTCATTCTCAGTAACATAAAATTTTGCCTTCTATCCTTCTGAGAGAGCTGACTTGGATTCAATCTGAGTCACTCAACTTCATGCCAAGCCAGTCATGCCAGTCCCTGTTCGTGCTGGAGTCGGCTCAATTCGAAGGGGAGTCGACTCCAAATCTTCAATAAGACTTTTCTTGAACAGTTTGTCTCCAAACTAATTTTTCTTGATTCAATTGATCTTCAAACATATTTTAATATTTTTAATAATATTTTTTATATAAAAATATACTTTAAAATACTTATGAGATATTAGTATAGGTTTATATTCTAATATTTTATAATCATCAAAATCATTTCTGAGGTTAACATCAAAATCATTCTTGAGATCAATAATCTCAAATTTTTCTAATGCTCTAGAGATATCAATCTTTTGAGATAAGGATCTATTGCTATGAATCTCAATGCCGATAAAATAAGCAGCTTTACCCATATCTTGTATCTCAAAATTTTGAGATAAAAATTATTTGATTTTTTTAAGTAGGCCAAAATTATTATTAGCAAGTAAAATATCATTTACATATAATATCAAAATTATGAACTTACTCCATCTAACTTTCAGGTATATACATTGATCAATAGTATTTTCTTCAAACCAAAAAAAGTGATTTCTTTAATTAAATTTGAGATACCAGTATCTAGAAGAATGTTTAAGTCCATAAATAGATTTTTTTTAAGTCACAAACTATGTGGTCATATCCACTAATAAAAAAATTCTCAAGTTGTTCCATATAGACCTCTTCCTCTAAATCACCATTGAGGAAGGCCATTCTCACTTCTATCTAATGTAGCTCTAAGTCAAAATGAGATAGTAAGTCCATGACCAGTCTAAAAGAGTCTTTTGATGAAATTAGAGAATAGATCTCTTTAAAGTCAATGCCTTTCTTTTGTGTGTACCTCTTTGCCACAAGTATAGCTTTATACGGTTCAACTTTATCATTTGGATTTCACTCGATCTTATTGATCCATTTGTGACCAACTGGTCACACCCTTTCAGGCAGGTCAACTAGTTCACAAATATGGTTATTATTCATAAAACTTATCTCTTCTTTAATGGCATCCAACCATCGTAAGGAGTTCTCAGCTTTCATGGCTCAAAAGAATGTCTAAGGGTTATTATATATTTTACTTATATCAGTCAGATACATGATAAAATCTAGAGGTATAGGAGATTTTCTTATTCAAATTAATTTTTAAAGAATTGTCTCTTGATCCACATGTGGTGGTGGTTGGATAGTTGGCAGAAGAAACCTCATGGGGTGGAATATGATGAAGTGGTGGTCCCTCCTAAATATTATCTCAAGGAATAACAAAAAGAACCATCACATCAGTCTGCTTTTCAAGCACAAAGTTTATTTCCTATATTTTCTCAAAGATAATATGTCAAAATTCTTCACTCTCACTAAAAATGCTATCATCTAGAAATTTAGCTTTATTTAATTTCTAGTATCTATGGTGTACAAGATGGATAATAGAATCTATACCCTTTTGACCTCTCTAAATAGTCAATAAAAAAAATTACTGGTTATTTTAAGGTAGAAATTTTTTTTTTATGGATTGTATACTTTGGCTTCAACTGGACAACTCTATATATGCATGTATCCTAAACTAGATTTTCTATCAGTCCATAGCTCACAAGGAGTCTTTTGAACTGTCTTGGTAGGGACCCTATATAACATATGCATAATTGCCTTTACAACCTCACCCTATAAAAAAATAGGTAGAGTAGAATAACTTATCATAGCTCGAGTTATTTTTTTAAGCATTTGATTCCTTCTTTTAGCTATGCCATTTTGATATGATGTGCCTGGCATTGTGTTTAGGGATATAATACTTTATTCATCTAAAAATTTTACTAATGGTCCCAGCTATTGTCCCATCTCTGTATGTCTACCATAGTATTCATCATCTCTATCGAATCTAGCTACTTTAATCATTTTTCTAATTATCTCTATTTTAAATTCTTTAAGGGTCTCAAAAATATCAATCTTGATACATATACCATGAATAGTTATTAATGAATATGATGAAAAATAACATAGAAAAAAAGATCTGCATGCATCAGTGTGAATGATTTTCAAAGTTTCTTCACTTCTTCTGATACCCTTCTTAGATGTGTATGTCTATTTTACTTTTATGCAGTCAACACATCACAAAATCAATAAAGTTTAATGATCCTAAGATCCCATCCTTCACTGGCCTTTTGATCCTTTTTGTGAAGATATGGCCCCATCTTTGATGTCATAATATAAAAGAGTTTTTAAAAGAAATATGAAAATCAACTCCAAAATCGAAGACTATCCTATAATATCTAACTATAGACCTTGATAAGTGAACATGTTTGATTTCTAGTGATAATGGATCGATCACTTTTAGTTAAAGGACTTCTTGAAAGGAAGCCCTGCATATTGTTTGCAATGCACACAGATGCACCAGAGTCAATTCTCTAGATAGAATTAGAAATGTTTACTAAATTGGATTCAAAAAACACAAGAGTAAAAGGTACCTTTCTTTTGCAGCCATTTTTCATACTTTATGCAGTTTTCTTTTAGGTGTCATTTCTTTCCACAGAAGAAGCATTTAATAATCTTATTAATGGCTTCACCTGAAGCCGCGCTAATGCTTCCTTCCTTTTTGCTTTGAGTGCACCCTTTCTTTTATCTAATTTTCCAGTAACTTGATGTAAAGCAAAGTTCACCCTTTTTATCTTCTTTTCTCTCAATCTCTCCTCTTTTTGCATACATTTGATTAGTAATCCATTAATTATCCAATCCTCATTATGTATATTATAGGAGAACTTAAAAAGGTCATACTTTGATGGAAGACTAATGAGAATAAAGTGGATCAAGTATATATCTAATATAGAAAATTTAATATCATTTAATTTTACTATAATATCTCTCATCTCCATAATGTGCTCACATGTACCATATGGAGACTAATCTCATCATCATTAGGATGCTAGCTCTTGTCTTGTCAGAGCTTACAAATTGTTGCTTTAGATCCATAGTATCCAAAAAATCACATGCCTTATCACATGAAGGGATGAATATATACCTAATGTGCCGGGCTACATTAGATTTTATTAGGAGCAAACTAAGGTAATTGGAATGCTAACATTTCTCAAAAATGCTATGCTATTTTGGTGTACTTTCATCCATAAATGTGAAGGTTCATCTACTTGAAACATCAGATCAAGGACAGTACATCCTAATATAAGCATTATTCTTTATTTCATTCCAAAAAAAATGATCCATTAAAAAAAAATGTCCTATGTTGCTATCAATTGTTATGGAAATTAATGATATAAATAATACATACTCACGTTATCATCGAATAATGAGACTAATTATACTTTATCTGAAGTAAATAATTTTTTTATATTTAATGTTGATGGGCAAACAGGTGCGCCATTATATCTCTCTTTTGGGTAAGTGCCATAGCATGTTAATAACTATACTCACTCAGTGATATATCATATTAATAGTGAATCTAATAAGACATACACATCGGACATAAGTAAATACTATACATTTGGGTATGAAAAATATCACTCGATCTAATATACATTCCTGCCATTTCATCTATCTAAATATTGAATATGAAGATGCTTCTTTGTAGGGAATCAATATTTCAGTAACTTAGTCATAATTATGATACTATTAAAATTTTATTGGATTAATTATATTTATCCAGAATTGTATATCATATAAATTTTCTTATTTTTCATGCCCAACATCATTTTGGTGATTGCATCAAACAATTAAACCAAAAACTTTCAATTCTTTATAAATAATGTTAATAAACTTTACATGTGACATGTGGTATGAATACATCATCAAGATCATGATAACAAGTCTGCAATACTTTATTTACAAATAAATAAATTAAATAGTACATAAAAACCATATAATATGCAAATTTATAGACTTCTATGCAATAAAACTATACGATAGGGCGCTTACCATAATTATCAGAAGATCTTTATATAATAAACTTTATTAGAAAGATAAAAGAATCATCCAGAGATCTTTATATAATAAAGATTTATTAGAGAGACCAAAATGCAATTATCGAAAGATCTTTATGGAATAAAATACTTTATCAGGGGCTAAATTACAAAACTCCCCTTTTAAGAATCAATCGGGTATTAGATTTCGGGTTGAAATCCAAAACCCAAATCCGCTCCTCTTTTCTTCCTCCTTCCTTCTCTTGTCTCGATCACAACTGAGAGGGAAAAGACATGATCGGCGATCCATCGGAGATCGGGGGGTGGGGTCATTGGCCTACCCAAAGAACCAATGGTCAGCCAAAAACCACCTCCTAACCATCGGGATGCTGACGATTTCATGGGTGATCAGTGGAGAAGAAGGGGCCCAAACCCGTGCTTGTTCCTACTAAATCCTGACCGATGGCCATCGAAAAACCAAATCGGTGGACCACCGCCCTATCCTCAAGGCCATACACTGGTTTCCTGGCGATTGAGAGGGAGAATCGTCAGTTAACTAAGATCCGGCAATTTGTTCCTCTCCTTTCCTTTTTTTATTCTTTTAATTTATTGGATGATGGGGTAGACACCGGAATGGCTCGTTGATCTTGCCGTCGGCCCATATCTATATGGCTGCCAAAGGTCTGTCCATCCTCATCAATGGGAGGGTAACAGTAGCAAGAAGACCCGACGCATGTAGTCCCTCTTCTTCCCTTTATTTATTATTTATTTATTTATTTAACCAAACCCTTTAAAAATAAATTAATTAATTAATAAAAGAAGATGTGGATGTGGAATCCAGGAACGGCTCCAAATCGTGACAACTCCGGTCACTAAAAACCAGCCAAGATGGTTGGTTAGATTCATGAAATCTTTATATAGATAGGGAAAAGGCTTCAATCTTTAACCCAATTAACATATATGGCTCTGATACTATAATGTTGACTTTGTGGGGCAATAGAATTTACTTGAGAGGAAGCTATCGATGCCATCTGCGAACTCTGGAATCAACCTATCTATAATAATAAGAAAAAGATCTGGATGTGCTCCTCATTATCCATAAGCAACACTTTGATTTTTTAAGCCCAACTCCGAGTATTTTCAATAGAAAGGATCTCACAAGTTCTCTCAAATAAGTTGAAGATTAAGTTCGTAGGGAGTGTTATTTTAGAACATACCTCACCCATCAAAAGTAGTATTTGAATCAATCATGAAGATTGAGATAGATGCGATCTATAATGCTTATATAGAGTTTGACTTTATCACAACCGTTATAAAAGTATATCATTATCAGTTTATCAGAAGCTTATCTTTAATCAGAGTTTAGATTAAATTAAAATACCTAAAATAAATCCTAATACATATTAGCTGAGCTACATCCGGATAGACTTAATCAGATAAATTTCAATAAATTTATCATCTCCACTTAGGAACACGTTTAATTCTAATGTCATAAAGTTTACTTGTCATATTTATATCCATATTTTCAATATCCGACTTATATCCAAATCTATTTAAAATAAATATCAATATGAAAATATATTTAACTAATATCTATATCAATATTCATGTTCATCAAATAAAATAAAAATATGGATATAGATATATTGGCATTCGATCCATATCCAATTCGATTTCACTCCTAGAGAGCCAGGAAGAAAAATAGTATCTTTCATTTACATAAATTGATTTATGCATTTTTATTCTTAGTTTTGAAAAAAAATAAATACCAAAATCTTTCGTAATGGCTGAGATAGTTTCATGGCTCATCCTTCAAATATGAAGTGCTAGTTCTTCTTCTTCGGTATCACATTCACAAGTACAGCAATTGCACATCAGTATGTCATGAGCAAGGATGTAGCAGGAGTAGGTGGAGTAGTGTGGATGTCACGAGCAAGGAGCGAGGCGGTGGGGTCCTCCACCTACTCCTGCTAAACGTGCGGCCCTCCATGGTCCCTGGTGCAAGATATCTATGCTCCACTTCTCCTACTGCCACCCCTCATCAGCATCTTTGCCGGCAATGGTTGGCTGTGGTTCGTCGTCACCAGTGGTGTGCATTTCGTGGCCAGCCGTAGTTCATCATTGCCGTAGGACTTTCGATCTGACAACTCATCCTAGTGGCTCTTGGGCGTGCTCCTCGACGGGCGGCTCTCCATTGTGTTCTGGATCTACTTCTGATCTGTGGTGGCGGCGTTCGATCTCGAGTGATGAGGGTGTTGCTGTACACGATGGTGCAGTGCATCATCATCCTCATCTACATTGTCTTCTTTATCGACATCGATGGAAATTTTTATGTGAGCTCGGTTGGTGGTTTGCTAAATAATGTCGAACCTCTTCATCAACGTGTATACCAAGAATTTTTTTTTCCACTATAGAGCACCAAGGAATTGAATGAGCCTAAAATGTACCTATTTAACTTCCTCATAATAAAACAACGGATGGAACATCCTCCCTTTCCCTCTCCTAAAAAAAAAAATCAAGTTACAAACCTATACACTCTAAAGAAAATTTTAGGAGTGGATTCTCTACTGTACACCATATGATATAATGCACAGCGCACACCATCCATCGCATGATGGATGGCCGCATGCGATAGGGGGCTATGCGATGCATGCCATAAGCTGCCACGTGCAACCATCTATTAATTGTATAATAGATGGTGCACGCGATGCATAGAGAACCCACAGATGCACTTAAGGGTTCATTTTTTTTTAGAATAAAAATTCATCTAAGAATATGTAGTTTTCTGGATAAGTATTTTTCAGGCAGTATCTATACAGGAAAAAAATTTACTCATGTTCTTTTAAGCAATATTGGTGTCGGTTGTGGGAGATCATTCTGTGTGGTCGGTGAGGTCCCGACCTCGAGATCAATAGGGACCCGAGTTGAGAGATCGGACAGGAGCCGACAGGATCATCCCATCCCAACCCTCTATGATGGCCTTGACAAGTCGTCAGTTGTAGTCATCATCATTGGGCCAATCATAAGGTCAATAGTAGCATGGTGATGTCCTCGATATGTGGCCAAAGATGACATCTGGGAACGAAATCTGATGAAGTTATCTATTCCGTTATCAAGAGATCCAGATGTCGTTCGCAGTCCACTTCGATACTTTGGCTAATCAGAAGAATATGTCTGAAGATGAGACCATAGGATTAGTGGCCGAAAGATAGTATCACCCCATAACACTTGCCTCCCACTTTCAAGTTCGGGGTATTTGTCTCGAACGAAGGAAGTGCAGGTCCTCGAGATATATCGTGGGCGAGTGTCCAAGCTGATGAATCCGAGTTGTCCGGATGATAAGAAAGGAAAGATACAAAAGAAGTTGATGAAGAAAGATAATTGATGAGAAAATATTTTGTATCTTTCCTTTCTTATCATCCACAATATGTTTCTTTGCCATTACACACTTTGAGGAAGAAAGGTGCACTCTGGCATCAACATGTTGGTTGATAGCATTCAATTCATATTGTCCTCTTTAAAATAATATCTTCAAAGTTTTTTTTTTCATGAACAATATATATGTATGTTTGAACTTTTTTTTTATGACAGAACGTATGTTTGAACAATTAAAAAATTCAAGAAAAAACAAAAGGTATGTAAATAAATAAAAGATCTGTGAATATGTGCACCAAAATAACCAAACCAAACGGGCACCAAAATAGCAGGAGTAGGTGGAAGACCTTGCCGCCTCCTTCTAGCAGGTTATACTAGCACAATATCTCAGTCTAGCATGGACATTATGTTGCTGCATATTTTGAAAAATGAGTTAGTTAATTAAGTTTGATGCTATTATGGTATAGGTGGGCAAGGCATCTTTAGTCCCACATCAATTATGAGTCAAGAGGAAATATGACTTTTGTGAATTAGAACCTTCTCACCCACATGAGGCTCTTTTTAAAGGATAAAACCATACGGCCCTGTGCGACAACATCAGAGGCCAAAGTGGATAATAGCTCATATATGCAAGCATGGAGGCATAAGCCAATCATCTAAGCCATTCGACCCTTTGATGCTTGACTACAATATTGGTGCCATCTGTGCGAAAATTCTCATGCCCACATGCACATACTCTCCTTGACTAGGGGACTATATTGTGGTATAGGTAAGAAAGATATCTTTAGTCCCACATCGATTATGAGTCAAGAGAGAGTATGGCTTATAACGTGAGGCAGCTGTTAAAAGGCAAAACTGGCCAAAGCGGACAATACCTCACGTATGTGGGTGCGGAGGCATAAGCCAACTATCCGAGCCATTCAACCTCTTGATCCTTAACCGCAACAAATGCAAATAGACAGAATGAGACCATGATTAAGTTTGATGCAAATGATTTAGTTAATTTTGTTGCACTTGCAGGCTTGATTCATATCTTGGTTTGTTGGGGTCTGTCTCACACTATAAATTAATACTGCCATTTAGGAGTATCTAAGTTGTTTGATTGCCATACATGGAAGTTGCTATTCCCATGAGTTGAGTTCACTTTGTCAATCCACTACAACTAGTTTCTGTTTATGGGCTATGTGGTTTGTCCATTGGACTAACCACATTTATCTAGGAATTCATCAAGGAATATGTAGTTTTTTAGATAAGTATTTTTCAGGCAACATTTATACAGAAAAATAATCTACTCATATTCTTTTAGGCAATATTGGTATCGGTTGTGGGAGATCATCCTGTGTGGTCGGTGAGGTCCCGACCTCGAGATCGGTAGAGATCTGAGTTGAGAGGTTGGACAGGAGCCGATAGGATCATCCCATCCCAGCCCTTTATGATGGTCTTGACAAATCGTCGGTTGTAGTCATCAGCATAGGGCCAATCATAAGGTCAACAGTAGCATGGTGATGTCCTCGATATGTAGCCAGAATGACGTCTGGGGATGAAGTCTGATGAAGTTATCTATTCTGTTATCAGAAAATCCAGGTGTCGTTCGCAGTCCACTTCGATACTTTGGCTAATACAAAGAATATGTCTGAGGATGAGACCATAGGACTAGTGGCCAAAAGATAATATCACCCCAAAACACTTGCCCCCCACTTCCAAGTTCGGAGCATTTGTCTCGGACGAAGGTAAGTGCAAGTCCTCGAGATATATCATTGGCGAGTGTCCAAGCTAATGAATCCGAGTTGTTCGGACGATAAGAAAGGAAAGATACAAAAGAAGTTGATGAGGAAAGATAATTGATGAGAAAATATTTTGTATCTTTCCTTTCTTATCATTTACAACATGTTTCTTTGCCATTACACACTTTGAGGAAGAAAGGTGCACTCTGGCATTAACATGTTGGTTGATAGCATCCAATCCATATTGTCCTGCTTAAAATAATATCTTCAAAGTTTTTTTTTCATGAATCATATATATGTATATTTGAACTTTTTTTTTGACAGAACATATGTTTGAACAATTAAAAAATTCAAGAAAAAGCAAAAAGTATGTAAATAAATAAAAGATCTATGAATATGTGCACCAAAATAACCAAACCAAACATGCACCAAAATAGCAGGAGTAGGTGGAGGACCTTGCCGCCTCCTTCTAACAAGTTATACTAGCACAATAGCTCAGTCTAGCATGGACATTATGTTGCTGCATATTTTGAAAAATGAGTTAGTTAATTAAGTTTGATGCTATTATGGTATAGGTGGGCAAGGCATCTTTAGTCCCACATTAATTATGAGTCAAGAGAGAATATGACTTTTATGAATTGAAACTTTCTCTCCCACATGAGGCTTCTTTTAAAGGATAAAACCGTACGGCCCCGTGCGACAGCATCAGAGACCAAAGTAGACAATACCTCATATATGCAGGCATGGAGACATAAGCCAATCATCCAAGTCATTCAACCTCTTAACACTTGACTACAATATTGGTACCATCTGTGTGAAAATCCTCATGCCCACATGCACATACTACCCTTGACTAGGGGACTATGTTGTGGTATAGGTCAGTAGGGTATCTTGAATCCCATATCGGTTATGAGCCAAGAGAAAGTATGGCTTACAACGTGAGGCAACTTTCAAAAGGCAAAACTGGTCAAAGCAGACAATACGTCACGTATACAGGTGCGGAGGCATAGACCAACTATCCGAACCATTCAAGCTCTTAATCCTTGACCGCAACAAATGCAAATAGATAGAATGAGACCATGATTAAGTTTGATGCAAATGATTTAGTTAATTTTGTTGCACTTGCAGGCTTGATTCATATCTTGGTTTGTTGGGGTCTATCTCGCACTATAAATTAATACTGCCATTTAGGAGTATCTAAGTTGTTTGATTGCCATACATGGAAGTTGCTATCCCCATGAGTTTAGTTCACTTTATCAATCCACAACAACTAGTTTCTATTTATGGGCTATGTGGTTGGTCCATTGGACTACTTGGTCTGGCAAAAAAATGCCCAATTCAGGTACATATTGATCATACTCTCAAGAAAGCCATCCACATCCATTTCCTTTCATGACCAAATCTACATCAATAATCATCATTTCAGCTTTTAATTTTGCCTAAGAGATTGGTTTTCCATTTCCAGTTATTGTATGCCACCACAACTTGGACTTATTGGAGGTTTATGGCATTGTGATGAATGTTTCGCAAGTTATCATCCAGATGCAAAGATGAAGGAAACATATATTCAGAAGATCATACTGTTAGATGTATGTCCTAGAAGCCAATATGGCTGACACATTATAATAAAGTTAGAATATAATTTTGTACTTAATACATTGATTTGATCAATAAAAGGACAAGTTTATTTTTCATTCAAGTGTGATGTATCCTTGAATCGTCTATGGAATTAACTTTCGATACATATTCTCAAAGAGTTGAAAATTAAGAACATGTATTTTATTTTTAAATACTCCCGATCATAGTATCATCATGAGGACGGTGATCGATCTAGATAGATCGGTGCATAGATCAGTTCTTTTGGGATAGATGAGTCTCTGGTCTATAATGTAAAGACACTGAGCGATGAGTATAGATAGGTGTTAGAGAATAACTAATACTGAGCATGATCATATGAGAGATTACTTGGATTTCTACTCAATCATCAGTGATTGTCTCGATGCTATAGTTGTGTGAATGGTCCTTTGATCTGAAATGGTACGACTGCTCGCAGTGAGGATACTGAAGTTTGACTTACACAAATATGGTCTCAATGAGCCTTTGTAGTAGATGTTAGCAACAGTTGGTCTACTGTAGAAGTAGGATGCGCATCAAGATGGGATCTATCAACCTTGATAGAGAGAAGTAGTCCTATAGGATTTGAGAAGCTAAGTCTGAGAGTCTGTGGCCACAGCAATGTGATTGTTGAAAAAAAAATTTTATAAGAATCATAATTAGACTTGAGCTGATTGAATCTATCATATGACTGATGTTGAGGTTTGATGATTTATCCATTACCTGCTATCTAGTTGGGACTCACGATGGAGGGACTGAATCACATACTAACTACACCTTGAGGTTCATTTTTGATTCTACTGGATTGCCACTGTATACTACTAGGTATCACTGGTAGATTGTGAGAGCTCACTAGGATTGTTCAGAATCGACAATCCTTGATGAATTAAAGTAAAATTATTTCGACCCATTGAAAAGAGTTTCAATGATACTTTAATAGAGATCATTGTATTATCTCACTACCAGATAGAATTAAACCTATGGAGTCACACAACAAAGGGATTAGATCTGAAATAAGTAATTAGACTTATGAAGTGTCAATTGGATTTAGAAAAATCCTATTGGGTTCAAGTTAACCTTACTAGCACATGATTGGATCCAATTTTCTCTTTATATTTGATTTTTTTATTTGATAAGATAATTCAAACTTAATTATTTGATAATAACCTAAATAAATTAGATTCATTGGGCTTCAATTGTTGGGTGCCTAAGATTTTGGATCAAATGAATTAAGACTGCAAGTCTCTAATTAATTTCCTTGATAGTTAAGTTGGGGCACCACTTGATTGGATCAAGTTAGGCATGTCCCACCTTTAGAGGCTTATGGATCCTATATGGGGCGTCCCTTGGGTGCATTTTGGGATGTAACTTAGTGAGTGCAAGGGCTCCAAGAGTTGGCACCTAATAGGTTTCCTAAAGCAAGTGAAATAACTTAAGTTATCATGATTCCTAATGCAAGTAGGACTTGTATTTGAGATTGAATAGGATTCAATCCTTATGTCTATTTAAAGAGGCCTCCCCTAACATCCCTAGGCATCTTAACCAGTAGCCCACATGCCCCTTAAAAGTGCCCCACGCCCTCTCTTCCTCTCTCCCTCTCTTCTCCCTTGGTGCTTCAATGCCCCACCCCCTTTGGACGTCCTTCTTCTTCATGCCCATAAGAGCTTTGGGCATCCCCTTTGAGTGCTGGTTTCTGATGCTTGGTAGCAACATATTCAAGAGAAGAAAGGCAAGAGAAGAAGAGAAGAAGAAGATCCAAGAAAGAATCAAAGAGTTGATCGTGATCCAGGCTTCATTCAGATTCACAGGCTGATTTTTTTTGGAGAAGAAAATTCAATCTTAAGAGAGCTATTCCAGACTGATCTTGAGTGGATACCCATAGAGGTCGGGTACTTGTGTGGCTAAAAAAAAAATTTTTTTCTTTCAGATCCAGATTTGAAGAAAGGAATTGCAAAGTAGGTATGTGATTCGATCACATGTTAAATTTCAGTATATGTTCAATTTCAGCATGTGAAGTAGATCCTTGTAATTTATATTCTATACATGATGATATAGATTAAAAGTATTTTAATCTACTATTCTACTGTGATGTTTAGAAAATAAACTTTTGAAACATACATACATGTCCCAATATGAAAAATCCAACGGTGCTATCAGATTCACAAGTTTCATATGCATGAAATTGACATACATGTTTTGAAAAAAATTTTAAAATCTGATTTTTTTTTGATACATGAGATGTATAGATGAGTATTTTAAATCTAAAATTTTATTTTAGATTTGATATTAGAACATATAGTTGATATGTTAAAGCATGTATAGATCTGAATTTTGATCTAGAATGATTTCTAGTTCATGTTCATATGATATGTAGATGCATATATACACCTGAAATTTTATATGACCTGATTCATGATTCATATATGAGATATGTGATTGTATGTTTAGGTTATAAAAATTTATTTTTGATATAATTCATGATTTATATATAAGATATATGATATCATGTATTGATCTGAATTTTATTTAGATCTGAATTTTATATGCATATATCAGATATATATTTGTATGTTAAATCTAAAAATTAGTTTCATGACTTAAAACTTATCTTTCATGCAAAGAATTTAAATTTAAAATTTGATTTTGAAATCTAAAATTTGTATTTGTGCATAAAAGTTTTGATTACGAAAAAATAAAAAATTAGATCATGTAATAGGATTGCATCTAGGGTTTTTGATTTGAATCATGAGTTTAATTTGATTAAGTAATTGATCAAATTGAGTCAAATATTGATTAGTACTAGATCAATTAAGTTATATGATCATGTAATTACTGTTGATCAAATCGATTGAATCCCATATGTAGAATCGATTAACCTAAGGACCTAATTTAGCTCGATGGTTTGAACCTGATTTGCTTGAGTTAACCTATTTGGACCAATTGACCTATTGATGTCTAAGATAAGTAATTGAGATGTGGTTATTTAATTAGTTTGGTTAGCTGACCTGATCAATTTATTGGTGTCTAAGAAAAGCAACGGAGGGACCCCCATCGATCTCCACTTACCTGACCAATTTAGAGGATTGAGTCTTCAATTGGGTTGCTTAGCATTTTTGGTTTAGCCCATGTCAATTAGATCAGTCATATGATGACTGATTAGATGAGATATAAATCTAAATCTTTCCATAAATATTAAGTCTATAGATCTTCCACCATTGTAGATGTGCAGGCATGCTACTGGTGTAGATTGTTCTCGACTGATTACAGTGGTTCAGTTACATCGGGAACACACAATCACTCTATTAGTAAAGAGTTGCTCTAGGATAAAGATGGGGTTGGACCTAATAACTGTTAGGTAAGGGACCCAATGAAAGCCTTGCACCTGCTTGTGAACGGTGGATCAGACTTAACTAAGAAGTGTGGTCAATAACTGTTAGATGAGCCCATGTTGCTCCAAAAATTGATTTTGATGATTGCAAATTATTTGAGGAGACTACTAATGAGTTTCTTATTTTTGAAGAATATTTTTATGATATTTCAGATAGTCTAAAAGATTGGATCTGAAAAGTCTCATCAAGTATGCCAAAGTTGAAGTTTCTAAAATTTGAAGAAGTTTTCGAAGCCTCTTGAGAGTGTCGAATTAATTTGAATCTATTTGAGAGTATTTGAAAGTATTCTGATAAGTTTTGGATCTTAAATGCATAAAAAATTAGGTTGGTACAAAATGGGGTGACCCATCTGGGTCATCTTCTTTCATTGGATAGCCGACACGCATTATTTTGACTCATGACACGTAGTGGGACAATCTATATGGGATGACCCATACAGTGGGGCGACCTATGTGGGACAACCACTGAGATCCTGAGATCAAAATAGAAAGCTAAATTTTTTATCTGACCAATTGGGGCGTCCCATGGGACGTCCCATTGCCAGTGGGGCACCCTATGGGACGTCCTATTCTGGGCGAGCTTCGTAATGGCTAATTTTCAGTCTATTTTTTATGCATTTAATGTACATTAAACACTCTCCAATGACTCTAAACCGACACTAAGATATTTTTAAGTACAAATGGTGATTATAAATACTCTCTTAAAGTAAGAAATCATAAGTTTTGCAAGCATTCAAAGCTCACATCCGAGAAAAGTTCAAAAAGCTCTAAAAGAGAGGAAAAGAAGCATTCAATCACCTCACCAACCACTCTCCAGCTGTAATCAAGTATGCAATTCATTAAGGATGTTCAGCAAAAGTTTCTTCCCCTTAAGTATTATATTTCTACTGCATTTATTGTGTTTATTTAAAGAGATTTTGTGCTGAAATTTTTATACCCTATTTTTCTCATATTGTATTTGAATTTTTGAGTTTTGGGTGGTTCCAAAACTCATTTAGGTTGATCCAAATCTGAAATTAGATTATTGAGGATTGGCTTGTACCCAAAAAATAAGTATTCTTGTTTGGATAGCAAGGGTCGGGGTTGTTCGATGTTTTGTATATCTGAAATCTGTTTAGTGGATTAAATTTCCAAGTAGAGACTTGGAGAGTGAATGTAGGTGCAAAGTTGGCACCAAACCATTATAAATTCTTTGTGTTTGTTGTGCTTACATCTCTTTATTTGTTCTTTGTGCTTTATACTTGCTTACCTATCATTTGTGTTTGATTTACAAATCAACTCACTCCATTCAACACTTTAGCATATTACCTAAGTGCACTAATCTTAAAAATTTTTAAAAGACCTAATTTACCCCCCCTCTTGGGCTCCATATCTGGACAACAAGTGATATCAGAGCTCGGTGCTCTAGCCTTTGCTTGATTTAACCATCAAGAACCAAAGGTCTATGGCAGTCTAATTTGGCACATCCCTAGCCGAGGGGCAATCCACAAACCGACCTTCACTTTTCAATGGGTCAAACTATACCTATTGAAAAGCTCGGATAAAAATTTTTATTCAAGCACTTGACTATGATATGTAGAGTATCATAGTAAATGGACCACATACACCCACTAAATTGATTGATGGTGTGTCTCTCCCTAAGTCGGAAGATGAATGGGATGAATTTGATAAGAAAATGACCCAGCTCAATGCTAAAGCCATGAATATTTTATATTATACTTTAGATGCAAATGAATTTAATCGTATTTTCACTTACAATTCAGCTAAAAAAATTTGAGATAGGTTAGAAGTCACACATGAAGGCATAAACCAAGTAAAAGAGTCTAAGATCAATATGTTTATGCATAACTATGAACTATTTAAAATAGAACCTAAAGAGTCAATAACTCAAATATTCACCCATTTCAATGACATCATAAACGGTTTGAAAAGTCTTGACAAATATTATTCTAACAGTGATCTTGTGAGAAAAGTGCTCAGGTCTTTATCAAGATCATGGTAGGCAAAGGTCACTACAATCCAAGAAGCCAAAGATTTAAATATTCTACCATTGGAGGAGCTTCTTAGATCCCTTATGACTTACGAACTAATCATGAAGCAATACTCTGAGGAGGAGATCAGAAGAAAGAAGACTATCGCTCTCAAGTCGACAGCTCAAGAAGAAGAAGATACAAAAAAATCAGAGAACAGCGAGGAAGAAGAAGATTTAGCCCTAATCACCAGAAAATTTAGATGCTTCATGAGGAGAAAGAGACAAGGGACCAAGAGAAAACCACCAGCTAAGGGGGAGCTGAGTAAAGAAAAAGAAAAGAAACAGTCCATTATTTATTATGAGTGCAAGAAGCTGAACCACTTTAGATCAGAATGTCTCTAGCTCAAAAAGGGTCAAAAAAAGTTCAAAAAAAAAAGGCTATGATGGCTACATGGAGCGACAGTGATGACTCCACTACAGATGAAGAATCTCATGAAGAAGCAAATCTATATCTTATGGCACATGAAAATAAGGTAACCCTCGAAACTCAAAATAAATTTTTTTATGATGAACTACTAGAAGCTTTCGATGAACTTTTGGATGATCTAAAAGAATTAAAAATAAAAAATAAAAATTTGAAATTAAGAAATCAAGTATTAGCTAAAAAAAAGAAGAAGTTGATAGTAAAAATAAAGAATTAGAATTAAAAAATCAATCTCTATTAAAAAAAAGATAAATTTTCAAACCAAAATGAAACTCTTGTAAAAGAAAATCAAAAACTAAAGGAAGAGGTAACCAAGTTAAAATCTATAGTTGACAGATTTATATTAAGTTTAAATAAATTTCAGATGATCATTGATAGTCAAAAGGCTATATATGATAAAGTCGGACTTGGTTATAACACTCTTAGAAAATAAAAATTTTTGAAAAATATTTTTGTCAATGCATCCATAAGAAAATTATCAAGTATTACTTGTTTTAAATGTGGCCAAGTAGGGCATAAAGTTTATTCATATTTATCAAATAATTTGGTGATAAAAATATTAAAAAAATATGGGTTTCAAAAGAAACTATTGTGACTAACCTGAAAAGACACAAATTAGTTTGGGTACCTAAGGTTAAAATTTGATTTCATATGTGCAGGTATGTCTTGCATCCCAAGCAATAAAACAGAAGTAGTATCTTGATAGTGGATGCTCAAGATACATGACTGATGATGAATCTCAATTTATCACATTGGAAGCCAAGAATAGAGAGATGGTCACCTTTGAAGATAATGGTAAAGAGAAGATCATCGGCATTGGTAACATTGGTATCACTCCCTCTACTTGTATTGAAAATGTATTATTTATAGATGGTCTCAAGCATAATCTTTTAAGTATTAGTCAATTATGTGATAAAGGTTACAAAGTAATTTTTAAATCATTTATGTGCATTATAACTAGTCCATCTGATGTTAGCATTAGATTCATTGGACATAGGCATGGCAATGTATACATAGTTGATTTGGATAATCTCTCCTTACAAAACATACAATGTTTTGTGGCAATGAATACTAAAATTAATGAGACTAGTTGGCTTTGACACCATAGGCTTGCACATATTAGTATGCACACACTTTCTAAAATCATTAAAAAAAATTTGGTTTTTAGTTTGCCAAAAATTAATTTTGACAAAGATAAAATTTGTGATGCATGTTAATTAGGTAAACAAACAAGAGTTACTTTTAAATCTATGAACATTATTTCAACTTCTAAATCTTTAAAACTCTTACATATGGATTTATTTGGTCCTACAAGAATAATTAGTCTAGGAGGTAAAAGATATGGTTTTATAATTATTGATGATTTTTTGCATTTCACTTAGATTTTATTTTTAGCATCTAAAGATGAAGTATTTTCAGCATTCTCTAAGTTTTGTCAAAAGATTTCGAATGAAAAAGATTTACCAATTGTTTCTATTCGAAGTGACCATGGCACTGAATTTAAAAACAAAGATTGCGAAAAATTTTATAATGAAAAAGGCATAGATCATAATTTTTCAGCACCTGAAACACCTCAACAAAATGGAGTTGTTAAAAGAAAAAATAGAACTCTAGAAAAAATAGCCCGTACCATGCTATGTGAAAGCAAACTCCCAAAATATTTTTGAGCAGAGGCAATTAACACAGCATGTTACATTTTAAACCATACTTTAATAAGATCAATTTTAAAGAAAATACCTTATGAGTTATGAAAAAGTAGAAAATCTAATATAGATTATTTTCATATTTTTGGTTGTCAGTATTTTGCCTTAAATAATGGCAAAGATAGCTTAGACAAATTTGATGCTAAATCTGATGAAGCTATCTTTCTTGACTATTTCACTTCTAGTAAAGCCTTTAGAGTATTTAATAAAAGAACACTAATAGTAAAAGAGTCAATTTATATAGTTTTTGATAAAACTAATGATCTTCTATCAAAAAAAAAAGAGAGTGCTGATGATGCAGGTATCATAGAAGATGGAATGAAAGAGTTCACCATCAATAACTCAGATGAGTGAAACAAAGTCAATTGGATGAAAAATATGAGGATTAAAGCATCAATGATTCGAACATTTAAGAACAACCTCAAGATACAGGTAATCTTTCAAGAGAATAGAGGTATATCCATAATCACCTCAAAAAATTAATAATTGATGATCCGACACAAGGAGTAAGAACTAGATCTTCTCTTAAAGATGTTTATAATTATGTAGCTTTTATTTCACATCTAGAACCTAAAATTATAGATGAAGCTGAAAAAGATCATAACTAGATAATTGCTATGCAAGAAGAGCTAAACCAATTTGAAAGAAATAATGTATGGACACTAGTTGCTAGACCTAAAAATCACCCCATAATAGGAACTAAATGGGTATATAGGAACAAATTAGATGAAGATGAAAATGTAATAAGAAATAAAGTAAGATTAGTTGCTAAAGAATACAATCAATAAAAAAGAATTAATTTTAATGAAATATTTACTCCTGTTGCTAGACTAGAAGCAATAAGAATGCTACTGATTTTTGCTTATTTTATAAATTTTAAATTATTTCAAATAGATGTTAAGAATATTTTTCTAAATGGTTATATTGTTGAAGAAGTATATGTAGAACAACCTTCAGATTTTGAAAGTCATAAATTTTCAGATCATGTATTTAAGTTAAACAAAGTATTATATAGTTTAAAACAAGCTCCTAGGGCTTGGTATGAAAGATTAAGTAAGTTCTTATTAGAAAATAATTTTTTAAGAAGAAAAGTTGATACAACTCTATTTATAAAAAGAAAAGATAAAGAAATTTTAGTTATACAGATATATGTTGATGACATTATATTTGGGTTTACTAATGAAGATTTGTGCCAAGAGTTTGCCAAGCTCATGCAGGGAGAGTTCAAGATGAGCATAATGGGAGAACTCACTTTTTTCCTCGGACTCCAGATTAAGCAAATGAAGGAGGGGATCTCCATCGTCCAAAGTAAGTACACAAGAGAACTATTAAAAAAATTTAGAATGAAGAGCTCAAAAATTGTAAGTACATCTATGATTCCTTCCTGTAAATTAGAAAAGATAAATATGGTAAAAATATTGATTCAAAGCTCTATAGAGGTATGATAGGTTTTTTATTATATCTTACTGCTAGTAGACCTAATATAATGTTCAGTGTATGTATGTGTGCAAGGTATCAGTTAAATCCTAAGAAATCTCACTTAAATACTGTTAAGAGAATTTTTAGATACTTAAAGGGAACACAAAACCTAGGACTTTGCTTCTCAAAATAATCTTCTATAGACTTAATAGGTTACTCAGATGCAGACTTTGATGGATGTAAACTAGATAAGAAAAGTACTAGTGAAACTTGTCAATTTCTAGGAGTGAACTTAATCTCTTGATTTAGCAAGAAGTAAAATTTGGTAGCATTATCTACGATCGAGGTCAAATACATTGCAGCCGAAAGTTGCTTTGCTCAAATCTTGTGGATTAAGCAACAACTCATAGATTTTGGTATTGAACTTAAAAATATCCCCATAAGATGTGATAATACAAGTGCCATCAATTTGATCAAAAATCTAATCCAACACTCTAGGCCAAAACATATTGAAATTAGATATCATTTCATTGGAGAACATATTCAAAATAATGATATAACACTTGAATACATAAATACTGAAAAACAACTAGCTGACATTTTCATCAAAGCACTAAATAAAAATAAATTTTATAAAATTAGAAGAAAATTAGGCATCTTAGACCCTTCTATATGATCTTCAATCATAATTTCACTCTCAAAATTTTTCTAAAATTTCTTGACTTCATTATCCTAATTTTGGGATCCATCTATCTTTTTTTGAGATTTTTTTCAAGATAATTAAAAATTATCAGTGCTATTCATATACCCTTTCAAAAATTTTTTTCTATTGAAATATTCAATCAAAAATTATATCAAAATTTATCTAGACTCCTCATGATCATCTCAATTCGATATGATCTATTTCAAATTTTTTTTGAATTTTTTTTTATTTTTAAATATTTTTTTAATCGTCTGATGCAATCCTGGATGGGGCATCCCATGGGACATCCCATTTGAATGGGTAAGGCTTTTATCTCTTGAGCCAACCCATTTCCTATTCCATTTAAAAGCCATTTGGGGTGACTCAAACCCCAAAATCCTTCCTCTCCCTCTCGTTCCAAACCTAAGAATCCTCTCTTTGATCTCCTCCAACCTCAAAATCACACAAAATCATGGATTATCATCCCAAACCCTTTAGCTCTCTCTCTCTCTCTATTACGGCTTGCTCTCCTAATCTCCACCAAATTTCAAGCCCTAATCTGAAAAATTCGTGAGAAACACTCCTAAACCCTCTTCTCCTCTTCATTTCTATTCATCTCTCATCCCTCTGTACCCTTTTGATCGATTTTTCCTCTCCTTGGGACAATGGTCCCCAAAATGAGAGTGCCGTAGAGAAAGAAGTCTGTAAGGTCTTTGGAGGCTAATGAACGGAGGAAGAAGGCAGCTCAAGCACCAACCTAAGCTTTTCCACCAGTTACACTAAGTAAGATCTCTCTATCTGCAAGAAAAGTAGCTTTGGAAAGAAATGTAGATTTTCAGTTTTTGAGGAGTGATGGTTTTTCTATTGGAGAAAAATTGATTAAGCAAGGATGGAGATTTTTCTACAATTTATCTGAGCCGGTTTATATTGATCTTGTCAAAAAATTTTACTCAAATTTAGTCTTCTCTGATGGAGTTTTGAGGTCTATTGTGAAAGGTGTGCAAATCATTCTGAATGCTTCTAGGCTGGATAGACTTCTTCAGATGCCCTGTGAAGGTAGTTACCTCGATGAGCTTTCAAGGAAAGAAATCGAGCTCAGGACCATCTTAGGAAGAGAGGATGTGGAGGGGTTTATGAAAATTGAAGCTAAGAATTTGAGTGTGGAGATGAGGTTGCTCCACCACATGGTGTTTAGGATTTTCTTCCCCAAAGGGGGAAGATTTAATTTGATGACTGGTAGGGATATCTGCTTGATGCACCATGTTGTCTCTGAGACTCCCCTGAATCTGTCTTTCTTGATGATCGATGCCATGAGGGAAGCCTTGAATAGATCCAAGGCTCCCTTGCCATATAGTATGGCTCTTACAGTGATTTTTAGAGAGTCTAGAGTGAGCTTTGAGGGAGAGGTTGTCTGTAGACTATCATACATCGACACCTACAATGACCACTCCCTTTGGCGCATAGGATTTGTCAGAGTGGATGGCCGTTGGGTCAAGGGCCGTGCAGCTGCAGTCGAGAAAGAGGATGATGAGGAGAAGGAGCATGCAGAGGGGGAGGGTCCATGTTCACCACCTGTGCCCAAGCAGAGTCCAGTTGATCACCCTATATTAGAGCATAAGACAGGACCCTCAGTCAGGGTACCCCCATCGTCGAGTCATATCGTGCCATCTTTTAGTTTGAGGGATGATGATATGGGACTGTTGGCTGAGAGAGTGATAGGCATACTATCTGTTTAGCAGCAACAATTTCAGGATCAGGTTCTTCAGCAGCTCCATCAGTTTCAGCAGTATCAGGAGCAGATTCTCCAACAGGTGCAGCAGCAATAACAGTATCGCCAGCCTCCATCGAGTTCTTTTTCTGACTCTTCCTCAAACTTTTCTATTGTGCCACACATATCCTCATTGATACAACTTTTGTCTGACCTGAGCAATAGACTGGAGGGTGTAGAGAGCTCCTTGCTCAGGTTTAGTGGTAGAATTTTTGATATTGAGAGAGAGATCAGACTGATTTTAGATTCTTTATCGGCAAGAGCGAGCACATCGATCACCTCTTCACCTCAGTTGGATGATTTAGCTCAACAGATAGAGAGATTCCACAGCCAGCTTCATTCTTCACTTGAGCTGATCCGAGCAGATATCAGGACTCTAGGGACTTCATATCTTCTGATCTAGATGGACTCCGAGTTTCAGTGAGGGAGGTCTTGTCCTAGCTTGATGCTGTTAGGACTCAGCTTCAGTCCAGACCCTCCGTATCCAATGAGCCAGCTTTTGTCCAGCCCATTGCATTCCGTCCCTCGACATCTTTCACTCGGACCAAACCCTTCGATCGAGGATGAGGCTGATTATATTTCACTTATCTTGATCTTGAGCTCGATCCTCATTCTCACTGATCTGATCCTTTTGTACTAAACTTTTTAGGTTACTTTGTTATTGTACTTTATTTTAGTAGTTGAATGTATGAGAGCCTTGTGCTCATAGATATATATTATGACTCTTATAACCTCTCTTTTTGTTGTAATTAATGAATGAGGTTATTATCATTTTATATGGCTCATTTCTGTTCTTTTTGGATGAATGAATGAATAAATGATTGTTACATTTAGATGGCTGCACTATTGCTTTAATACCTGATATGCAATCATGAAAAATCTTACTTCTTCTAGTTCATTTTTTTATGATGTCAAAAAGGGAGAGCATGGATGGAATGGTATAAAAGTAGTGTAGTCTTGTCTATATCATCTGAACCTTTTAACTTTTTTACTCTGATACGGTATTTTACTCTGATACACCTCTGATATGCCTATTTTTTTTACTCTGCTATATCTATCTTTACCTTCATTTTAATATCTTTTGAAAAATTACTCTGATAATTTTATTTTTGCATTGATACCAAAATATCTCGATACATCTATTTTTGATTTTACAAAATATGCTAATTCCTTCTCTTTTAATTCTTGTTCTAATGGTTTCATTCTTGCTTTGATATCAAAACAAGAAAAAGGGAAAGAAACATTCTTTTCACATTTATTGCTATAATACTAAAAATAAAGAAGAGAAGAACAAAATTCTTTTATGAACCATCTTTGCTTCAATAAGAAAAATTTTACAAATTGAACACTCTTTATATAAAAAAGGGAGAGATCTTTTTCAAAATAATCAAAATGATTATTTTTATCTATTTCATACAAGAAAGGAGAAGATTTTGACTAATTAAGAATAATCATAAATGTTGGGTATAAAATACCCACAGCCGAAGTCCTCAGTGGAATCGACTACATGACAACTCCGCCCGGACTCCTACGGGAGCCGGGCTCCGTCACCGACAACTCCAACAGCTACGAGCAGACTCCGCCCGGACTCCTACGGGAGCCGGGCTCCGCCGCCGACATCGACTACAGGACAGCTCCGCCCGGACTCCTACGGGAGCCGGGCTCCGTCCTCAGCGTCAACTGCTGGTAAGCCCCGTCCGGACTCCTACGGGAGCCGGACTTCGCCTTTAACCTGGATTGCAGGAAAACTCCGCCCGGACTCTTATGGGAGCCGGGCTTCATCATCGACGCCAACAACTTCAGCCGCAAGCAGACTCCGCCCGGACTCCTACGGGAGCCGGGCTCCGTCCTCAGCGTCAACTGCTGGTAAGCCCCGTCCGGACTCCTACGGGAGCCGGACTTCGCCTTTAATCTTGATTGCAGAAAAACTTCGCCCGGACTCCTACAGGAATCGAGCTTCGTCCTCGACTTCAACGGCTGCAAGACAGACTGCGTCCGGACTCCTACGGGAGCCGGACTCCGCCGATAACTTCAGCAGCGAGCAGACTCCGCCCGGACTCCCATGGGAGCTGGGCTCCGTCCTCAACGTTAACTGCTGGTAAGCCTTGTCCGGACTCCGACGGGAGCCGGACTTCGCCTTTAACCTTGATTGCATGAAGACTTCACCCGGACTCCTGTGGGAGCCAGGCTCCGTCCTCGATTCCAACGGCTGCAGACAGTCTTTATCCGGACCTCTACGGTGGCCGGACTCCGACCACTGCCGAACTTCAGCCGACAGATCTGCACTCCCAGGCCACAATCACGGCCACTATTCTGCTACATTTCCTGTGGCGGATTACGCACAGCTCCACCACTCTCTGACAGGCCGCAGTAACGATCGCAGCACTGCTCCACTCCCTATGACGGATCCCACGCGGCTCCATTATTCCTGACCAGCCACGATAAACGGCCACGATCCTGCCCCACCTCCTACAACAGATACTGCACGATTCTCCCATCCACCGGCAAGTCACGACGACAAACGCCGCCCCACTTCATGCGGCAGACTCCACGTGGCACGCCCCAGCGATAGCCACGGGTCCGTCCCACTACACTTCGTAGCAAACTCCGCCTGACCCTGGGCAGTCCACTGCCAGACGGTTACAAACATCGCCATCAATCCGTTGCTTCCTCCGCCTATAAAAGGGGGACCCAGATACGTTATTCTATAAGCTCATTTCTTATCTCAAAACTCTGCTAAATTCTCCATTCGAGCACTCCATTCTTGTTGAGGCAGAGAACTGACTTGAGCGTCGGAGGGTCTTGCCGGAGCAATCCCACCTCCGGTTTAGACTTCCTTTGCAGGTTCCGGCGGCGACCGCGACTTCCCCGACTCCAGCTTCTCCGACGCAAGCAGATTTTTGCACCAACAGGATTGGCGCTAGAGGAAGGGCTTGAACCTTCGCAGTACCCTTGTTCTTAAAGGAGTGTTCAACGGAGCCGCCTCCGATCGTCTCTCCGACACCCACTCCTAATTTTCCCCGACGAAATCCACGCTCGATGCCTCCACGCAAGGCATCCACACGACGGTCCACGACCTCCGCGGCCAGATCTCAGGCTCCGACCTCCCCTCCTATTTCCCAGCCTCCTCCTCCTCCTCCAGCGGCGGCGGTCGGCGCGGAGCAATTTGACTTGCTGGCACAGCAGGTCAGAGGCCTCATCAAAGCTGTGCAAGCAATGCAGCAGCAGCAACCGCAGGCGTCGGCGCACCTGGAAAGGGCATCTCCGGAATGTCAGAACCCGACGGCGGGGCGGGCCACCTGGGCCAGCCGCCCCATCCTTCCCGGGAAAACAAATCCGAGGGTAGAGAGCCCTCAATCGGACCACGACTCCACCCCTGGAAGATCCCTGCCCCCGCTCTGCCAGAGGACCCTCGAGACTCGAAGTTGAGAGGATTTTCTGGACCGGAGGCTCCAGGAGATGAACCGGCGGATTGAAGAACTCCGCCACGCGCCCCCCGCTCATGGTGAGGATATTTGTACTGACCCTCCCTTCTCTCAAATGATCATGCAGGAATCGATCCCGCCAAACTTCAAGCTTCCCCAGTTCGAAAGCTACGACGGGACTTCAGACCCGGTTGATCATCTGGAGGTCTTCCGGACGATGATGCTGCTTCACGGCGCTCCTGACGCCATCTTATGCCGGGCTTTCCCATCTACTTTGAAGGGAGCAGCGAGAAACTGGTACTCGGCTTTGAAGCTGGGTACCATCTTTTCCTTCGATCAAATGAGCCACCAATTTGTGGCCCATTTTGTCAGCAGCCGGCGCCCCCGAAAGGGTTCGGAGTCCCTCATCAACATCAAGCAGAGGGAAGGGGAGTCCATACGGGCCTACGTCAACCACTTTAACATCACGGCGTTGGAGGTCCGGAACTTGGACCAATCAGTTGCCATGGCCGCCCTAAAAGGTGGCCTTCAGAAGAATGATCTTTTATTCTCCCTGGAGAAGAAGTACCCTAGGGATTTTGCCGATTTACTGGCTCGGGCTGAAGGATACGTCCGAGCGGAAGAAGCTTTCAAAATGAAGGACGAAGAGACAGCAAGGGAGCGGCAAGCGGGAGATTCGAGTAAGCCCACAGTTGAGAAAAGGCCAAAGGAAGCCCGGCCGCGTTCCCGATCCCCTCCTGGACATAAGCGTGCCCATACTCCACCCCGGGCACGCAGGCAGAGAAGCCCAGACCGTGGGGTTCGGCGGGGCTCCCCACCAGGGAGATTTCGCAACTACGCCCCCCTCAACGCCTCGAAGGCCCAGGTATTAATGGAGGTCAGGGAGTAGCTCCCTAGACCGGAGAGGATGCGCACACACTCCGGGAAGCGCAACCCCAACAAGTTCTGCCTCTACCACCGTGACCAAGGCCACGACACAGAGGGATGCATCCAGCTCCAGGATGAGATCGAGGAGCTCATTCGGCGAGGTCGACTCGACAGATTCATCCGCCGCAGGCCTGAGGGTAGAGGAGACCGGCCAAGAGCCCTTCCACAGCCTGAACCGCAGTGAAGGGAGGAGCAACCCGGGGACCGACCTCCCATCGGGACCATCGACTCCATCACCGGAGGGCCTCAAGGAGGAGCGGAAAAACTGTAAATGTATCACTTACGATTTCACCTTGAATCTACTTTTCTTTCTACCTAACGTGCCCTTCCCACCTGACATAGATTTATTATGACTGGATATGATCCCTCCAAAAACAAAGCCATGTCAGGAACAGGAGGAGAACCTCGTCCTGACATGAGCAAAGTCAAAGGCCCGGTTCTTTTAGACCGGATGGGGGAAGAGGCCTTACAATGCCCTAATGTGCCCCCACAGCCATGTCAGGAACAGGAGGAGAACCTCGTCCTGACATGAGCAAAGTCAAAGGCCCGATTCTTTTAGACCGGATGGGGGGAGAGGCCTTACAACGCCCTAATGTGCCCCCACAGTCATGTCAGGAACAGGAGGAGAACCTCGTCCTGACATGAGCAAAGTCGAAGGCCCGGTTCTTTTAGACCGGATGGGGGGAGAGGCCTTACAGTGCCCTAACGCGCCCCCACAGCCAGGCTGGTAACGAGGGGAGAACCTCACACCGGCTCGAGCAAAATGGAAGGCCCGGACTCCTACGGGAGCCGGGTTTCGTTCACGACGCAAAGGAAGACTTCACCCGGACTCCTACGGGAGCCGGGTTTCGCCTACAAGGAAGACTTCACCCGGACTCCTACAGGAGCCGGGTTCTGCCCGCAAGGAAGATTTCACCCGGACTCCTACGGGAGCCGGGTTCCGCCCGCAAGGAAGACTTCACCCGGACTCCTATGGGAGCCGGGCTTCGCCTACAAGGAAGACTCCACCCGGACTCCTACGGGAGCTGGGTTCCGCCTACAAGGAAGACTTCCCCTAGACTCCTACGGGAGCCGGGTTCCGCCTACAAGGAAGACTTCACCCAAACTCCTACGGGAGCCGGGTTCAGCCTACAAGGAAGACTTCACCCGGACTCCTATGGGAGCCGGGTTCCGCCTACAAGGAAGACTTCGCCCAGACTCCTACGGGAGCCGGGCTCCGCCTACAAGGAAGACTTCACCCGGACTCCTACGGGAGCCGGGTTCCGCCCGCAAGGAAGACTTCACCCGGACTCCTACGGGAGCCGAGCTCCGCCTACAAGGAAGACTCCACCCGGACTCCTACGGGAGCTGGGTTCCACCTACAAGGAAGACTTCCCCCGGACTCCTACGGGAGCCGGGTTCCACCTACAAGGAAGACTTCACCCGGACTCCTATGGGAGCCGGGTTCAGCCTACAAGGAAGACTTCACCCGGACTCCTACGGGAGCCAGGTTTCGCCTATAAGGAAGACTTCGCCCGGACTCCTACGGGAGCCGGGTTCTGCCTACAAGGAAGACTTCACCCGGACTCCTATGGGAGCTGGGTTCCGCCTACAAGGAAGACTTCCCCCGGACTCCTACGGGAGCCGGGTTCTGCCTACAAGGAAGACTTCACCCGGACTCCTACGGGAGCCGGGTTCCGTCCGCAAGGAAGACTTCCCCCAGACTCCTACGGGAGCCGGGTTCCGCCTACAAGGAAGACTTCACCCGGACTCCTACGGGAGCCGGGTTCAGCCTACAAGGAAGACTTCACCCGGACTCCTACGGGAGTCGGGTTTCGCCTACAAGGAAGACTTCACCCGGACTCCTACGGGAGCCGGGTTCCGCCTACAAGGAAGACTCCACCCGGACTCCTACGGGAGCTGGGTTCCGCATACAAGGAAGACTTCCCCCGGACTCCTACGGGAGCCGGGTTCCGTCCGTAAGGAAGACTTCAGCCGGACTCCTACGAGAGTCGGGCTCCATCCATGACTTCTGCAGCAAGGGTTAATGGTGGTGAAACCTGGCCGGCTAACAAGATCAGATGAAAGGAAAAAGCCCCCTCCCAACGATGTCAACATCAGGCAAGTCAGATGGCAAGAAAGGATCGACAGACAGCGATATTAGTGCAGTGCGCGGACGAGGTAACGCAAAATGCTCTTTTTATTCCATTTCCTATATACACACTACAAAGCCAGGAAGGCCAAGGAAAGAAGGGCAAAACGATAAAAAGGAAGTAACTACATGATAAGACAGAAGGACAAAAAGAGCTCTAAGGAGGCCCTACTCCCTCCGACCTAGAGTTATCTATTCCGTCCCACAACCAGGACTGCCTCAGATTCTCTATTTCTCCTTCTAGCTCTTCCCTCTTTCGCAGCGCATCCTGGAGCACCCGACGAAGTTGCTGGCTCTCAGCCTCCGCTTCTTGACGCCTCTTCCTCAAAACTTCGGACTCCGCCTCTGCGTCTGCGACGGCCCGCCGCTCAAGTGCCAGTTGGATCTTCACTTGTTGCAGCTCGGCTGTCTTCTCCCCGAGGGAGACAGAAATCCCTTCAACAGTGCCTCTCAGGGCTTGGAGCTTTTCAGAATCTTGGGCGGAAGTAAGCTGCGCCCTGTTAGCCAGCTGCCTCTGGAGACGAACGACTTCATCGGCCACCGTCCGAAATCTCCCTTTACACTCTTCCACCTGCCAGTGCCAGCTAGCCCGCTGCACGTCGTGGCTCATCTCGGCGTCTTGAAGCTGCTTCGGAAGGTCGGAGACCTTCTGCGACCACTTTTGTTCATCATCGACCCGGGCCAAGAGTCGGGATGAATTTCCTTCCAGCTGGCCGATCTTCCTCTTCGCAGCTGACAGTTCCACCTTAAGGGCGCTGATCCTGGCTTCTTGAGCCCAAATACGGTCGCTAGTGCTCTTCTTGCACTCCTCGAGTTCCTTTGCGAAGTTCGCCTTCCTCCGGCTGTAATCCATGATCGCCTTCACATGGAGACTCCGAAAGTGGGCAGCCTCAGCGGCGGCTTCAGAATGGCCTTCTCTCGATTTGCGGAGCTCGCCTTCCGTCTTCTTCAACTTTTTCGTCAGGTGAAGGACCTCCTTTTTCAACCGCTGGATTGTCGATTTCAGCGGGAACCCCAGGGGCAAGGGGAGTGCTTCTGCAGGGCACTGCCATCGGAAGGCAAAAGCATCAGGGAACGACTCATTGCAAGGAGAAAAGCAGAAAGAAGGAGGAGGGGGAAGGAGAAGCCATCTACAACAAGAAATTCGACTTTATTGGTTGAATAATTTTGAAGACAAACAGAAAAGAAATATTGTGACAAGATCAGAGGTCTCAGACCTCAGGGGCGGGAGGTGGAGAACTCGGCGCGGGGGGTGCGACCGCAGTGGCGGCAGACGAGGGACCGGCCTCGTCTTCGGACTCCTCAAGGAAGCCGAGGTCGAGCTCGGAGAATTTGCTGGCCACCTTCTCTTGGCAGAGCTCGAACCCCTTGGTGAACGCCTCCTGGCCGAACTGGACATTCAGGTCCCTCATCTCCGCGGAGGCCTTGAATTCCTCCACCGCAAGGGCCCTGGCCTCCGAGATCAGGATCGGAGTTTGCTCGACCAAATGGGCGACCTCGGCCTCCGCCTTCCTCGCCGACTCCTCCAAGATCTACCTCTCCTCCTCCCGGGCTTGCTTCTCTCTTTCCAGGACCTCCTGGAGGGCGGCTACTTCAGCCGACTTCGTTTGGAGGCGGGCAACCTCAGCTTGGCAGCGTTCCTCCGCCTGGAGGATGTTCCTCCTCATGCGGCTCACCGCCTCGATATAGGCGAAGAGCTGGTGCCCAATCTGCAAGGACGGATAGAGAATTACGACAAAGGCCGAGTGACCATGTAAATAAAGATCCGTTTACCTCGAAGAAGGACCCCAAAGAGTCCCAAGCCCACTGCTCAAGATCGGCGTGGTCGATCCTCTCCACGACGTCGGACAGGATGCAGCCGTCGATCAACCGCCTGATCAAGTCCCTATCGTTGAAGGGATTCTCCGATCCCTCCTCGGAGCAGACGGACTCGTCTACAGCAGCTCGGTGGCTACTCGCCCTGCGAGCCACCGATTTCTTCCTCCTCCCCGCGGTGGGCACCTCCGTGGAGCGAACCCCCGGAGCGGGGGCCCCAGTCGGCGGGCTCCTCGAGGAGGCCCAGGGAGCCACTGGCTCGGCATCTGAGGGAATGTCGATGGCCGGGGCCGCCTGGACGGGCGCAGCCAAGCTCGTCTCCTCCGCCCTGGCCCTCTTTGCCGATCCAGAGGCCGCCGCGTCCTTTCTCTTCTGAGCTCTCATGCCCCTGGCGAGCATCCGCTCTGCTTTGGCGTCCATTCCTAAAAAAAAAAAAAAAAAAAGAGAAAGAAGAAAAAGGGAAAAAAGAAGCAACACCGATCAATCAAGAGTCAAAAAAAAAAAAAAAAGAGAAAGAAAAAGAAGAGAAGGGGAAGGAAAAAGAGGTAAAGAGAAGAAGAGGAGAAAGGCAAGAAAAGAAAAGATAAGATGAATACTCGCTGGATCCTGGGGGCTCAGGCCGACATTGAAAAGAAGCTGCTCCCTCAGAAGATTAGGAAGGGAAGGAGCGGGATAAGTTAGAAGCTTCTGGGCAGCCTGGAGGTCGTCCTCTCCCAGGCTGGGAGCCCGGCGGACAGAATCCCTCAGAGAGCCCCAAGGGGGCAGGCCCAGTTCCAGGGTCAGGCAGTGGACGAAGAGGTATTTCCCCTTCCAATTGTGGATCGAAGAAGGAGCGCCTTTCAGCAACCCCTTCTTACCGAACTGGAGGGAGAAGTACCACCAGTCCTTTGCCAAAGGATGGTGTTTGAAGGTATAAAAATGCCTAAACAAGGAGAGAGACGGCTGAACCTCGACTACGTGGCAGAGGGAGAGAAACCCTATCAAAAACCTAAAGGAATTTGGGGCCACGAAAGCGAGGGAGATGTCCAAGAAGCGGAAGAGGGCAGCGACAAAGGAAGGAAACGGAAGCCGGAGTCCGGCACGGAACGCTTCCTGGTACAAACAAAAGCGACCGGGAGGGGGAGTGCTGGCCCGGTCAGAGGGGCCTGGTAGCTTCAGGTCGTACTCCGGAGGAACTCCATACTGAACCCTTATCAGAAGGAGTTCCTCCGAAGTCAAGGAACATGGAATAACGCCCGGCGTGAAAACCGGGCGAAGCCCAGCCCCAGATGCGGGTTCGTCCACAGAGACAGGGACCTGGGGGTTTGAAGCAGAAGAACTCTCGAAACTGCTGGGAGCAGAAGAGCCAGAGGACATTTTGAGCAGTTTCGAAGGGGGGATCTAAAGGATCCTAAAAAGATGGACCGAAAGGGGAACGAGAGGCCGAAGACTAACTCAGAGGGATGCACAAAAGTAATGACGAGAAAAGAAGGCCCTAGGCGGTGAGAGGAAGGTTGGCACTAACCTATATTACTCTGAGGGACCTGAGGGACGAAAAATGGGAGGCGCCTACGGCTCGAGAAGACGCTCACTGAAGCAGGGCTCTCGAAGAGAAGACAGACACTAGTGAGAACTCAGGAACGGAGTAGGATGCCTAAAGGTGGGAGGACGGGTTTAAATAGACCCTGGGATCCGGTGCCATAATGATCGCGAATCCCTCGGGCCAGTCCGCATCCGGCACGTGTCCCACTCCCCCTGACAGACGGCTAAAAGCGGCCGACGGTTGGCAAGATCATAATTGCGCCGTACTTAGGCCAGTGTACCTACGAGAATTTTGAAGCATCTCCTCGTACCGCTCCAATTCGAAAAGACTCCGGCACGCGCACATTTAATGCCAAAATATCTGGAGGCGACAGTGCGCAGGATTCGAAGGGACGGTTTCGGCTGTGCCCATCTCTCTCTCTGTACTTCCTTCGTTTGAAATTCAAACTCGAAAGTAGAGAGATTGGTGTTGGGTATAAAATACCCACAGCCGAAGTCCTCAGTGGAATCGACTACATGACAACTCCGCCCGGACTCCTACGGGAGCCGGGCTCCGTCACCGACAACTCCAACAGCTACGAGCAGACTCCGCCCGAACTCCTACGGGAGCCGGGCTCCGCCGCCGACATCGACTACAGGATAGCTCCGCCCGGACTCCTACGGGAGCCGGGCTCCGTCCTCAGCATCAACTGCTGGTAAGCCCCGTCCGGACTCCTACGGGAGCCAGACTTCGCCTTTAATCTGGATTGCAGGAAAACTCCGCCCGGACTCTTATGGGAGCCGGACTTCATCGTCGACGCCAACAACTTCAGTCGCAAGCAGACTCCGCCCGGACTCCTACGGGAGCCGAGCTCCGCTGCCGACATCGACCACAGGACAGCTTCGCCCGGACTCCTACGGGAGCCGGGCTCCATCCTCAGCGTCAACTGCTGGTAAGCCCCGTCCGGACTCCTACGGGAGCCGGACTTCGCCTTTAACCTTGATTGCAGGAAAACTTCACCCGGACTCCTACGGGAACCGAGCTTCATCCTCGACTTCAACGGCTGCAAGACAGACTGCGTCCGGACTCCTACGGGAGTCGAACTCCGCCGATAACTTCAATAGCGAGCAGACTCCGCCCGGACTCCCACGGGAGCCGGGCTCCATCCTCAACGTTAACTGTTGGTAAGCCTTGTCCGGACTCCGACGGGAGCCAGACTTCGCCTTTAACCTTGATTGCAGGAAGACTTCACCCGGACTCCTGTGGGAGCCGGGCTCCGTCCTCGATTCCAACGGCTGCAGACAGCCTTCATCCGGACCTCTACGGTGGCCGGACTCTGACCACTGCCGAACTTCAGCCGACAGATCTGCACTCCCAGGCCACAATCACGACCACGATTCTGCTACATTTCCTGCGGCGGATTACGCACAGCTCCACCACTCTCTGACAGGCCGTAGTAACGATCGCAGCACTGCTCCACTCCCTATGACGGATCCCACGCGGCTCCATTATTCCTGACCAGCCACGATAAATGGCCACGATCCTGCCCCACCTCCTACAATGGATACTGCACGATTCTCCCATCCACCGGCAAGTCACGACGACAAACGCCGCCCCACTTCACGCGGCAGACTCCACGTGGCACGCCCCAGCGATAGCCACGGGTCCGTCCCACTACACTTCGCAGCAAACTCCGCCTGACCCTGGGCAGTCCACTGCCAGACGGTTACAAACATCGCCATCAATCCGTTGCTTCCTCCGCCTATAAAAGGGGGACCCAGATACGTTATTCTATAAGCTCATTTCTTATCTCAAAACTCTGCTAAATTCTCCGTTCGAGCACTCCATTCTTGTTGAGGCAGAGAACTGACTTGAGCGTCGGAGGGTCTTGCCGGAGCAACCCCACCTCCGGTTTAGACTTCCTTTGCAGGTCCCGGCGGCGACTGCGACTTCCCCGACTCCAGCTTCTCTGGCGCAAGCAGATTTTTGCACCAACAATAAAAAAAAACTCTAATACCTTCATAAATGAGTTTCAGCAAAATAAATTAAAATATTAAAATTTAATGAAAATATATATCTTATGATTCTCTATGTTTAATCATTTGCATATTCCTACAAGTACTCCACAAACCTAAATTTTTTGAGCTTTATGGACTTATTTTATGAACACTCAAATATTTTGTCATCATTAAAAAGGGAGAGATTGTTGCTTCAAGAATTGATTTTGATGATCGCAAACTATTTGAAAAGACTACTAATGAGTTTTTTATCTTTGAAAAATATTTTTATGATGTTTCAGATAGTCTAAAAAATTAGATCTGAAAAGTCTCATCAAGTGTACCAAAGTTAAAATTTTTACAATTTAGAAAAGTTTTCGAAGCCTCTTGAGAGTGTCGAATTAATTTGAATCCATTTAAGAGTATTTGAAAGTGTTCTAATAAGTTTCAGACCTTAAATACGTAAAAAATTGGGTTAGTACAAAATGGGATGACCCATCTGGATCATCTCCTTTTATTAGGTAGTCGGTACGTATTGTTTTGACTCATAGCACGCAATGGGATGACCAATATAAGATGATCCATGTAGTGGGACGACCCATGTGGGACGACTCCTGAGATCTTGAGATCAAAATAGAAAGTTGAATTTTCTATCTGGCTAATTGGGGCATCTCATGGGACGTCCCATTGCTAGTGGGGCGCCCCATGGGATGTCTCATTCTGGGTGAGCTTCATAATGACTAGTTTTCAGTCTATTTTTGATATATTTAATGTGTATTAAACACTCTCCAACGGCTCTAAACCGACACTAAGATATTTTTAAATATAAATAATGATTATAAATACTCTCTTGAAGTAAAAAATCATAAGTTTTGCAAGCATTCAAAGCTCACATTCAAAAAAAATTCAAAAAGTCCTAAAAGAGAGGAAAAGAAGCATTCAATCACCTCACCAATCACTCTCCAGCTGCAATCAAGTGTGTAATTCATTGAGGGTGTTCAGCAAAAGCTTCTTCTCCTTAAGTATTGTATTTCTATTGTATTTATTATATTCATTTAAGAAGATTTTATGCTGAAATTTTTGTACCCTATTTTTCTTATATTGTATTTGGATTTTTAAATTTTGGATGGTTCCAAAACTCATTTGGATTGATCTGAACCTGAAATCGGATTGTTTAGGATTGACTTATATCCAAAAAATAAGTATTCTTACTTGGATAGCAAGGGTCGGAGTTGTCCGACGTGTTGTATATTTGAAATTCATTTAGTAGATTGAATTCTCAAGTAGAGACTTGAGGAGTGGATGTAAGGTTGGCACTGAACCACTATAAATTCTTTGTGTTTATTATGGTTGCATCTCTTTATTTGTTCTTTATGTTTTATACTTGTTTACCTATCATTTGTGTTTGATTTGCAAATCAACTCACTCCACTCAACACTTTAGCACATTACCTAAGTACACTAATCTTAAAAATTTTTAAAAGATCTTATTCACCCCTCCCTCTTGGGCTCTATATCTAGGCAATAGCCCACATGACTTAGAGATCAAGTCACTGCAACATGCTTAGAGAAGTATCTGGACAAAGAGTTGCCTACGCATCATGTGCATATTACCAATAACTGTTAGGTGAGATGCATAACATCGGTGGGACCACAGCATCCACTAGAAATCCTTTTGTCGTGTTAGAGTTTTCATTTTGCATCCGGAGAGTGGAGAGATTTGAAAAATTAGTGAGAGTCATTGTTTACATCTTAAAATTTTTAGAAGTAAAAATAATATTAAAGTATAAAAGTCTAATTTGAATCTCTACTCTCACAGTTAAACAATGTCAGCCTCAAACCCTCTAGCACGCATCCTTAAAACCATCGTTTGACCAAAATTAATTACAAAGATTGGCTCAAAAATCTCAGGATTGTTCTGATCTCAAACAAATTAGGTCATATACTCGATCAGAAACCAATAGTATTACCAAACCATCCTACTACTGAGTAAAGGGCTATCTTTGAAAAGTGAACGGATGAAGACAGTCAGGTCAAGTACTATGTACTCGCATCTATGTCAAACAAGTTGCAAAGTCAGCATGAGCATATGCCTACTACCAGAGCTATGATCACTCACCTATAAGAGTTGTATGGTGAGCGAAGCCGTACTGCACGCCTCGAAGTGTCCAAGAGACTCTTCAATTTGAAGATGTGCGAAGGACAGTAAGTCCATGAGCACTGTATGACAGTGATCAAGGATATTGAGGAGCTTGAACAGCTCGGACTTGAAATGCAAAAGAAATTGCAGATCGATTTGATCCTTCAATCCCTTACGAGTTCATATAGTCAATTTATTATAAATTTTTATATGAACAAACTCGATTGCACTATACCCAAACTGGTCAATATGTTGATTACTACGGAAGGAACCTTGAAGAGTTCAAGGGGCATTGTTTCCACTGTGGAGCGGACTTCTTCCAAGAGAAAGTCTAATGGGAAGAAAAAGACTGAATCTGCTAAGAAGCAGAAGAAAGAGAGCAAGCCGAAGAAAGATGTTTCTAAGAAGGCTGAAGCAAAGAAAAAGTATTTTCACTATGATGCTGAAAGCCATTGGAGGAGAAACTATCCACTTTACCTAGAGAGCCTAAAGATCAAAAAGGATGATAAACTTTTGAAATGTATGCTCGTAATTAATCTAACCTTACGGTTTCTTCTACTTCTGGTTGAGTATTAGACTTTGGTTCGAGTGCTCATATATATACTTCAATGCAGGATCTAATAGAAAGTAGGAGGTTGAGGAAAGGTGACATGATCCTTCAGATCAGCAACAGAGTAAAAGTACTGCAGAATCCGTTTGTACTTATCCTCTTCAATTACTGTCTGATTTTAGATTAGATTTAAAGGACTGTTATTTTGTTCCTGTAGCTAGTCAAAATTTGATTTTCGTATCTGTGCTAGCATAGAAAGATTTTGAAATTAGTTTCAACAAAAATTTTTATTTCATTTATTTACAAAATAAATTGATTGCACAAGATCTTTTAATTGACAGTCTATATTACTTGCATGTTGATGTGAATGTGAATTTGAACGAGCAAATAATGAGCACCATAGGTCAAAAAAGATTCAGAGATGAAATTAACCAGAAGTACTTATAGCATCATAGACTAGGCCATATTGGAGAGGATAGGATAAACAAACTAAAAAGGGATGGGATCCTTGGCTCTTTTAAGCCAGAGTCGTATCCAACTTGCGAATCTTACCTTCGAGAAAAAATGGCCAAGTTACCCTTTGTAGGACATGGAGAAAGGGCCATTGAGTTACTTGCCCTGGTACACACCGAGTGTGTAGACCATTTGATATGCAGGTCAAGGGTAGTTATAGCTACTTCATTATCTTTATCGATGATTTGTCTAGGTATGGGTATGTGTATCTGATGAAATATAAGTCTGAAGTCTTTGAAAAATTCAAAGAATTCAGAAGTGGAGTAGAAAAATAAGCTGGCAAGCCCATTAAGATTCTTTGATCTAATCGAGGAGGTGAATATCTTAGCAAAAAAAATTTTAAATATCTTAAGGACAGCGACATAATCTCTCAATGGACTCCTTTCGAAATACCTCAGCTCAATGGGATATCCGAAAGGAGAAATAGGATCCTATTAGATATGATCAGGTCCATGATGAGTTTCACTGATCTACCCTTATATTTTTGGGGACATACTTTATTAACCGCCATTCACTTGTTAAATAGGGTTCCATCAAAGTTCATTCCTATCACACCGTATGAGATATAGTACGGTAAGAAGTCGAGTCTAGATTATCTTAAGACTTGGGGATATCCAACCTATGTCAAAAGATAGATGGCTAATAAACTAGAGGATAGATCTATAATAGCTCGTTTTATAGGGTATCCAAAAAAATTTATGGGATACTACTACTTTCCACAAGATCACAATGTAATTGTGGGTCAGAACGCCATATTTCTAGAAAAATAGTTTATCCAGGATGGTGGTAGTAGGAGGCTAGTTGAGCTCGAAGAGAAGGTCTCTGAAGAGCAAAGAGCTATAGATCCTCAGGAACTCATTTTTCATGAGCCAGTAATTGATGTTCCTCTACCACCTCGTAGATCTAGTAGGATCTTCCGACCTCCTGAAAGATATATGGATATGCTTACGGAGAAAGTAAAGAAAATATTTTCTTATTGGAGATAGGAGTCATGGTGATGATCCTAATACCTTTGACAAGGCGATGTCTGACATCGATTCTGAGAAATGGTTAGATGCAATGAAGTCAAAAATTGACTCGATGTACTTGAATCAAGTATGGACCTTAGTAGATCCATCTGAGGGTATTGTACCCATTGGGTGTAAATAGATCTATAAAAGAAAAATAGGTAGAGATGATAAGTTAGAGACCTATAAAGTCAGGCTTATGGCAAAAGGTTATAGTCAGCGTGAGGGTATTAACTATTAAGAAATCTTCTCGTCCATAGCCATGCTGAAATCCATCCACACTTTGCTTGCTGTTGTAGCTTAATGAAATCTGACAGATGGATGTAAAAACTGCTTTCCTAAATAGATATCTTGAGGAAGATATCTATATGGAGCAACTTTTGGGTTTCACATCTGTTAATGGTGATCATAGAGTCTGCAAGCTATAAAGGTACATATACGGATTAAAGCAAGCTTCTCGGAGTTAGAATCATCATTTTGATGATGCAATCAAATCGTTTGATTTCATCAAAAATGAAGAAAAATAATATGTATGCAAAAGAGTTAGTGAGAGCATAATAACATTCCTCATATTGTATGTGGATGATATTCTCCTTATTGAAAATGATATTTTCATGCTGACCATGGTCAAAAGATGGTTATCCAAGGAATTCTTCATAAAAGACCTAGAGAAAACATCCTATATTCTCAGAATAAAGGTCTATAGGGATAGATCTAAAAGGATGCTAGGTTTGTCACAAAAGCTATATATGGAAAAGGTGTTGAAGAGGTTCAGCATGAAAAACTCTAAAAGAAGACTATTACCTCTTAGGCATGGTATTAATCTTTCCAAGATAATGTGTCCGACCATATCTGAGGAAGTTCAGCGCATGAGTAGGATTCCTTATGTCTTAGCCATAGGGAGCCTCATATATGCCATGCTGTGTACTCGACCTGATATTGCCCTTACTGTGAGTATCACGAGCAGTTGAATCCAGGTGAGGAGCACTGGATAGCTGTGAAGAACATCCTTAAGTACTTGAGAAGGACTAAGGATTTATTCTTAATCTTTGAAGGAGATTCAGAGTTGCGAGTCGAGGGGTATACTGATTCAGACTTTATGTCTGATCCTGATGATAGAAAGTCTACGTCAGGTTATGTGTTTGTATACAATGATGGCATAGTCAGTTGGAAGAGTTCCAAGCAACTCATTATAGTGGATTCAACCACAAAGGCTGAATATATCGCTGCTTCGGATGCTACAAAGGAAGGCTTCTAATTCAAAAAATTTATCACAGAACTTGGGGTTATGACATCGGATGCCATACCACTTTACTGCGATAATAATGAAGCCATAGCACTTGCTAAGGTGCCGAGGTCTCATCAAAAATCAAAGCACATCGATCTGCAGTATCATATAATATGCGATCATCTCGAAAAGAAATATGTCGAGGTGCGAAGAGTAGACTTCGCAGACAACGTGGCAGACCCGCTGACAAAATAATTGAGCCAGCCAAAAATGAAACTCCATCTTGAGAAGATGGGATTTAGATTAGTGGCCAATTGATTTTAGTCTAAGTGAGAGATTGTTAGATGCATATCCTACGAGCCAATATGGTTGACACATTATAATAAAGCTAGGACACAATTTGGTACTTAATACATTGATTTGATCAATAAAAGGATAAGTTTATTTTTCATTCAAGTGTGATATGTCCTTGAATCATCCATGGAATTAACTTTCGATACATATTCTCAAAGAGTTGAGAATTAAAGACATATATTTAATTCCTAAATGCTCCTGATCATAGTATCATCATGAGGATGGTGATCGATCCAGATAGACCGACACATAGATCGCTTCCTTCGGAGAAATGAGTCTCTGGACTAGAGTGTAGAGACACTGAGCAACGAGTGTGGGTAGTTGTTAGAGAACAACTAGTACTGAGCGTAACCATACGAGAGATCGCTTGGATTTCTACTAGATCGTCAGTGATTGTCTCGATGTTGTAGTTATGTGAATGGTCTTTTAATCTGAGATGGTACGATTGCTCGCAGTGAGGCTGCTGGAGTTTGACTAACACATAAACATAGTCTCAATGAGCTCTTGTAGTGGATGTTGGTGACAGTTGGTCCACTATAGGAGAAGGGTGCGCATCAAGATGGGATCTATCAATCTTTAAAGAGAGTAGTCCTATGAGATTTGAGAAGCTAAGTCCAAGAGTCTGTGGCCAAAGTAGTGTGATTGTTGGAAAGGAGTTTCTATAAGATCATAATTGGATTTGAGCTAATCGAATCTATCATATGACTGATGTTGAGGTTTGACGATTTATCCATGACCTGCCATCTAATCGGGACTCACGATGGAGGGACTGAATCACACGCTAACTACACTTTGAGGTTTATTTTCAATTCTATTGGGTTTCCACTACATACTACTAGGTATCACTGGTGGATTGTGAGAGCTCACTAGGATTGTTCATGATCGACAATCCTTGATGAGTTAGAGTGGATTGTTCCGATCTATTGAAAAGAGTTTCAATGATACTTTGATAGAGATCATTGTATATCTCACTACCAGATAGAATTGAACCTATGGGATCACACAACAAAGAGATTAGATCTGAAATAAGTAATTGGACTTATGAAGTATCAATTGAATTTAGAGAAATTCTATTGGGATCAAGATAACCTTTCTAGCATATTGTTGGATCTAATTTTTTCTTTATGTTTGATTTTCTTATTTGATAAGATAATTTAAACTTGATTACCTACTAATAACTTAAATGAATTAGATTCATTGGACTCCAATTGTTGGGTGCCTAAGGTTTTGGATCAAATGAATTAAGGGTGCAAGTCCCTAATTAATTTTTTTGATAGTTAAGTTGGTACGCCACTTGATTGGATCAAGTTGGGCGTGTCCCACCTTTAGATGGCTTATGGATCCTATATAGGGCATCCTTTGGGTATATTTTGAGGTGTGATTTAGTAGGTGCAAGGGCTCCAAGAGTTGGTGCCTAATAGGTTTCCTAAAGCAAGTTGAATAATTTTAGTTATAAGGATTCCTAATGCAAGTAGGACTTGTATTTGAGATTTAATAGAATTCAATCCTTATGTCTATTTAAAGGAGCCTCCTCTAAGGTTCCTAGGCATCTCAACTAGCAGCCCACACGCCCCTTAGAAGTGCCCACGCCCTCTCTTCCTCTCTCCCTCTCTTCTCCCTTGGTGCTTCAACGCCCCACCCCCTTTGGGCATCCTTCTTCTTCACGCCCATAAGGGCTTTGGGTGTCCCCTTTGAGTGCTGGTTCCTAATGCTTGGTAGCAGCATATTCAAGGGAAGAAAGGTAAGAGAAGAAGAGAAGATGAAGATCAAAGAAAGGATCAAAGAGTTGATCGCGATCTAGGGTTCGTTCAGATTCGCAGGCTGATTTTTCTTGGAGAAGAAAATTCAATCTTAAGAGGGCTATTCCAGACTGATCCTGAGTGGATACCCGTAGAGACCGGGTACTTGCACGGCTAAAAGAAAATCTCTTCTCTTCCAGATCTAGATTTGAAGAAAAAAATTGTGAATTAGGTATGTGATTCGATCACATTTTAAATTTCAGTAAATATTCAATTTCAGCATGTGAAGTAGATCCTTGTGGTTTATGTTTTATGCATGCATAATATAGATTAAAAGTGTTTTAATCTACTATTCTCTGCGATGTTTAGAAAATAAAATTTTGAAACATACATGCCCCAACATGGAAAATCCAACACATGCAACATAATTGTTCTGATATTGAGGAAGCTAATACCCGGCAGGGAAAATGGTTGCCATTGGTTGAGACCAGAAATTCTAAAATTAATTATGACAAATACCAAGTATCTAGAAAAGAAAAAGATACTTTTAAGAGAATGAAGATGACAAAAGTAAAGTTTATAGTATAACACACAAATCAAAATGGCCATTATATCTTCCGACGTTTTTAACATACATCAGGGTGGCATTCTTTGCTTCCCTTTTACTCAAAAAAAATATTTTAAAATATGTATTGCTACAATGCAGTAACATGCAATTCAACCAGACAAAAATTTTAGATGTACGCTTGCCATTTAGCCAATAGATAAATTAGAGAAATCCATCGAGCTTAATTTTTCATTTCTGTTACTGCTTTCATATGTTCTGTTTTGTTCCGGTTTCTGGTTGGTATACTATAGTGAAAATAGTTTATATCTTGATATAATTTTTTAGAAAGAAACAAAAACATTAAACCAAGTTTGTGCCTATTTACCAGTACATTCAGAATAATAAAAATCCAGAAAATTCAGCTGTAGAGCCTATCAATTGTGTACACTATGCTAGGAGCATGATGAAGATTTTTTCTAGCGATCCAGTCCATGTTAAGTAGAAACAACCGCATTCTGAACCCAGGTAAGAAGGTCAGGAACAACCATTAACCACGTATGGCTCAAGATCATAACAAAACATCATCTCCAGGCTCTTCCCCCTGGGCATATCATCAGAGAGCAAAATCAAACCATATGCATCCTGAAAGGGTAAACTGCTCTCTATTGCCAGAAGAATAATTTTGCTCAATTCAGTAATCTCGCCAATTATATTATACTGGATGTCCAACTTCATCATAGCAACTTGCATCATCAGAAGAATGGATAGGCTATGAAGGGCATTCTTATGGTCAGGCGACGGCTTGGCTCAACAGGGCAGATATCTATTAAATTGGAATCTGGTGTGTAGGCCAAAAGACCTGGGGGGTATGGGAATCACCAACCTTGTCATACTAATAAGGTTCTGTTCTATAAATGGTGGTGGAATACATCAGTTTCAGCAAGCTACTACCAATACCGGCTGTTGCAGCCAATCCCCTCATCGCCCGGTTGTCGGGAACGAGCGCCTGCAAAAGAAAGTCCACACTGACCGGAGGTGGCTCCGGCGGGGACCCTCCGACGGTCAAGTCAGAGAGGAGACTAGGCAACAGTGAAAAGAAAACAAGGAGCTCAACGAGAGAGGGAAAGAGAGAGAGAGGGAGCAAGCCCAAGAGTTTCGAAGGGACCTCTAGCACTGTTGCCTTCCTCGATATATATAGTGGAGCGTGGTATGGCGCCGTCATTAATGGCGCGGACAATTGAAGAATTGTCAAGTCACTGTAGACTGTCAGAGTCGCCATAAGGTATCAAATCGCCGTGGGACTATCAAATCACTAGGGTTGACAATGCCATAGGCGGGATAATGCCCCTAGACAGCAGTGCCGCATGCTGTTGTCAGGACTGACAGTCTCTGGCAGTAGTACGGCGATTGGAGGAGTCGACCGACCTTAGGTCGGTGGCCAGCTGAGGGGCGTCAGGTGGAGATTCGGACCCCTCCGACGGTCAGTCGGGCACATCGCGGGAGTCGGGCATCGGATCTCCTGGTGCAGTCGGTCAGGAGGGCGGAAAAGGTCTGCCCGACCGACATATCCTCGTCGGTAGACAGCCGTCGATCGATCGGTAATGGCACCCGACGATCGATCAGTCGGTCGGTCGGTCGGTATGCCCGATTATAAGTCGGCATGAGCGGGGTCAATCGATATTCCCCAATAGTTGCCCCCCTCCACTCCTGAGTCAGACAGCGCGCTGGCCGATGTCTTCGTTTGGGCAATAAAACCGAGCGAAAAGAAGTGGATCCTCTGTGTATCAAGTTCCGACCGTACCGTGGGTTGATACAATGTCAGTCATCTCATTAATGCCGGGCGATTTGCTGGCGTCAGATGTCCGATCGGTGTCAGACGTCTCGTCGATGTCAGATGCCCCGTCGGTGTCAGACGTCTCGTCGGTGTCAGATGTCCTGTCCCGTCGGTGTCAGACGTCTCATCCCATCGGGAAGGAAAACCGTCATTCCCGCCGCCCCTTCGGGGATACGAAACGTCACAACCTCTATGCCACGTGGCATGTGGCCATTGGGACGGGCCCGTTGGAGCGGATTGAGGTGACATGGCTCGATCTGAGGATAGGTGCGTCGAACCGTCGGGCCGACGGACGGCCCGGATGGCGCCACATGGCGAGATCTGGGGACTCCTCGTTGGTCGTGCCTTCATCTCGACCATCGGGGGGGACTATATATACAGGATCGCCCATATTCAGTTTTTACCCCCCCATTACTTTGCTGTCGAGACTCTGCCCGCGTAATCCCTCATTTCAGGTATTCTTCTCCGCTCCCTTTCTTCTTAGGAGCTCCCTCTTCTTCTTCTGGGGGCCATCGTCATCTTCACCGTCTCCTCCTCCCTGTCTTCTTCTTCATTTCCTTTGTTTTAGTCCATGGCTAGAACATCCCCCCGAGGAAGTCGGTTGGGAGAGCCGACTGACGACACTCGGTCGACCCCGGAGGTGGAGGTCTCTTCACTTTCGGGGCCGAACGTCGATCGGCTCCGGGAGCAATATCGCATCCCGGGACAGTTTCGGCTGTTCGCCCCTGATGCTGACGGTCGAATTAACAGCCCGCTTGAGGGCCAGATGGCCTTCTATGTTGAGGACCTCCGGGCCGGCCTTCGTTTTTCGATCCCGGAGTTTGTCTGAAATGTTCTTGACTATTACGGGTTGTGCCCGGCACAACTCGCGCCGAACTCAGTTCGGCTAATAGTCAGTTTTGCTCTTCTGTGTCGGCTTTTGCCGACTGATCCTCGGATCTCCCCCTTTCGAGCTTTCTTCGTCCTCCAACCCCACCCTAAAGCCCGAGGGTGGTGGTACTTCAATCCTCGGAAGGGGCTCTCTTTCATCACTGGTCTTCCGTCGTCCATTCATGGATGGAAGAACCAGTTCTTCTTCGCATCCTCTTCCACTCCTTGGGGGTTCCCTGTCCGTTGGGGGAATCTCCGAATCGAGCCGAACGAGAACAGTCGAGTGGAAGCTGAGGATCGGAAAGACTTCCACCGGTTGAAGGACATCTCGGTGTCGAAGCAGAGGGAGCTCATCACCGAGCAGGCCCTGTATGACGCCGGCCTCAGCCCGGTCCCTCGCCTAGGTCGATTTTTCATTTTTCTTCTCCTTTTTCTTCTTTTTATTTTTTCTTTATGGTGCTGACCGTCTGTCATTGCTTGCAGATATGCCGTCGAGATCAAGATTGACCGCAGCCGACGTACGTCAGTACGCCGTTCGAAAGAGGCCGGTGCAAGGGGCCGGGCCGTCACGGCCTCCCAAGAGGCCCCACGTAGCTCCGTCGAGCGAACCGACTGGGTCAGGGGTGGAGCCCGTCATCGCACTGTCGGCACCGACAGTGCTTGTCGAAGTCCCGTCCGAGGGACCGTCGGGCGAGGGCGGCGCCTCGCCTGAAAGAAGGGCGGCCGATGAGTCGGTCGATGGCGCATCGGCTGCTCAGCCGGCAGAGGAGGATCGGGAGGAGGCGCACGAGCCCGAGCGACCTGCGCCCGCTGCTGCCACACCGTCGGTCGAGACTTGGTCGGGCTCGAGCTTGCCGTCCATCTCCGACGTCAGGGCCTGGGCGTTCGGTCGAGGGAAGGCCCCCATGGCGTCGGGCGATGAAGGACGGTCGGCCGACGGTGGAGGACCGACCGACTTCCAACTCTCCGAAGGTGCATCGGGCCTGGCCAACCACAACTTGGCCAGGAGGCTGTGCCAGGTGCTCCTCCTTCCCGCCGACATCGAGGCGATGAAGAACCAGCGTGTCTCCGACATGCTGTTTTCGTTCTACCCGATGATGATCCGGGTAAGTCCCTCTTTCCTTCGTTTTCAACGTAGTTTCCGTAAGCTCGGTCTACTGATGGTTGGTTTTGTTTTGTGCAGCTGGTTTACAACATATCCGAGCTAGAGGCCGGATATCGAAAGTTCAACAACATGCGCGCGGCTTGGAGAGACAAGGTCGCGGCCGTTGAAGCCGACAAGGTCGTCCTGGTCGACCAGCTGCAACAGTCGGTCGAACGGGAGGGCCGACTTGAGGGGGAGGTCTCCCGACTTACGGAGGAGGTCTCCCGACTCAAGGGCGCCTAGGCAGCATCAGAGTCGGACTGCAGTCGACCCGGGACGATGCGAAGAAGAAGTCCCGGACCGTCCGTCGGCTTCGGCACGAGCGGGACAGCTTCGCTAAGGAGCTGGAGGCCGACCGTGAGCAGCTCTGAGTAAGCCTCAAAAATCTCGCTAAGGCCGAGGAAGGCCTATCCGTCGCCCAAGCCGACGTAGACATCGCGAGGGCAGAAGCGGAGTCGGCGAAGGAGGCCATGGGTCGGGCTGTCGAAGACTTCCGTGACTCGGAAGAGTTTCGAGAAGAGCTTCTGGAGAGTGGCTTCCTTTCGTACCGGGTCGAGTACGAGGATGCTCGGGAAGCCGTTCGAGGCCTGTACCCGAAGCTTGATCTCAGCAGCATTATTCTGCCAGAGTCGGAGGCCCCAGCTGCGGAGGAGACGGTCGACCCGACGTCGGAAGGCCTCACCACCAGGGCGAAAGCCGAAGAGGACGTAGAGCAAGCCACCAAAGATCAAGCGGCCCCGACTGTCGAAGCCAGAGCGGGTTCGCCGACCGTCCCCCGTCGATATCCAGTGGAGGAGGCCGACTCTAAGGACTAGTCGGTTATCTGTTTTTATTTTTCCTTTTGCTCCGGCTTGTATTCGGGCTTTGGCCCAACTTTGTAAGCTTATTTTGATTTTCAATGAAATCAAAGTCAAAGTTTTTTGGACTTGAACTTTTTCCTTCTGCATGTCTTTCTTTTTTCCATGTGTTGTGGAATGCATTTGAACACGTAAGCCGCTAACCCATATAGATCAGTTAGGACGTTCGGTAATTCATGCCGCCACGAAGGTAGAACAAGTCCCGACTTTGGATCGGTCTTTCGATGATCGAGGGCTTAAGTCAGGCATCCTTCGCCCGGCTGTGGGTCGGTCGTCCTTCGCCCGGCTGTGAGTCGGGCATGCTCGTTAAGTCGAAAGCCGACCGATCGTCGGATAAGACTTGGCAGTCGGGTCTCTTTCAATGCATTCAGTCAAATATCGTCCGACGCGTTTAGTCGGGGAAACAATGATAAGTCGGATCCTGATACCCTAGTGTCGGGTACTTACACTGCGCCACGTGATATACGATGGTAAGCCGAATATCTCCCAACCGGCCGTAGCTCGGTCGGTGAGTCATGAATGCGACAGTGGTCGCTTCGTGTGATAGACAGTGGTAAGTCGAATATCCTTCGACCGGCCGTAGCTCGGTCGGTAAGTCGCGATGACGGTCGCACAGGCATTTTGCCTTTCTTTGGTTGGGGCCCAGTCGGCAAGTCAGCCGATCGTTTGGCCCGAAACTTTGATCATAGGAGTGTTAACTCCCGTTGTCGTGGATGGTTCGGCCCTTGTGAGTGCCCGATACATCATCGACGGTTGGGCCGTCGGTTCCATGTGGACATTAAGTCCGAGTCGGGACATCGGGACTCGTCCTTCTTGGCGAGCGCCGATCATCAGTCGAAGAGTTAAAACTCCAAAATTTGAAACTAGATTTGTATTCCGAATGAACAGGCACAAAGTTCATTGGTGATACAACTTCAGGTTGTCAGCATTCCAGGTCCGGAGAATGGGTTTTTCTTCCAAAATTTCCAGTCGGTAAGCCCTTGGTCCGTAGGTGTCCGCTACCATGTAGGGCCCTTCCCAATTCGGAGCTAGCTTCCCTTGGTCCAGGGGCTTCGAGACTTCTGCCTTTCTTAGGACTAAGTCCCCAGGCCTGAAGAACTTTGGCTTGACCTTGGCGTTGTAATATCGGGCTACTCTCTGTCGGTATGAAGCCATACGAAGTTAAGCCTCACTCCGGAGCTCGGGGAGGAGGTCTAGGTTGGCTCTCCGACAATCAGAGTTGTTCGGCTCCTGATACTGCTCGACCCTAGTTGATGGCAGCCCGATCTCGAGCGATATCATTGCCTCTATCCCATAGGCCAAGCTGAAAGGCGACTCCCCGGTCGGGACACGGGGGGTCGTTCGGTAAGCCCATAGGACGGAGTTTAATTCGTCGACCTAGAGGCCTTTGGCTTCATTCAGTCGGGTTTTGAGCCTGTGTAGTGTGGTCCGGTTGGTCACCTCGACTTCGCCATTGAACTGTGGGTGCCTGACTGAAGTCAGTCGGTGCGTAATGTGAAACCTCGCGCAGAAGTCTTTGAAGTCTTGGTTGTCGAATTGTCGCCCATTGTCGGTGATAATGGTATGCGGTAGTTCGAACCTGAAAATGATGGACTTCTGAACGAAGTCCTCCATCTTGCACTCGGTAATCTGCGCCAGGAGCTCGGCTTCCACCCATTTGGTGAAGTAGTCGATAGCTATGACTATGAACTTCCTTTGGCCCGATGCCGGAGGGAAGGGACCGAGAATGTCGACTCCCCACTGAGCGAAGGGTCATGGGGCGACGATAGGAGTGATTTGGCTGGCTGGTCGGTGTTGTACGTTGGCGTACTTCTGGCATGGTTCACACTTTCGGACCAACTCAGCCGCATCCTTCCTCATGGTGGGCCAATAGTAACCCTGCCGCAGGACCTTGTAGGCTAAGGATTTGTCCCCCAAGTGACTCCCGCAGATTCCTTCGTGCACTTCTCGGAGTGCGTAATCTACGTCGGTCGGTCCCAAACACCTGAGCAAGGAAAGGGAGAACGATCTTTTGTAGAGTCGGCCGTCCATGATCATATATTGGGAGGCCGACCATCGGAGCCGCCTGGGCTCCGTGGGATCTTCAGGGCTGATCTCGTCGTCAGGAACCGAACAATCGGATCCATCCAGCTTGGTTCAGCTGTCAGTTGTAGCACCTCTTCGACCTTGTCGATGCTTGGCTGCTCGAGATTCTCCACGAACGTCCGGCCCAAAGAGTCGAAAGCCGAGGTTGCCAGCCTGGAGAGTGCGTCGGCCTGGGCGTTCTCCGACCTAGAGATATAGGAAATTTTAAAATACCCGAGGTGCGTTACGAGATCCTTCACTTTCTGGAAATATTTTGCCATGGCTGGATCTCGTGCCTCGAATTTGCCTTTGACCTGCCCCACGATCAGCTGAGAGTCGGAGAATGCCCGAAGGCTGTCGATCCCAAGTTTCCTTGCCATCCTCAAGCCGGCGAGGAGCGCTTCATACTCGGCTTGGTTATTGGAGGCTTTGAAGTTAAATCGGAGGGCGTACTCGGTGACTACCCCATCCGAGTTGGTGAGCAGGAACCCAGCCCCGCTCCCTTGGGCGTTTGAAGCTCCATCGATGTGCAGTACCCAGGTGGAGACCGGGTCAGGCTTGGAGACCGCGTCTCGTCTGGGGTCCACGTCTTCCGACCCTTGGTCGGTCGTCGGGCATTCTGCGATGAAGTCGGTCAAGACCTGGACCTTTAAGGCAGGTCACGGTCGGTACTGTATGTCGAACTCGCTGAGCTTCATCGCCCACTTTGCCAGTCGTCCTGATGTGTCAGGTTGGCGCAATATCACCCTCAGGGGCTGGTTGGTGAGAACCACAATGGCATGCGCCTGGAAGTATGGGCGGAGTCGCTGTGCGGAGATGGTCAGGGCGAAAATCATCTTTTCCGTCTTCGAATATCGAGCTTCAGCACCGCGGAGCACTTTGCTGGTATAGTAGATAGGTTGATGGGTTCGGCTCTCATTTTCTCTGACGAGCACCGAACTGACTGCCTCGGGGGAGGTGGCCAAATAGAGATACAATGTCTCCCCGACCTCTGGCTTCACAAGCAACGATGGGGAAGCCAAGTACCTCTTCAGATCCTCGAAGGTCCATTGGCACTCATCCGACCAAGAGAAGCCCTTCGCCTGCCTCAGAGTTTTGAAGAACGGGAGGCACCTTTCTGCCGATCGAGAGATGAACCGACTGAGAGCAATGATTTTTCCATCCAACATCTGGACTTCCTTCTTGGTGTTCGGGTGGCGCACGTCGATGATGGCCTTGATTTTCTCAGGGTTGGCCTCGATTCTCCATTGCGAGATGAGGAATCCGAGGAACTTCCCCGAGATTACTCCGAAGGCGTACTTAGTCGGGTTCAGCTTCATCCGGTGTCGTCGTAAAGTGCGGAAGGTTTCTTCAAGATCTCGGACATGATCCAGAATCTGCGCACTTTTTACCAGCATGTCGTCGACATATACTTCCATGTTACGCCCGATTTGGTCTTTAAAGACCCTGTTGATAAGTCATTGGTAGGTGGCGCCGGCATTCTTCAGCCCGAAGGGCATTACTCGGTAGCAGTAGAGGCTCTTGGGGGTCACGAAGGCAGTGTGCTCCTCATCTTCGGGCACCATCCAGATCTGGTTGTACCCGATGAAGGCATCCATGAAGCTGAACAGTCAAAATCCGGACGTCGCATCCACCAGCTGGTCGATCTTTGGAAGTGGAAAGCTGTCTTTCGGACAGACCCGATTCAAGTCGGTGTAGTCGATACAAATCCTCCACTTTTCGTTGGCTTTCTTGACCATGACAACATTGGCGAGCCAATCGGGATATGTAGTTTCTTTGATGAAGCCCGCCTCGAGTAGCTTGTCCACTTCTTCGTCGATAGCCTTCTGTCTTTCGGGAGCAAAAGACCTTTTCTTCTGCTTCACCGACCTCATCGTCGGGTCGATGTTGAGTCGGTGCGTTATTGTATCCGGAGGGATGCCCGACATATCTGCTGCCGACCAAGCAAATATGTCGGCGTTGGCCTTCAGCAGCTCCACCAACCATTATCGTTCTGGGTCGGGTAGTTGAGACCCGACCCATACCTTTCAGTCGGGATTCTTCGCTATCGAAATTGGAACGAGCTGCTCGGTCGGTGAACCCCGTTCTTCCTCCTCTCGTTGGTCTAGCTTGTCGATCGTCAGGGAGCCCTTCAACTCATTGCTTTGAGCGAAAATCTGGAAGCATCGGCGAGCGAGCTGTTGGTCTCTGCGCATCTCACCGACTCCATTTTTGGTCGAAAATCAAACCAAGAGATGGTACATCGAGACAATCACCTTGAGGACCTTTAGTCCGGGTCTTCCAAGTATGGCGTTGTAGGCCGAAGACAATTGGACGACCGCAAAAGTCAAATGGACCGTGCTTTGTCGTGGTTCGGTGCCTACTGTCACGGGTAGGGTAACTTCTCCTTCCGTCGCGACGGCGTCCCCGGCGAAGCCTATCAAGGGCGTAGGGATCCTCTTGAGTCGGTCGGTTGATAGTTGCATCCGGGAGAAGGTCGAGTAAAACAAAACGTTCGTTGAACTTTCATTATCTACAAAAAAATTTTTTACATCATAGTTTGCTATTGTTGTTGAGACAACAACAGCGTCGTCGTGGGGAGTTTGGATGCCCCAAACATCTTCTTTCGTAAAAGTAATCACGTCGTCCGGGCACAGCTTTTTCGTCGGCTCCCCTCCTACAGACGTCCCCGGGCCCAGTCGCTTGGAAATCATATTGATGACCCCGACCGTTGGCTGATTAGTCGTCGCTTCTTCAGTCGGTTAGGGTCGTCGATCGGCGACTGGTTGAGTCGGCGGGTTCCTCCAGAATTTACCGAGATACCCTCGGCGGATGAGAGCTTCGATCTCATCCTTAAGCTGGATGCATTGCTCGGTATTGTGGCCGTGGCCCCGGTGGAATCGGCAGTACTTCCGTCGGTCGAGGTCTTTTGCCTTCAAAGGCGGAGGCCGTCGTAGGTACTCTTCCCCCTCGATCTCCATCAGAATCTGCGCACGGGGAGCAGAGAGAGGAGTGTAGGAGTCATACCTAGGGCGTGTCGGCCTTGGAGTCTGCCATCGGGGCGACTTCTGGTTTCGCCGTGGGGGTGAGACTCGACCTTCGGTCGGGGGCCTGCTAGGTTCGGCGGGGTCCCGACCTTTTCTTCGCTTCTCCTTCGGGCCCTTGAATTCGATCAAGCATCGGTCGGAGGCTCCTTCATTCATGCGCATGTACTTGTACGCGCGCTCCAATAATTCGGCATACGTTCGGGGGAGGATCTTGTCCAGGGAGTAAGTGAACCGGGATGCCCTCAGCCCCCGTTTCATGGCCGAGATAGCCATGTCTTCGTTGAGGTTCCGGACCTCAAGCGTAGCCGCGTTAAATCGCATCACGAAGTGTCGGAGCGTCTCATTTTCTCCCTGTTTGAGGGAGAAAAGGTTGTCCGACGTTCGCGGCGGCTTCCGGCTGGTGCTGAAGTGAGCCACGAAAGAGTGCTCGAGCTGTCCGAAGGAGTGGATACTTCCCGATCGAAGATCGGAGTACCAAGCCCTGGCAGCTTTACGGAGCGTGGCGGGGAAGCCGATGCAAAAGAGAGCGTCGGTTGCCCCTTGAATCGTCATGAGAGCTTTGTAGCTCTCTAGGTGGTCGATTGGGTCGGTGGAGCCATCGTAGGGCTCCACGTGCGGCATCTTGAACCGACTGGGGATCGATTCATCGAGGATGAGTCGGAAGAGAGGTTGGGCAGTCTGAAAGTCGACGTCGTTTGAAGACTTCTGCCCGTCCACCTACAGCTGCGTGAGCCGACGGTCGATTTTCTCGAACCTACGTTCATAGTCGTCTGTCCGTCGGTGCTAGGAGACCCCAGGAGTGGAGTCTCCAGAAGATTCCGAGAGGGAGGGGGATGGTGTTCGCGGTCGCTTCTCCTTCCTCGCTCGTTCCAGCTGGGAGGGAGAATGCTGTCGGGACCGATGGGTGTCGCACCGCGGCCGCCCCTCCTCCTCTCTGTGGGAGCGCTGTGGCAGGTGCTCCTGCGGAGGCGACGGAGATCGATGCGGGCGTCGGCGGCTGCTCCTGGAGGGCATCGGACGTGCCGTCGGTTGTCCGACCGGTGATGGTGGCAGCTGGACCGGCTGTTGCTAAAGGCTTTTGACCGCGTCCGTCAGCACGGTCATCTGCCGCACAATCGCTGCGATTTGCACCTCCGTTGTCATCGCGGGGCGTAGAAAGCTGGGTTCCGCCGTGGAGGGTGGAGGAGAGGCCTCCTCCCGGCGGGAAGAGCGCCTCGCCGATCCAGTGACCCTCGATTGCTGAGCTCTTGTCTTTGTCATCTAGGGTTCCGTGGGGGTTACGATCCCCGGTGCTGTCGATGAAGCACTAACTTGTCACTATGAGCGTTGCTTGCCCCCTACCTGACGCGCCAATCTGTTGCGGCCAATCCCCTCGTCGCCCGGTCGCCGGGAACGAGCGCCTGCAAAAGAAAGTCCACACTGACCGGAGGTGGCTCCGGCGGAGACCCTCCGACGGTCAAGTCAGAGAAGAGACTAGACAATAGTGAAAAGAAAATAAGGAGCTCAACGAGAGAGGGAAAGAGAGAGAGGGAGCAAGCCCAAGAGTTTCGAAGGGACCTCTAGCACTGTTGCCTTCCCCGATATATATAGTGGAGCATGGTATGGCGCCGTCATTAATGGCGCGGACAATTGAAGAATTGTCAAGTCACTGTAGACTGTCAGAGTCACCGTAAGGTGTCAAATTGCCGTGGGACTGTCAAATCACTAGGGTTGACAATGCCATAGGCGGGATAATGCCCCTAGGCGGCAGTGCCGCATGCTGTTGTCAGGACTGACAGTCTCTGGCAGTAGTACGGCGATTGGAGGAGTCGACCGACCTTAGGTCGGTGGCCAGCTGAGGGGCGTCGGGTGGAGATTCGGACCCCTCCGACGGTCAGTCGGGCACGTCGCGGGAGTCGGGCATCGGACCTCCTGGTGCAGTCGGTCAGGAGGACGGAAAAGGTCTGCCCGACCGACATATCCTTGGTCGGTAGACAGCCGTCGATCGGTCGGTAACGGCATCCGACGATCGATCGGTCGGTCGGTATGCCCGATTATAAGTCGGCATGAGCGGGGTTGGTCGGTATTCGCCAACACCGGCCTTTCACTCTGAAGATACCACACCATTAGCATCTGTAAGCACTCTGGAATGCAGCTCTAGAAGTTAAACCCCTATTCCAGGCTTTCGTAAAATTCTGATTGGGTAACGGCTTGAATGTTTTATTTTGGAAAGACTCATGGCTGTTTCATCAACCCATAAAAGATAGGTTCCCTTCCTTGTTCATCCTCTCACCCTCAAAGAATATCTCTGTTGCAGAAGCTTATGCTCTATATCGTGATAACAGTCTGCTGGCCTCTCATATCACCTACACACTGCGATATGGGACTTCAGCAATTGAGACAAGCGATGTCAATTATAGAGATCATGGATAAGCAAGATTCAATAGGTTGGAAATGGTTCCCAAATAAGAAATTCTCTATAAAACAATGCTGCCGTTTTCTTTTAGATGGAGGAATCAGGCCATTTTTTAGCAGCATCATAAGGAAAATTAATTAGAGTTTCGGAGAAAGTTAAATATTTTAACTACCTCTATTTCAATAATAGAATCCTAACAAAATCCAATCTTATCAAGAGTGGATGGAAAGGCACAGATAGCTGTTCTTTTTGTGACTCAAAATCAGAAACGGTTGATCACTTGCTGCTTCAATGCTCATTCTCCAAATTGGTCTACTCCATACTTCTGCAATGTTTCCATGTCAAAAATCTCCCGCAAACCCAGTTTGTCCTGTGGAGCTCTCGGTGATCCGACGAAAGCACGCGCCCTCTATTAGAAAGGATTAGGTATTCTAATTACAATGGCTCAATGGACACTATGGAAAGAGTGCAACAAAAGATGCTTTGACTTCCATGCTTATCTACCAAAATTTGTGACCAAGCAAATCGAAAATCTATATTTAGCCTGGGCAGAACACTGGACAGACGAAACCTGCACTTCGATCTAACTGGTCACAAACTGCATGAATGAGCTGCTGGAAAGGCTGTAACCATCACAATATTATACAACACAGCCAATCAACTGAATACTACTCCTAACACACTTTAAGAGTTTACAAAACAGGTAGCTAGGTACTCTAAGCACAATCAGCAGGCCAATAACTTCTGTATTAAATCCTGAATGTTCATCATTTTCAGAGTGCTGGAGTACATGTAAATTCAGCACCCACACGCTCTATCCCTAACACATACTACTAAACTACTGGATTTTTTATTTCTACTAATGACATGCCCTTTGAGTTAGGTCTTCCCTTGCTCATTCGCATCATAAAAAAAAAAAAATCAAACCGTGAGCATATTTCGGTAGTTCTCGTGTGCTCGTCTCATTGGACGGTCGGTCAGATCCCTTCTCCACCGATCTAGAAGGAAAAAGCTGCAAGCAACTCCTCCCACCGTCCGTAGGCAACCCCCCAACCCCATGGAAAAAAAAAAACAAGAACACGGGTCCCCCACTCCGCCCTCGGTCCCTCCCAATCCCCCCACCCCCCCGCGCTCGATCCAGCCCCCAGGCGCCTGCGGATCCTTCGTCCGCGGTTCCTCCTCCCCTCCCATGCTTGCGGCTTCTCCACGCCGGCCCCCACCCGCCCACGGCCCCTCCCCACCGCACACCCCGCCTGCTCGCGGGTCCTTCGGCGATGAAATCGTGGACAGAAGGCACGATTTCACTGAAATCAGGGTTTGACCCACGACCTCGGCTGCCACTTTTTCAACCGACGCGTCCGTGAAATAGTCACGATTTCACGCGTGGCATCAACCGGACGGTAAATCAGAAAATTAGTTTGATCCCACCATATTTTTAGAATAAAATAATAAAAAAAATAATATGTTAAAAAGAATCCGCTGTTATCCGTCTAGATCCGCAAGTTGGTCAAAAGCTAAACCAACCCGGTTTTAAACGGTCGTCAGATTTCCCTGACATCCATACTTCATTTTTTCAACTACATTCCTGACTAAAAAACCTACATTTCTGACTGCTATCAATGTCCCCTCCGTATTCGAATTAAAAAGCTGAAAGGGATTTAATAACATGGCTCCACATCCAAGTCACGGATTTGAGATGGGACGTGGGGTTGGATAACCATCCCCTTCTACAGCTACCCTATCTTAAATAGAGCATGGCTAATCCTTTCTTTCAACCTTCCCTGGAACCTCGTCCAATTCTAATGCAAGGAAAAAAAAAAAAAAAGCAACTAATAGCTCAGGAACAACGAAATTGTAAGGATAAATATGTCTACTTGGCTAAAAAATTAATTTTTTTTCTCATTCCTCCGCTAGCCATTGGTCATGCCAATTCGGTAAAATAAAATTATAAAATAGTTCATAACTTTACTTCTATATAGAAATTTTTACTTTATTGCAAGGATAACTTTGCCTTGCCCAAAAACATCCCTATCATGTTTCTCAACAATTGTAAACATGAGTGTGACCCTTCCGAGTTCCGCCAGTACTCTGTATAAATTTAATAGGAAGCACCGTTCAAATATTAATGCGAGGCATTCATATATTACCTCAAATTCAACAGCAAACTTTTCCAATAACATTTGCTCATCTAAGTCTGTCGTGAAAGGGATAGGTTTCTCCTTGGTAACAAAGTGGTTAAAAGTCTGTTTGAGAAATTCAGTGAAATTGGATTGGATTTCCGGTTGGATTCATGAAGTGTATATTCTATTTGAATAGACCTAGTCAGCCCAGTACCTAAATTCTTTTGGAGGAAAAAAAGCCTTCATGGATTTCTTTTTAAAAAATATTGTAGAGATGCTCCTTTGAGTTTAAATCTCAAAAATTTTAAAAATGTTAATTAATCATCAAAACTTTAAATTTGTTATAATATGACTCAACCATCTAGCTAGATCTTAATACTATTAATGAAATCAAAACATAAAAATAAAAATATCCTTACTTTAAAAAGCTATCCTTTATCATTCATTATCCGCACAAATCTTAGAGTATCCATTCTTTATTATTCATCTACATACGAAGATCTTCAAGTACCTCATCCTTTATCATTTATTTATTAATATGGATCTTGAAGTGCTCTCACCTCAATCATCTATCTACATGTATAGATCTTAAAGAGCTTTATTCTTTATCATCTATCTGCCTATACAAATTACAAAGCATTCTATCTGTAATCTATTTACCTACATAGATCTCAAAGTATTTTAACTATAATCTATTTGCCTACACAAAGCCCAAAACACTCGATCATCCATATAAATTTTAAAATATTTTATTCTCTATCATCCATTTGCTTGCATTGATCTTAAAATACTCTACCTCAGTTATTTATCTATCTACAAAGATCTTAAAGTACTCTATTCTCTATCATCTATTCACTTGTATAAATCTTGAAGCATTTCATGTAGGATTTTGGTGGCGCAACGAAAGGTTCAGGTGTTTGAAAATTTTCATTTAAACATTGAAGTGCATGCTGAAACCCTAATACCCAGGATCTCTTGATAATATCAATCAAAGCATAAATTAAATAAGCAAGATTAGAAGAATACCTGTAATGTTTATTTCAATTTTTACTAGATTTCTAAGTATTCGTCTTCCAATGGTGATTCACATAGGAATCGATTCAAGGACAGTGCTCCTACTTGAATTTTGCTTCAAAAGTTCTAGCTCCTAGAACTTGATAGCCTCGCTCCGATCAGATTTCTTCAAGAACCTGACTTTATCCTCTCAAGATACTTCTTTGAACTTCTAAATCTCTCTTTCAGAACCACCTTTACCCTCATTAGGACCTCACTTAGGCTTTTCTTAAATATAGGAAATCTTGTCCTAAAACTAGAAAGTGAGAGGAGAGAAGAGAGAGACTTGTAAGGAGAACTATGGAATCTGGAATGATCTGAATACCCAGCACCGTGGGCCTTTTATATGACTCTTCCCTACACCCCACGAGTGGTTGCGTATTTGAGAGAGAGAGCCTTCAAACAGAAGGACTCTTCTATAAAGCAACGAGACTCTTCTCCCTTCACCGTGCATGCGCATACACAAGGAGCATTTCTAGCATCCTTTCCAAATTAGATAAACTCTAATTTTTGCCATGTAAGCTCTCATCTAATTTTGAATTTAGATGAGAGGCTTATTTGCAAGAAATGCCTTCTTCTGCCCCATGGTAGGACTCTTTCTCAAAGGATGCAACTCCTTTCACCCCACACATGTGCCGAGATCAAGAGGTGTTTTAAGCATCCTTTTCATTTCAGATAATTCTAAAAATATGCCACGTTTATCCTTATTTGAATAAAGATTCAAATGGCAGGTATATCAGATATGGAATGCCACCTTCTGCCCCATGGCAGAAGGACTCTTTACATGATGAGTCACATGATTTCATTCCTTGTGCGTGCGTAGCCTTTTTTTTCAAGAGTTTCATGCCCAAAATAATTTCAGAAAAAACCATCTCATGCTTTGAGATGAGAGCCAGAGAAAAGAGGATTTGTGGGCTACCACATGGGTCTTAATCCCAAGGCAGAAGGACTTTATCCTTCTCCACACGCCATGGCGTGTAACCACACTTTCTTGCGCGCCAAGAGTCCATCCTAGTTAGGACTCTTGGTTATGGTGCCTTATAAGGCTATGTAGCACCATCCAATAGCTGCCACACTCAGATCCAAACTCAAATTAGCCCATGACTCAATTTAATTTGATCAAGAAGTAAAATTCGAATTAAATTTGAATCCGATTCAAGGAGCTAGGATTTTCACACGTGCTAGCATGCTTATCGGTAATCTGATTGGATTCAAAATTTCAATCAACTATATCAAATAGATCTTTGATCAATTTTTTTATATGTGTGATTCATTACGTTCCACATCTAGCCAGCAGTAGATTCGGATGCAAGTTGACATAATTTGATTAAAATCTTTCTAATCGATTAAGGTTCAAACCGTGCTGATCTGAATTTAGCAATTAGATCTCTTTCTAATTGGAGATCAAATTAAACACGTTAATTCAATCAAATTTATAAGTCAAGATTGACGTTCAGCAACGTATCATGACTATTCAAAAGATATAGAATTTAATGAAAGTACCAAATATATCTTTTAATGGTAAGTTATCATATAATTTAATCTTTCGATCATCCTACATCTTGAATATGTTCATGAGTATGGAATCATATCAAACTCAAATACATATTCATATCGATTTTCCATCAATCAGTGATGACTCAAATAATGAAGTATTAAAAATTTTTTCTAATCTTCATCCTGCTTTGATCAAAAATTTTTTGAGTCATCTAAAGATGAGAATGCATAAAACATCATTTTCTCTTACTAGGAGTGATCGATTCCTCATAGACCGATTTATAACTTTCATACATATTCTGTCATATCCAGAATATCCCATACATGACTTGAATCATAAGTAAGTATAAATCAAAATATGGATTTATGTGCACAAGATTTCATGGTGGCCTCAGATCTAAGGATTACTTGCACAACTCCCATTTAGAGAACCATCCTTTGACATGTAAGTAAGGTTCCATAAGATGTTCTCTGTCGGTGAGTTAATTCACTGAACTCATTTTCTAATGAGCATCCACATCCTTGTATTAGTATCCCATACAAATGACTTGTGAAATCAGTCATTTTTTTTATCGAGCATACATAGAATATGTCAGTCTAACCGAAATATTGATCTTTGACTCAATGTTCCTACAATCAGAAATATTTTAGATTAAGATTTTAAGTTTCACAGGTATAAACTCTTCATATTCCTAAAACCATTGTCCTAATCTATGGGGTTCATCATCATCTTAAACACAATAAGATGTAGCTATAATAATGAATCAATGCTTCATTTATTTTATAAATAAATAATATCATTATATGAGTTAAAAAATTATAAAAAAAAGTCCCATCGCATCACTTATGCGATTGGCTTGTGGGCACTATTCTTTCACTCCATTGTTTGTCATCTATTCACCTACACAAATCTCAAAGTATTTCATCATCTATCATCTAACTGCTTGCACAAATCTTAAAGTATTCCATCCTCTATCGTTCATCCATCTACATAGATTATGAAGTACTCTATCCTTTGCCATCTATCTACTTACACAATAATCAAAATGGTCTATTCGCCATCATCTAGCTATCTATATATATCTGAAAGTATTTCATCCTCTATTATCCATCTACTATAAAAATCTTAAGACACTCCATGCTTTGTCACTCTCTGCCTGCATGGGTCTCAAAGTACTTAATCTACTATTATTGATATGCTTGCACAAATCATAAAGGATCAATCTTTTGTCAATCATTTGCTTGCATAGATTTAAAAGTATTCTATCCTCTATCATTCATTCATTTGTACGGATCTTAAAGTGGTCCATTTTTTTCGTCTATCCATCTGATAGATCTTAAAGGATAAAGTCATTCATCAATTAGCACATATCTCTAAGTATTATTTTCCTCCATATGATGGTACTGGGGTGACGTACTCATCCATTGGGTTCAGCTATATGGTGGGGAGGAGGCCGCCTATTCACCCAAACATGATCCCAAATCGAACATTCTCCAGTAAAGATTGGAGCCCTATGGTCACACCCAGGAGAGGTAGATACGCCGGATCGCCCCCCTCCAACCTCATCTTTGTTTTAGCAAAAAAAATAAGTATTACTTTCCTCTCCTTCCTGTTGGTTCCCGTCAAAATAAGAGCTCCTCTCTGCATTAAAGGGAATGACAATTACGGATTTATAAAATTTAAGCTAGTAAGTGATCCTTAGGTAATAATATTTTCTAACAGAGACTGACGACTTGGCCATATTGCAATGATTATAAAATTTTGAGATCTAATTGACATTTTTAATCTTTTAGGGTCTAAATAGCCCTAGCTTAGAGAATGTCTCTATAATTTTTTTATTTTTCTTCTCACTGCAAACCAACATATTTACGGATGGAACTTAGGTTAAAGTTAAAATGGATCTTGAGAAGAAAACAAGTTAAGCAAGCAAACAAGCTTGATTTCCATAAAAAATCTAGCTCAACTTTATTGGATTACCGCCTAAAAGATTCTTATAACAAGGAATCTTCTCCGAAAATACAATTTTTGTAATAAGGTAGGTAAAGCCAGTGCATTTATCTAAGCAAGCCTAGATACAAATCCAATGGAAGTGGTTTCAAGCGTCATTGTCGGGTGGAGTTTGGATTGGCCACCCTCCTGTCTGTTCAATTAATAGTTCCGGTAAACGGTACTATTCAATATTTAATGATTGTCAAAGCGCATGTGTTATGAAGGGACCGCTTGCATAAATGCGGCTAATGGGTCGTGTCGTCCATCACATGCCTCGACGGGTCCACATAAAATGATTCTGACTCCAATCTATCCTGTAGCACGTCAGTGTTCTCGGCCATGCATGAAATATGAGGAGATAAACAATCGTCTAATTTCCGTAAAGATCATCACGAATCTTTTTCCTTTTTGACTTACAGATAAAATTTAGATTAAGATTAGGATGATCTTGAGAAGAAAACAGGTTGAGTTGGAAATCCTACTCGAGTCTATAGATTTTTCCACATAGACCGGCAAAAAATTCTCGTAACAAGGTATCTTCCCCACAAAATAATTTTTATAATAAAGAAGGTAAAGCCTGTCCGTTTATCTAAGATTAGATACGTTATCCAATGGAAATGGGTTATTGGACTAGAAATTTGAAGTGTCATTATCTATTAAAGTTTGGTTCGGCCACCTGTACTATTACTTTAACCAATGGCCTGGCTCCCCGATTGCTCGCCTCGACGTGCCCACATAAAATGATTCGACTTGATAATGGAGCTTTTTTGTTTTCTCTTTTTTGAATGAAAGGGAGAAATAGCCACCCGATTATTAAAAATTTTAAAAAAAAATTATAAGAGAGAGGAAAAATATTTTAAAAATTTATAATACAGTTGGTATATAGAACATCATTAAACAAAAGGTCAAGAAAAAAATATATTAACCTTCATAATAATCTCTAGAAATATTTTTAATCTTCACTCAAATTCTTCCAAAATTTAAAAGGGTGATGGACTGCAAACTAACCTGTGGTATGTTAATGTATTCGGGCTATACATGTGTGGCACACGAGGAGATAAATAATCATATATTTTTCAAAAAAAAATTAAAAAATTACTTAAAAGGGCTCCTTTGATTTGCGAAAAGATTTTTTTCTAAAATATTATTTTTAAAATTTGATTTCTTAAAATATGATATCTGAAAAAATAATTTTGATTTGTTTAATTGATCATAGAAAAATGGCTTATTCTAGAATGATTAGTAGAAAATCTATTTTTACAAAAAAAATTATATAAAATAATAATTATATCTTTAATAAATATAAGACCATATCTTTTTATTTTCAAACTTTGTATAAATATTAATATATATAAAGTAATATAATATTAATATATATTAATATAAATATTATATTCATATAATATTAATATATTATTAATATTTTAATATAATATTTATTAGTATAGATATTAATATTTGTATTAATATTATATAAAAGGATATCATTAAAATAATATTTTCAAAGAAAAAGGGCCTCCAATTCCCATCTCATGGGAATTCTAAAAACTCACCTCTCCTATAGGTTTTTCTTCCCCATGAAATAATGAGAATTATATTTTCATATGATCTCTTTTTTTAATCTCTTTTCTTTGAAAACTCTAACTAAATAAGAGTGATTTTTTGTACTTTCTAAAACTCATATTTTTCTCGAACCAAACAAGTCTAAAACTCTTGCCAGAAAAAAGGGTATTTTTATCAATCAATCAATTGGGGAACCAAATAGTTGAGTAACAAAAAGATTTTCTTATGCCTAAATGGTTAGTGGTGATACTGGTAAATATGTATGAGCTCCTTCTAATAAAAATTAAATTTTATGTATTGCATGTATAACAAATCCCTTATTAACATTAAAAGATTTTTATATTTGCAAACTGTTTTTTTTTTTTGAAATAGTGAGCATGAATTTTAGATCTAGAACTAATTGCTATCAACTATTTTCCTAATAAGCTATGACTCAAACCAGCTCAAATGAGACCAAAGTATCCATCATGTACTCAAAATACTGTTGGTTGGTTCAAAATTTTGGAGGTGGTTGGGTCAGGTTTGGATAGCTGGGTTTATAATTAGATTAGAAGGTAAAGTAAATAACTTGCTGGTTCGATTTGATTAAATCCATCCAAATTGCATATATGGATGATTTGGTGTGATGGCCCAGCCCATGTAAGAATCCCAGCCGACCAAAGCCGAAAATGAAAAAAAAATGGCCCTCGCCGACTCTCAATCGGAGTCGGAAACGAGCTCCCTCCAGCCCTATTTAAGGAGCAGATCCCTCCTCTCTCCTTTCCACCGAAGATTTTAAGCCCGGTCGGCGGCAATCGCCAGAAAAATCCTCGCAGAAGACCGACCTGTGCCCGTCCAATTGCTTGCCGGAAAAGCTTTGCCGGCGTCGAAGGTAAGCCTCCTCCCCTTCCTCTCTTCTCCCCTTTCTTTTCCGTGCCGATGTGCATGCTCGCCGGCGATCGGAGTCGCCGAATTTTGATGCGGAAGAAATCTTTCTTTTTGCTGTTTTTCTGATGTCGATGGTCACCGCCGACCACTGGTTTGGCCCTCCTCTCGTCATTGGATCGCCCCCCTCCTGCCGACGGCCGCCCCACGCCGGTTGCACCACCGGCCGGCCAGCCAAGGAGGGGACTTGCCGGTCCCCTGTTTCGGCCCAAAGGAACCCATGGGAAGAAGAGAAGAAGAAGAAGAAGGAAAAGAAAAAGAAAAAGAAAAGAAGAAGAAAGAAAAAGAAGAAGAAAAAGTAAAGAAAAAAAAAGAAAAAGAAGAAGAAAAAATAATACAATAATAATATAATAATAATAAATAGGATTTTCTCCTCTCTTTTTCGTGAAGAAAGAAAAAGAAAAAAAAAGAGAAAGAGAGAAAGAAAAAAAGAAAGAAAAATAAAATAAAATAATTAATAATAATATAAATAATAAAATATGAGAAAGAGAATTTTTCTCTCTTTCCTCTCTCCCTTCAGCTTGAACTAGTATTTTCTCTCTCTAGAATTGGACTTTCTCTCTCTAAAATTCTCTCTCTAGATTATTTCTCTCTCCTAAGATTTTTAAAATTTTGAGAAGAATAATGATGAATTTAAATGATCCTCGTGATGAATTTTTGATCTGTGATCGTCGGATGGTACACCGACATCCACTTTGATCAGATCAGGTATTTTTAGATTTTATTTCTCATGATCTTATTGAATTGACCATATGATAATTTCAGCATGATTTGATCCGATCGATCGGATTTGTTGAATCATATTGTCTGAAGAATTCAAGTAGAATTTTCTCTCTCTAAATCTATTTCTCTCTCTATCGATTTTTCTCTCTTGATTGATTTATCAATGAGAGTTTCTTTTAATAGTCCTGATCTAATTCTAATGAAGAACCCTGATCCATGATTGTCAGACAGCGTACTGGCACCCATCTTGATCAAATCATGAATCTTTAGATTTGATCATCCATGATTCCGATCTAGCCATGACTTGATTTGATCATGTTAATTTCACCAATCGAGATATTGGACCTATCGTAATATTGGATTATGTCACCTGATCAATTCGAATTGTACCTCATGAATTCTCTTTCTTCTGATTTTCTCTCTCCACTTGATTTTATGAAATCGATGAAGAAACCTCGATCCTATCACTTCGAATCCGATTTGATCTGATAGTCAAACTTTGGATCGTTTAGGTCATAATTAGATTTTGATTAGATGAAATTAGATGATTGGACCTAATCTAAACCGTTGAAATATGGTATTCGTATTCTTTCTAATTATTGAAATTAATTTTGTATAGGATTGTGGATATTTGATCATGGGATATCGCGATATAATCTACGAACAGAATTTTTGGAAGAAAATTTATAGAATTTTATGGATTTATTGAAATGCGTTCGAGGTAAGTAATGTTTCACTTTTTCTAGATTTATCGATAAATTATAATGTATTTTTCTGACATGATTTGTAAAATGATGCATGAATTGGATGAATAGTACTTTGTTATGAAAATATCTTATTTGAAATGTTATGATGAAGCATGATTGAACATATTAATTTCATGATGCATTATATTGATTGATTTCGATACTACATGATTATATGTTTTATTATCGAAATTAGAATATGAAACATGATTTATGAAGAATTCTGATATAAGAACAATATGAATTGACAACCTGACTATATAAAGGATCCTGCCAATGGGGGCATATACGTTGGCAATTGATTTATCTTGAGGGTTCATGTCACCAGAGAGACCAGCGACAAACCGCCAGAGAGACCAGCGGTTCCGAAGGACTTTGCTGCCAGATGATTCGCAGCTCACCGCAAGAAGATACGCGGTGTTATGACCCTGCCATAGGAAAAATATGGTCATAGCTCATGGTTGACGAAAAGAATTTAAGAACGAAAGAAATTGAAATTTGGAAAGAAACTTGAATTTTCGAAAAAGAAATGAATTTGGCATGATTTATGTTGCATAATTGAAATTGATTTCGAATTAATGAACTATATATTCTTATTTTCTATAAATGATTATTTACTTGAATACCTGATGAAATCTGTTGAAAAGTGATCATTGCTTACTGGACTGTCTAGCTCATTATCTCCTATTTTATTATTTTTACAGATGTTAAGGAATTAAGATGATACAAGATATGAATGGAAGAGTGATCAGAAGCAGAATCTTCATACTTTTATTTTCGGTTGAAAGTCTTATTGAATTTGATGTAAGGACTATGAACCATTGTTGAGTTTATTGAGATATTAAAGAAAAAATTTAGGTCGTTATGTTTTGGATTTAAATTATTGACTAATTATTCTGCTGTTATTTTAAGATAACATGATAAGATGCCTTGCATACTTATGGGAAGAGTTTTCTATGAGTATGCGGTGGTTGCCATGACCCTCGATTCACAATCTCGGATTGGGTGCGTGACAATTATAGTGGTATCAGAGCATAAGTGGATGAATTATGAAATATAGAATCAAATATAGAATGGGCATAAGTGGATAGACACTAGGGACATTATAGTGTAGATCTTTGATGATTGTAGTGGGTGAAATATTTAAAAATTTTGATTAAATATTGAGATTTTGTATAAAAGGATCGCAAGAGATTATGACATATGGAGTTTGAAATATGATGGATAATCTATAGGTCATGATATGATTAGTTAGATCTTGATCGAAAGTAATCACAAAAAGATTGACATAAAATTTTATTATGCATTATGGTTATTAATTTGATCATTGGTTATTCAAGTGAATCGTAAGTTCAAATTCGATGTGAGAATAATACTATGATATTACTTCTAGTTGAGAAGTTGACTATTATTGGCAAGATAAAGATTTGACGATAAAATATTATTACAGGATGGACTAAGAAAAATCTTTTATGATGCTTGATTGGAATATTTATCGAAATTGAATTTGGTATGTGGATTATATATAAAGTGGCATAATAGGATGAATGCATATTTGAGGATATTGCAAAGAAACCTATTTATTATTGATGAAATCGATTATGAGGTTGTAGAATATTCATCGTACTGGAATCTTGAATCATCATCCTTAGATCTAGATAATGGATCTTATTATATCTCTTGGAGAGTACATGATGTGTATGAAATTTCAATTTAAAGATTTCGTATCTAAGTTGATCAAGAGATTTTTTGATATTATTGTTGAGGTTATTAATAAAAAATTGATATCTTTAGATTAAGATAAAAGATCTAATTTATATTTATTTCAGATTAAGGGATCCATGTGAATTTATAATTTAGAAATTTTGGATTTAGAAATTGATATGGAGTTCCTTTGCTTTTGTTAACGAGGTCTCTAATTGAATCTACTATTAAATGAAGATTTGATTTTTTTGAAGCTTGTATGATTGTTATGAAAGGATATTCGATAGTTATTGAAGATCGTGATGATAGAAATTTTAGAAAAAAAAATAATAATTTGAAATTCTTATATATTCTGATTATGTCCAAATTTGGTGGAGCATCAAAGGATTTTTTTCATTGATTTGACTTATGAGGATTTTTGGTTTGAAAATTATCGAATTGAATTGATATGAGAATTAAGATTTGATTCATATTGATTATAGTAAATCTATATGATGGTTTAAATATGATATTGGACTCAAGGGTTAATCAAGATTATTGTGCACCAGTAAAAGTACGAATGAGAATCGAAAGTTAATCTTTGACTTCAATTGAAATTTAAAATTTTAGATCTTTTCTATTGATAAGATAAAGAAATAATTTGATCAAAATTTTTTTGATGAACCTAAGAAATTTTGATTGTTAGATCAGAATGCGCAGCGGAAGCATGGTAATCTGGATTACTTTGAGTAAGTCAGGAATGTTGATTCTTTGAGTCAAAGAATTATGATAGATGATATAGTTTGATACAAAAAATTTATTGATATTAGAAAGAATAATATTTTAAAAATTTTGAATTATTTTAGATATCCTAATTTGATTTTTAAAAGTAGTGCTTCCACCTACTATGCTAAAAATATATATATATATATATATTTAGCATTCTAATTCTAGGATGAGTAGACCCTTGATTTTTGATTTTAGATTTAGAATATTTAGAGATAAAGTTTCTTTATCCTAGAATTAAATTTTATAATTCTCTATTAGGAATAATTTGAGATCGTTTATCGAATGATGATTTTGATCTTAAATTATTATACTCAAATATTTAGCTCCAGGGTATAATAAAATTTGAAGTTTGGACTCTTTTAATCATTATTATTTTTCTGATTGAATAGAAAAGATTGAGGTTATCTATTGATATTGACGATTGTTCTACAAAAGATAAATTGAAGTTATTTATAATTTAATTTGATGATGAATCGATTAATTAAGAGTTGTTAATATTTAGATAAAGAAACTTGATATACTTACTTAGAATAGAGATATTGATTTTGATTATAAATATATATATATATATATATATATATATATATATATATAGTTATGATTTAGATCAATTTTTGAGTTATTGATTTTTATTATGGAATGACTTAATGATAAAATTTGCTTCAAGAATTAGAATATTTAAGAGTTTGAGGATTTGAGTAACAAAATTTTGATAACTAGAAATAGTGATATTGATTCAATCAATAATGATGATATTGATCTTTATGAAATGACTTAATGATGAAGTTGTATCGATAATTAAAATATCAAAAGTTCAGGAATGAGATTGAAATGATAAATCTTCAACCTTTGAAAGTATGAATAAGAGAAAATATTTTTAAATTTTGATTGATTAGGATGTCATCAAATGATTCATAGAAGTATGTTTTCCTATCTTATGATGGGTTGAAATTAAGAGTGGATAATATTTAAAAAAAAAATGAATGATGATGATGAATGAAGTTCTTATGCAAGAATAGAGACATTGACCTTCTTCTATTCACAAGAGATAGATTTAATTTTAATTTGAGTCATGAGATATTGAACATTAATTTTTACAGGAAATGAGATCATAATTTTGAAATCTTGAAACATTAAAAATTTTTGAGATGTTGATCTTGATAAATAAGAAAATGAATGGTTCCATTTCAGATAGATATTTGATGTACCGACTTTTTTCTTATGAAATGATTTAAGAATGAATTTACATCAAGAATTAGAATATTAAAATATTTATGGATGAGATTCAAGTAAGAAACTATGAAGTCTCAAGCAAGAAAAATTTTGAGGATGAAATTTCTTTTAGAGGAGAAGAATGTGATGGCCCAGCCCATGTAAGAATCCCAGCTCATCAAAGCCCAAAACGAAAAAAAAAAAGAAAGGAAAACAGGGGAGAAGACTCCCAAAGGGAGTCTTCTTCCTCCTCTCGCCGGCTCCCAATCGGAGTCGGAAATGAGCTCCCTCCGGCCCTATTTAAGGAGGAGATCCCTCCTCTCTCCTTTCCACCAAAGATTCTAAGTCCGATCAGCGGCAATCGCCAGAAAAATCCTCACGGAAGACCGACCTGTGCCCATCCAATTGCTCACCGAAAAAGCTTTGCCGGCATCGGAGGTAAGCCTCCTCCCCTTCCTCTCTTCTCTCCTTTCTTTTCTGTGCCGATGTGCATGCTCGCCAGCGACCGGAATCATCAGATTTTGTTACGGAAGAAATCTTTCTTTTTGCTGCTTTTCCGACGCCGGTGGTCACCGCCGACCACTGGTTTGGCCCTCCTCTCATCGTTGGATCGCCCCCCTCCTGCCGACGGTCGCCCCACGCCGGTTGCACCGCCGGTCGGCCAGCCAAGGAGGGAACTTGCCGATCCCCTGTTTCGGCCCAAAGGAACCCACGGGAAGAAGAAAAGAAGAAGAAGAAGAAGGAAAAGAAAAAGAAAAAGAAAAAGAAAAAGAAAAGAAGAAGAAAGAAAAAGAAAAGAAAAAGAAAAGAGAAAAACAAGAAAAAGAAGAAGAAAAAATAATACAATAATAATATAATAATAATAAATAGGATTTTCTCCTCTCTTTTTCGTGAAGAAAGAAAAAGAAAAAAAAAGAGAAAGAGAGAAAGAAAAGAAGAAAGAAAAATAAAATAAATTAATTAATAATGATATAAATAATAAAATATGAGAAAGAGAGTTTCTCTCTCTTCCCTCTCTCCCTTCAGCTTGAACTAGTATTTTCTCTCTCTAGAATTGGACTTTTTCTCTCTACTTTCTCTCTAAAATTCTCTCTCTAGATTATTTCTCTCTCCTAGGATTTTTAAAATTTTGAGAAGAATGATGATGAATTTAAATGATCTTCGTGATAGATTTTTGATCTGTGATCGTCGGACGGTACACCGACATCCACTTTGATCAGATCAGGTATTTTTAGATTTTATTTCTCATGATCTTATTGAATTGACCACATGATAATTTTAGCATGATTTGATCCGATCGATCGGATTTGTTGAATCATATTGTCTGAAGAATTCAAGATGAATTTTTTCTCTCTAGAATTTTCTCTCTCTAAAGCTATTTCTCTCTCTATCGATTTTTCTCTCTTGATTGATTTATCAATAAGAGTTTCTTTTAATAGTCCTGATCTAATTCTAATGAAGAACCCTGATCCATGATTGTCAGACAGCGTACTGGCACCCATCTTCATCAGACCATGAATCTTTAGATTTGATCATCCATGATTCCGATCTAGCCATGACTTGATTTGATCATGTTGATTTCACCAATCGAGATATTGGACCCATCGTAATGTTGGATTGTGTCACCTGATCAATTCGAATTGTACCTTATGAATTCTCTCTTCTCTGATTTTCTCTCTCCACTTGATTTTATGAAATCGATGAAGAAACCTCGATCCTATCACTTCGAATCTGATTTGATCTGATAGTCAAACTTTGGATCGTTTAGGTCTTAATTAGATTTTGATTAGATGAAATTAGATGATCGAACCTAATCTAAACCGTTGAAATATGGTATTCATATTCTTTTTAATTATTGAAATTGATTATGTATAGGATTGTGGATGTTTGATCATGGGATATCGCGATATAATCTACGAACAAAATTTTTGAAAGAAAATTTATAGAATTTTGTGGATTTATTGAAATGCGTTCGAGATAAGTAATGTTTCACTTTTTCTAGATGTATCGATAAATTATAATATATTTTTCTGACATGATTTGTGAAACGATGCATGAATTGGATGAATGGTATTTTGTTATGAAAATATCTTATTTGAAATGTTATGATGAAGCATGATTGAACATATTGATTTCATGATGTATTATGTTGGGTATAAAATACCCCCAGCCGAAGTCCTCAACAGAATCAACGACTCCGCCAACAAGCCCGACCTTAAAAGAAGACTCCGTCCGGACTCTTACGGAAGCCGGGCTTCATCCTCGACTCCAACGGCTGCAAGACAGACTGCGTCCGGACTCCTACGGGAGCCGGACTCCGCCGATGACTTCAACAACAAGTAGACTCCGCCCAGACTCCTACGGGAGCCGAGCTCCGCCCGGACTCCTACGAGAGCCGGGCTCCGTCCTCAACGTCAACTGCTCTGCCCGAACTCCTACGGGAGTCGGGCTCCGTCCTCAACGTCAACTGCTCTGCCCGGACTCCTACGGGAGCCGGGCTCCGTCCTCAACGTCAACTGCTGGTAAGCCCCGTCCGGACTCCTACGGGAGCCGGACTTCGCCTTTAATTTTGACTGTAGGGAGACTCCACCCGGACTCCTACAGGAGCCGGACTTCGTCCTTGACTCCAACGGCTGCAGACAGACTTCGTCAGGACTCCTACGGGAGCCGGACTCCGACGACAACTCCGACCTCAAGTTGACTCCGTCCGGACTCCTACGGGAGCCGGACTCCGTCCTCAACATCTACCGCTGGTAAATCTCGTCCGGACTCCTATGGGAGCCGGACCTCTCCTTTGACTTTGATTGCAGGGAGACTCCACCCGGACTCCTATGGGAGCCGGGTTTCATCCTCAACTCCAACAGCTACAAGCAGACTTCGTCCGGATTCCTACGGGAGCCGGACTCCGTCAACAACTTCAACCGCAAGTGGACTCCGCCCGGACTCCTATGGGAGCCGGGCTCCGTCCTCGACGTCAGCTGCCGGTAAGCCTTGTCCGGACTCCTACGGGAGCCGGACTTTGCATCTGATTTTGATTGCAGGGGATTCCACTCGGACTCCCACGGGAGCCGGGCTCCACCCACTACCCCAACCGCAAGGAGGACTCCGCCCGGACCCCTGCGTGGGGTCAGACTCCGACCACAGCCGAACTTCAGCCGACAGATCTGCACTCCCAGGCCATAGTCACGGCCATGATTCTGCTACCCTTCCTACGGCGGATTCCGCACAGCTCCACCACTCCCTGACAGGCCGCAGTAACGATCGCAGCACTGCTCCACTCCCTACGACGGATCCCACGCAGCTCCATTACTACCTGACAGGCCACGATAAACGGCCGCGATCTTGCTCCACCTCCTGCAACGGATACCGCGTGATTCTCCCATCCGCTGGCAAGTCACGACAACAAACGCCGCCCCACTTCACACGGCAGACTCCACGTGGCACGCCCCAGTGATAGCCACGGGTCCATTCCACTACTCTTCGCAGCAAACTCCGCCTGACCCTGGGCAGCCCAATGCCAGACGGTTACAGATACCGCCATCAATCCGTTATCTCCCCCGCCTATAAAAAGGGGGACCCAGATACGTTATTCTATAAGCTCATTTCTTATCTCAAAACTCTGCTAAATTCTCCGTTCGAGCGCTCCATTCTTGTTGAGGCAGAGAACTGACTTGAGCGTCGGAGGGTCTTGCCGGAGCAACCCCACCTCCGGTTTAGACTTCCCTTGCAGGTCCCGGCGGTGACCGCGACTTCCCCGACTCCAGCTTCTCCGACGCAAGCGAATTTTTGCACCAACAGAATTGGCGCTAGAGGAAGGGGGGCGTCTTCGCAATACCCTTGTTCTTAAAGGAGCGCTCAACGGATCCACTTCTGGCCATCTTCTCCGGCACCCACTCCTCCTTCCTTCATCTGATGCCTTCTTGCGAGGCCTTTGCACAATTATCTCCAGCTATGGTCGTCGATGAGGAGTGGCCGGATGACCGGCCTCTGCCGGATTCCGTCAATGCCATCTCGGGAGAATCCCGACGGGGGACAACCAACATACCGGCTGCATCCCCCAAGTGGCAAAAAGTTGAAGAACCCATAACCTTTACCGAAGAAGACACCCAGGGAGTCCAATTCTCTCATAACGATGCGGTCGTGGTTTCCTTGAATATAGCAAACTATGATGTCCATCGCATTCTCGTCGATAACGAAAGTTCGGCCGACATCTTGTTCTACGACGCCTTTTCAAGAATGTCCACTCTTGACGATCATCTGAGATCGATTTGCTTCCCCTTGATAGGGTTTACCGGTGACGCCATTCCGACGGAGGGAATGATAGCTTTGATTGTGACCGCGGGTCAGTATCCAAAGCAGTCTAGGGCTCTGGTAAATTTCTTGATGGTAAAGGCGCCATCTGCCTACAATGCAATCCTTGGCCGACCCGGCCTTAATGCTCTTCGAGCTGTCGTATCGACCTACCATTTGAAACTGAAGTTCCCCACCAGTCAGGGGATTGGAGAGGTCCGGGGAGACCAAGCCCTAGCTAGACACTGCTACAACATCGCCTTGCAAAGAAGCGATCAATCGGACCCCTGTCCTGTCGATGGATTGGATGCTCGCGATGACCTCACTGAAGATAGGGGCGGCCCAATCGAAGATCTAGTACCAATCCCTTTGAATGATGGGAACGCGGATCATGTGGTGCTAATTGGTTCCAACCTGGGGGAGGAGGTGCGGACGCGTCTTATTGATTTTCTACGAAGAAATGCGGATATTTTCGCTTGGGTTCCAGCTGACATGCCGGGGATTGACACGGAAGTCATGGAGCATCATCTGGCTGTCGACCCAAAGCATCGACCGACAAAAGAAAAAATTCGGAGCCATGCCCCGGAGAGGCAGAAGGCGATAGCCGAGGAAGTGGATAAGCTTCTTAAGGCCGGATTCATTAAGGAAGTCAATTATCCTGATTGGATTTCCAATGTTGTTTTGGTCAAGAAAGCAAACGGCAAGTGGAGGATGTGTATAGACTTCAAAAAGCTGAATAAGGCTTGTCCGAAGGACAGCTACCCCCTTCCCAGAATTGACCAACTGGTGGACGCTACTTCAGGCCTGAGCTCCTCACTTTTATGGACGCGTTCTCCGGCTATAATCAAATTAGAATGGCATCGAAAGATGAAGAAAAGACAGCTTTCATCACTAATCGCGGCCTTTACTGCTACAGGGTCATGCCATTCGGCCTCAAAAATGCGGACGCAACCTACCAACGGTTGGTGAACAAAATCTTCAAAGAGCAGATCGGCCGAAACATGGAGGTCTACGTGGACGATATGCTTGTAAAAAGCAGGTCTTCCAGAAATCATGTCGCCGACCTCGAGAAAACCTTTGACACTCTTCGAAAGTATAGAATGAAGCTGAACCCAACTAAATGCACTTTTGGGGTAACCTCAGAAAAGTTCCTGAGCTTCATGGTATCAGGGTGCGGGATTGAGGCCAATCCAGAGAAAATTTGTGCCATCCAAGAGATGACCGCCCCAAAGTCGATCAAGGAGGTTCAGTGCCTCACAGGGAGGGTAGCGGCTCTTAATCGCTTTGTCGTGAGGTCGGCCGAATGATGCTTGCCCTTCTTTCAAACCCTCAAGCAGCCGAAGAACTTCTGTTGGACCTCTGAATGCCAACAGGCGTTTGAAGAATTAAAAAACTACCTTAGCTCACCCCCGCTGCTGGCGAAGCCTGAACCTGGGGAGGAACTATTTTTGTACCTGGCGGTCTCTCCCACGGCCCTCGCGGCCATCCTTGTCAAAGAAGAAATAAAAGTCCAGCGACCAGTCTACTACATTAGCCGCGCGTTGAGGGACGCCGAGACCAGGTACGCCAAATTAGAAAAACTAACCTATGCCTTGTTGATTGTAGCTCGGAGGCTCCAACCCTACTTTCAAGGGCACACTGTGACGCTACTCACTGATCAACCAATCAAGGCGGTTTTGCACCAGGCTGACACCTCCGGAAGAATGGCAAAATGGGCGATTGAGCTCACAGAATTCGACATCAACTACAGACCTAGACCAGCAATAAAGGCCCAAATATTGACAGATTTCGTAGTAGAGTGCACCATCTCAGAAGAGGCCGAGCCTGAGCAAGGCGAAGTTGACGACCTGAAGTCTCACCCGAACTCCCCCAACGAAGAGGCCAATCCCTCCGATTGCTTTTGGACCCTCTATGTGGATGGATCTTCCAACATGGCAGACGCGGGTGCAGGCCTGATCTTGGTCAGCCCGGAGGGAGTCATTGCGGAGTACGCTCTGCGTTTCGAGTTTCCCGCAACAAACAATGGAGCGAAATATGAAGCTCTGATCGCAGGATTAAGGATCGCCAAAGAGCTGGGAATAGGTCAACTCTGGGTATACAGCGACTCCCAACTAGTGGTGGGACAAGTCATCGGGAGTTTCGAAGCGCAGGAGGACAGTATGACCAGATACCTTGAGAAGGTAAAGGAGCACACCCCCGTCTTCAGCAACTTCAGCATTAAACAGATTCCAAGGCTGGAGAATATCAGAGCCGATCTTCTCTCCAAACTGGCGACATCGACTCCGGCCGAATTGCCCAAAGACATCCTCTTTGAAGTTCTAAAATACCCGAGTACAGAAGAATCGCGGCCCGTAATGGAGATCGACCACGAGCCCAGTTGGGTTGACCCACTGATAATCTATCTCAGAGATGGAGTCCTCCCCCAGGTTGCGAAAGAAGCTCGAAAACTCCAAAATCAAGCCTCGAGATACCTCCTTTATGAGGGTAAACTGTACAAGAGATCATACTCCTTGCCCCTCTTAAAATGCCTCCGGCCCTTGGAAGCTGACTACGCCTTATGGGAAGTACACGAGGGAGTTTGCGAAAACTATTTGGGAGCCAGGTCTTTATCCCACAAGCTACTCCGCCAAGGATACTACTGGCCAACGATGCATCATGATTCGATTGAATATGTCAAAAAGTGTGATCGATACCAGAGATACGCCAACGTCCAGAGACAGTCCGCCACCGAGCTCACACCTTTGAGTGCCCCATGGCCTTTTGCACAATAGGGGATGGACATCCTTGGCCCCTTTCCCATGGCATCTGGACAAAGGAAGTTTCTCCTTGTAGCGATCGACTACTTCACCAAATGGGTTGAAGCCGAACCACTAGCGAAAATCACAGAAGCAAAAGTGCAAGATTTCGTCTGGAAATCAATCATTTGCAGGTTCGGTTTGCCTAGAACCCTAATCACTGACAATGGACGGCAATTCGCGGGAGCCAGATTCGCCAAATTCTGCGAAGATCTAAACATCTCCCACAACTTCACGTCAGTAGCCCATCCTCAGGCGAATGGCGAAGCTGAGGTGACTAACAGAACCCTTTTGCAGGGGATTAAGACAAGGCTTGAAAAAGCAAAAGGAACTTGGGCGGACGAGCTTTATCATGTGCTATGGGCGTATCGAACTATCCAGAGGTTACCTACGGGGGAAACCCCCTTTGCTTTAGCCTTCGGAACGGAAGCCGTCATCCCGATCGAGCTTAAACTCCCGTCGGCACGAGTCGTGGCATTCGACGAACACCAAAATTCGCAAAGTCTTAGAGCCAACCTCGACCTGCTGGAAGAAAGACGAGAGATCGCTCAGGTTCGAATGGTAGCCTACAGACAGAAAGTTGCTCGATATTACAACGCCCGGGTCAAGAACAAAGCCTTTAAAGCAGGAGATCTAGTGCTTCGACGAGCTGCTGTCTCGCAACCTCAGGACCGGGGGAAACTCGTCCCAAACTAGGAGGGACCTTATGAAGTCAAAGAAGTAGTCCGGTCCGAAACTTATTATCTTAAGGAGCTCGGAGGAGCCGACCTCCCGCGGCCGTGGAGCTCAGAAAACTTACGGATGTACTACCAGTGACTTCGTTTTAATCGAAAACCGCATGTCCACATGTCTTTGGACAATTCAAACAAACTGTATCAAAAATAAAAGGGCAACCTCATAAAGTCGAAGGCCCGGTTTCATTTAGACCGGATGGGGGGAGAGGCCTTACAACGCCCATCTGTGCCCCCACAGCCCTGTTAGGGACAGGAGGAGAACCTCGCCCTAACTTGAGCAAAGTCGAAGGCCCAGTTCCATTTAGACCGGATGGGGGGAGAGGCCTTACAACGCCCATATGTGCCCCCACAGCCCTGTTAGGGACAGGAGGAGAACCTCGTCCTAACTTGAGCAAAGTCGAAGGCCCGATTCTATTTAGACCGGATGGGGGGAGAGGCCCTACAACGCCCATATGTGCCCCCACAGCCCTGTTAGGGACAGGAGGAGAACCTCGCCCTAGCTTGAGCAAAGTCGAAGGTCCGGTCCTTTTAGACCGGATGGGGGGAAGGCCCTGCAACGCCCATATGCGCCCCCCAAGAGGAAAACCTTGCCCTAACTTAAGCAACTTCGACCGATGGTAAGCCCAGCCCGGACTCCTACGAGAGCCGGACTCCATCGCCGACATCAACTACAGGACAACCCCGCCCGGACTCCTATGGGAGCCGGTCTCCACTAACAACAGCAACTGCCGATAAACCTTGCTGGACTCCTACGGGAGCCGGACTTTGCCTATGACTTTGATTGCAGGAAGACTTCGCCCTAACTCCTACGGGAGCCGGGCTCTGTCCACGATGCCAAGGAAGGCTCCGCCCGGACTCCTACGAGAGCCGGGCTCCACCCACAACTCCAACTTCAAGAGGGATTCTCCGTTCGGACTCCCACGGAGCCGAACTTAGCCTCGACTTCAGCAGAGAAAAAACTCCAAGCAATAAAGGAAGGTAATGGATCGCAACAGTGATGATTGGAAAACAAACAGCGCCTGAGGGCAACTGAAGCTCGGATCCCCGAATTCAAGCCCTAGGAGGGACCCCGGGTCCGAATGGCCCCACGCGAACCTGCAGCCATTGACGAAAAAATGACAGCCGGGTATCTTTGAACGGTGTAAAAGTTGAAAAGGAGCTCGGCAGATAACAACCCTACACAGATAAAAGAAGTCGTCGATGACCTTAGGACGACGTAAAAAAAAAAAGAAAAAAAAAAGAAAAAAAAAAGAGAAAAAGAGAAGAAAAGGAGGAAGAAAGAGGAAAGGAAAATGAAGAAGCTCGACAAACAACTATTCGATGCAAAATGCAGACAAGGTAGCAAAATCTCCTTTTCATTTAACGAGATATACGTTACAAGACCCGGTGGGTCAAGAAAAAAAAAAAAGAAGATATACATCATTGCAAGCCTCACGAACACGGTTCGGGAAGGATATACCGGAGGCCGCTCCCAGCTGCAAACTCCTCTCCCCGTCTCTGTCCTTCTCAGCCGCGTTCTCCAGTGCGTGTAACGGACCTATCGGCCCTCGCCTCGCCTCGCTTCGCTCCATCTCCGAAGTCCCAACCCTAGGGGGAAAAGGGTGGGATAGATTTCCGAGGGCGATAAGGGCAACGACAGCAGTGACGAAGACCTGTTTCAAGAAGAGCCGGAGTCACCTTGGAGGCAGTGGTGACGCCAGAGATATGCTCCATCTCTGAATGCTCCACGACAGCCGCCACCCAAAATGCTCCGGCAAGGTCGGCATGCGCTACTTCCACCGTCCCCGCAACAGATTTTGCTGCCCCACCGTCGACGCCGACCGCTTCTGGTCCCTCGGCCCCGATGGCATCAAGGATCCCGCCACAGCTTGTGACGACAGCTCTGCCCTCTTGACCGGTATCACCCCGCCTTGCTACTCCGAAATTCTCGGGCAGAATAACTTTACCGGCGGCTCCCGTTATTAAACCCCTGTTGTTGAAGAAATTCTTCCTTGAGCCCCCTTCAAAACGACGGAGATCCTCACCGGCCGCCGTTCTCCTCCTCGCCTTCCTCCAAGCCCTAGACATCCCTTCAAGAATGGCCTCTGGGGTAGAGGACATGGTGTGGGAACTCTCAGAGAAGAATTGGGGGGCTGAAGAAGGCAAGGACTGGTGCGAGGGAAGTAGCTGAGTAGCTAGGCTCTCAGACGAAAGAAAGGTACCGTCCTATCGACAGGATGAAGCCACGAAGGGAGATTAGGAGGTTTAAATAGCCGACGGATCCTAGCGCAGTTATGGCGGCGGGTGTTCCTGGGCCAACTGGTGCGTGCCACGTGTCCCGCATGTCCCCTTCACCGCTATCGAGGGTTGACCGTTCACAAATTTTCGTAGCACGACGCTTGGGATCGCATTCCGACGGGGGTTCCGAAAAGACTCTTCAGTTCACCTTCATCGAAAAATGGGCTCTGACGTGCACACGTTAAAGGCCAAAATATCTGGGGGCGGCAGTGTGCGGGATTCGAAGGGACGGCTTCGGCTGTGCCCATCTCTCTGTACTTCCTTCGTTCGAAATTCAAACTCGAAAGTAGGGGGACTGGTGTTGGGTATAAAATACCCCCAGCCGAAGTCCTCAACAGAATCAACGACTCCGCCAACAAGGCCGACCTTAAAAGAAGACTCCGCCCGGACTCTTACGGAAGTCGGGCTTCATCCTCGACTCCAACGGCTGCAAGACAGACTGCGTCCGGACTCCTACGGGAGCCGGACTCCGCCGACGACTTCAACAGCAAGTAGACTCTGCCCGGACTCCTACAGGAGCCGGGCTCCATCCTCAACGTCAACTGCTCCGCCCGGACTCCTACAGGAGCCGGGCTCCGTCCTCAACGTCAACTGCTCCGCCCGGACTTCTATGGGAGCCGGGCTCCATCCTCAATGTCAACTGCTGGTAAGCCCCGTCCGGACTCCTATGGGAGCCGGACTTCGCCTTTAATTTTGATTGCAGGGAGACTCCACCCGGACTCCTACGGGAGCCGGGCTTCATCCTCGACTCCAACGGCTGCAGACAGACTTCGTCCGGACTCCTACGGGAGCCGGACTCCGACGATAACTCCGACCTCAAGTTGACTCCGTCCGGACTCCTACGGGAGCCGGACTCCGTCCTTAACATCGACCGCTGGTAAATCTCATCGGACTCCTACAGGAGCCGGACCTCTCCTTTGACTTTGATTGCAGGGAGACTCCACCCGGACTCCTACGAGAGCCGAATTTCGTCCTCAACTCCAATAGCTACAAGCAGACTTCGTCCGGATTCCTACGGGAGCCGGACTCCGTCAACAACTTCAACTGCAAGTGGACTCCGCCCGGACTCCTATGGGAGCCGGGCACCGTCCTCGACGTCAGCTGCCGGTAAGCCTTGTCCGGACTCCTACGGGAGCCAGACTTTGCATCTGATTTTGATTGCAGGGGATTCCACCCGGACTCCCACGAAAGCCGGGCTCCACCCACTACCCCAACCGCAAGGAGGACTCCGCCCGGACCCCTGCGTGGGGTCAGACTCCGACCACAGCCGAACTTCAGCCGACAGATCTGCACTCCCAGGCCACAGTCACGGCCACGATTCTGCTACCCTTCCTGCGGCAGATTTCGCACAGCTCCACCACTCCCTGACAGGCCGCAGTAACGATCGCAGCACTGCTCCACTCCCTACGATGGATCCCACGCGGCTCCATTACTACCTGACAGGCCACGATAAACGGCCGCGATCCTGCTCCACCTCCTACAATGGATACCGCACGATTCTCCCATCCGCTGGCAAGTCACGACAACAAACGCCGCCCCACTTCATGCGGCAGACTCCATGTGGCACGCCCCAGTGATAGCCACGGGTCCATTCCACTACTCTTCGCAGCAAACTCCACCTGACCCTAGGCAGCCCAATGCCAGACGGTTACAGATACCGCCATCAATCCGTTATCTCCCCCGCCTATAAAAAGGGGGACCCAGATACGTTATTCTATAAGCTCATTTCTTATCTCAAAACTCTGCTAAATTCTCCGTTCGAGCGCTCCATTCTTGTTGAGGCAGAGAACTGACTTGAGCGTCGGAGGGTCTTGCCGAAGCAACCCCACCTCCGGTTTAGACTTCTCTTGCAGGTCCCGACGGCGATCGCGACTTCCCCGACTCCAGCTTCTCCGGCACAAGCGGATTTTTGCACCAACACATTATATTGATTGATTTCGATACAATATGATTATATATTTTATTATCGAAATTAGAATATGAAACATGATTTATGAAGAATTATGATATAAGAACAATATGAATTGACAACCTGACTATGTAAAGGACCCTGCCAATGGGGGCATATACGTTGGCAATTGATTTATCCTGAGGGTTCATATCGCCAGAGAGACCAGCGACAAACTGCCAGAGAGACTAGTGGTTCCGAAGAACTTTGCTGCCAGATGATTTACAGCTCACCGCAAGAAGATACGCGGTGTTATGATCCTGCCACAGAGAAAATATGGTCATAGCTCATGGTTGACGAAAAGAATTTAAGAACGAAAGAAATTAAAATCTGGAAAGAAACTTGAATTTTCAAAAAAGAAATAAATTTGGCATGATTTATGTTGCATAATTGAAATTGATTTCGAATTGATGAACTATATATGCTTATTTTCTATAAATGATTATTTACTTAAATGCCTGATGAAATCTGTTGAAAAGTGATCATTGCTTACTAGGCTGTCTAGCTCATTACCTCCTATTTTACTGTTTTTATAGATGTTGAGGAATTAAGATGATACAAGTTATGAATGGAAGAGTGATCAGAAGCAGAATCTCTATACTTTTATTTTTGGTTGAAAGTCTTATTGAATTTGATGTAAGAACTATGAATCATTGTTGAATTTATTGAGACATTAAAGAAAAAATTTAGGTCGTTATGTTTTGGATTTAAATTATTGATTAATTATTCTGCTGTTGTTTTAAGATAACATTATAAGATGCCTTGCATGCTTATGAGAAGAGTTTTCTATAAGTATGCAGCGGTTGCCATGACCCTCGATTCACAATCTCGAGTCGGGGGCGTGACATTTGGCACGTTGTACATGCCTACTTCTAAAATGTTTCCTTGTTCCTTCACTTTAAAATGAAAAAAAAGACTTTCAGGAACAAGTCTCAGCAGCTAGCCAACAGTTTTAATTCAATATATTGATTAGTCTAAACTAAAATCAACCTATTTTGATAGAATACTCTCATATGGGACAATGTCCCAAAATAATTACATGTGGACCACTATATTTTAATATCCAAGGACCACCTTATATGTGGCAATTCCAAAGAAGAATCAGATAGGGCTCCTAGAGCTTGGATCCAAGATGCATAAATGTACCAAGATAGCCAATAAAAAGAATATATCAAGTTGAATGAATCAACTTCCAAGATCTTCCGATGTGTTGAAGGATATATTATATTGACCAAATAAAGAGAGGGCCAATGCATGTATGTCGGACAAGCCAACACCAATAAGGTGTAATCATCAGTCTGAATATGATGGCATCATCAAAATAGATGGTTATGATATTTTAATATAAATAGGTAAAATTTATATTTCATAAAGGATCCTATAACAATCTAATCAATGTTATCTTATCTTAGTTTGTAATATTTTTTTCTTAGAAATGGTACTGTTAGCTTAATTTAGATCTCAACTACCATATCTTAAGCTACACCCATATTCTTATAATCCGAATCCATCTTCTTTAAATGGTGACATGATGGTAAGGCTGACAATTTTTGATACAGTCTATTGATATGGATATGACACGATACATATTTTGATGGATTTAAATTTGGAATAACTAGATTCGAATCATAAACAAGTTAATCTGTTTATAACACGGTAAATTTATGTCTTAAGTGGGTTGACCCACGTAACTCATTTTGATTTGTTTAACTAAATGGATTAAAATAGGTTAATAGGTTATATGACACGTTTAAACATGTTTATTTTAAAATTACTTGAGGACAAATAAGAAAAATAAAAAAATTATAATCCTAACCTAAAACAAACAACGATAGAATTTAGAGATGTGAATTGGCATAGACGTAACTAAATTATTTTTATATTATTTTAATTTTTTGATTAAATTTTTATTATTTCAGTTAAATTTTATAAATAAGTCAAATAGTTAAACGGATCATTAGGCAGATCGTGTACTGATTTGATCCGCCAACACAATTATTGATCATGTCAAATAGATTGTGTTGTGTCAAGTCGTGTATATTCGTATCATGTTCATGTTCCACAGGTCAATCCGTTTAATTATGTTAGATGTAGGTCCTAAAAGCTAATATGACTGACATATTATAATAAATTTAGGACACAATTTTGTACTCAATATATTGATTTGATCAATAAAAGGATAAATTTATTCTTCATTCAAGTGTGATGTGTCCTTGAATCATCCATGAAATTAACTTTCGATACATATTCTCAAAATATGAGAATTAGAGACATATATTTAATTCTTAAATACTTTTGATCATAGTATCATCATGAGAATGGTGATTGATCCAGATAGACCGACGCACATATTGCTTTCTTCGGGATAGATAAGTCTCTGATCTACAGTGTAGAGACACTGGACGATGAGTGCAGGTAGTTGTTAGAGAATAATTAGTACTGAGCATGATCGTACGAGAGATCACTTGGATTTCTATTCGATCGTCAGTAATTGTCTCGATGCTGTAGTTATGTGAATAGTCTTTTGATCTGAGATGGTATGACTGCTCGCAGTGAGGCTGCTAGAGTTTGACTGACACATAAATATGGATCTCAATAAACCCTTGCAGTGGATGTTGATGACAGTTGGTCCACTGCAGGAGTAGGGTGCGCATCAAGATGAAATCTATCGACCTTAATAGAGAGAAGTAGTCCTATAAAATTTGAGAGGCTAAGTCCGAAAATCTGTGACCATAGTAGTATGATTGATGGAAAGGAGTTTCTATAAAAATCACAATTAGACTTGAGCTGATCGAATCTATCATATGACTGATATTGAGGTTTGATGATTTATCTATGATCTGCCATCTAGTCGGGACTCATGATAGAAGGACTGAATCACACGTTAACTACACCTTGAGGTTCATTTTTAATTCTATTGGATTGCCACTACATACTGCTAGGTGTCACTGGTGGATTGTGAGAGCTCACTAGGATTGTTCTGGATCGATAATTCTTGATGAGTTAGAGTGGAATTATTTCGATCCATTAAAAGGAGTTTCAATGATATTTTGATAGAGATCATTGTATATCTCACTATCAGATAGAATTGAACCTATGAGGTCACACAACAAAGAGATTAGGTCTGAAATAAGTATTGGACTTATGAAGTGTCAATTGGATTTAGAGAAATTCGTTTGGGTTCAAGAAAATCTTGCTAGCATATGGTTTACATTTGAATTTTTTATTTGATAAGATAATTCAAACTTAATTATTTACTAATAATCTAAATAAATTAGATTCATTGAACTCCAATTGTTGGGTGTCTAAAATTTTAGATCAATTAAATTAAGGGTGCAAGTCCTTAATTAATATTCCTTGATCATTTTTTTAGGGTGCCACCTTGATTGGATCAAGTTGAGCATGTCCCATCTTTAGAGGGCATGTAGACCCTTTATGGGGCGTCCCTTGGGTGCACTTTGAGGTGTATTTATGTGAGTGTAAGGGCTCCAAGAGTTGGTGCCTAAAAAAATTTTTAAAAGAAGTTGGATAACTTAAGTTATTAGGAAACTTAATGCAAGTAGGACTTGTATTATGAGATTGAATAGGATTCAATCTGTATGGCTATTTAAAGAGACTTCCCCTAAGGTCTAGGCATCCAAACCAGCAGCCCACATGCCCCTAAGAAGACCCCCCACACCCTCTCTTCTCCTTCTTTTCTTTTCTCCCTTGGGCATCCCACATGCCCCACCTTTGGGCATCCCAAATCCACATGCCCATAAGGGCTTTGGCATCTTCTTTGAGTGCTGGTTTCTGGTGTTTGGTAGCAGCATATATAAGGGAGAAAGGTAAGAGAAGAAGAGAAGAAAAAGATCAAGGAAAGAGATTAAAGAGTTGATCGTGATCCAGACTTCGTTCAAATTCGCAGGCTGAATTTTTTTAGAAAAAAATTTAATCTTAAGATAGCTGTTACAGGATGATCCCTAGTGGATGCCCGTAGAGGCTGACACTTGTGCGGCTAAGAGAGAGCCTCTTCTTTTTCAGATCTAGATTTGATGAAAGAAATTATGAAACAGGTATGTGATTCGATCACATATTAAATTTCAGCATATATATAATTTCAGCATATGAAGTAGATCCTTGTGATTTATATTTTTATGCATGCATGATATAGATTAAAAGTATTTTAATCTACTATTCTGCTATGATGTTTAGAAAATAAATTTTTGAAATATACATGCATGCCCCTACATACGAATTCCAACGATGGTATTAGAGCCACGAATTTCATATGCATGAAATTGACATATATATTTTTGAAAAGAGTTTCAAAATTTAATTTTTTCTTGATACATGAGATGTATAGATGAATTTTTGAATCTAAAATTTAATTTTAGATTTGATTTTAGAATATATAGTTAATATGTTAAAGCATGCATAAGATCTGAATTTTGATCTAGAATGATTTCTAGTTCATGTTCATATGATATATAGATGCATATATAAATCTAAAATTTTATATGATATGATTCATAATTCATATATGAGATATGTGATTACATATTTAGGTCATAAAATTACTTTCAATATGATTCATGATTAGTATGTAAGATATATGATATCATGTATTGCTCTGAATTTTATTTAGATCTGAATTTTACATGCATATATGAGATATATGTTTGTATGTTAAATCTAAAAATTATTTTTATGATTTAAAACTTACCTTTTATGCAAAGAATTTAGATCTAAAATTTAGTTTTAGAATCTGAAATTTGTGTTTGTGCATGAAAATTTTGGTTATGGGAAAATCAAAAATTACATCATGTAATAGAATTGCATCTAAGGTTTATGATTTGAATCATATGGATTTAATTCAATTAAGTAATTGATCAAACTGAGTCAAGTGTTGATTAGAGCTAGATTAATTAAGTAACATGATCATGCAATTGTTGTTGGTCAAATTGATTGAATCCCATTTGTAGAATCGATTAACCTAAGGACCTAATTTGACTCGATGGTTTGAGCCTGATTCACTTGAGTTAATCAATTTGGATCAATTGACCTATTGGTGTCTAAGACAAGTAATTAAGACATAGTTATTTAATTGGTTCTGTTAGCTGATCTGATCAATTTATTGGTATCTAAGGAAAGCAACGGGAGAACCCCCACCGATCTTCACTTATCTGATCAATTTAGAAGATTGAGTCTTTAATTGGGTTACTTAGCATTTTTGGTTTAGCCCATGCCAATTAGATCGATCGTATGATGACTGATTAGATGAGACCTAAATTTAAATCTCTCCATAAATATTAAGTCCATAGGTCTTCCGCCGTTGTAGATGTGCGGATGTACTACTGGTGTTGATTATTCTCGACTGGTTACAGTGGTTCAGTTGCATCGAAAATATGCAACCACTCTATTAGTAAAGAGTTGCTCTAGGATGAGGATGAGGTTGGGTCCAATAACTATTAGGTGAGAGACCCAATGACGGTCTTGCACCTACTTGTGAACGGTGGGTCAGACTTAACTAAGGAGTGTGGTCAATAACTGTTAGGTGAGCCCACATGACTTAGAGACCAAGTCGCTACAACATACTTAGAAAAGTATCTGGACAAAGAGTTGCCTATGCATCGATGTGTGTGTTACCAATAACTGTTAGGTAGGTGCATGGCATCAGTGGGACCGCAGCATCTACTAGGAATTCTTTATCGCGTTCGGATTTTTATTTTCCACCCAGAGAGTGGAGGGATCCGAAAAATTAATGAGAGTCATTGTTTGCATCTTAAAATCCCTAGAAGCAAATATAACATTAAAGTATAAAAATCTAACTTGAATCTTTACTCTCGCAGTTGAACCATATCAGCCTCAAACCATGTAGCCTGCATCCTTGAACTAATCATTTGATCGAAACTAATTATAAAGACTGGCTTAAAAATCTCAGAATTATTCTAACCTCAAAAAAATTAGATCATGTACTTGACCAGAAACCCATAGTGTTATCAAACCGTCCTACTGCTGAGCAAAGAGTTGCTTTTGAAAAGTAGATGGATGAAGACAGTCGGATCAAGTGCTATGTGCTGACATCTATGTCAAACGAGTTGCAAAGTCAGCATGAGTATATGCCCACTGTCAGGGCTATGATCACTCATCTGCAAGAGTTGTATGGTGAGCAGAGCCATACTGCGTGCTTCGAAGTGTCTAAGAGACTCTTCAATTTGAAGATGTACAAAGGGCAGTCTATCCATGAGCACTGTATAACAGTGATCTAGGATATTGAGGAGCTTGAGAAGTTCGGACTTGAAATACAAAAGGAATTGCAGATGGATTTGATCCTTCAATCACTTACGAGTTCATATAGTCAAGTTATTGTAAATTTTTATATGAACAAACTCAATTGCACTATACCCGAACTGGTCAACATGTTTGTCACTATGGAAGGAACCTTAAAGAGTTCAAGGGATACTGTTCTCGCTGTGGAGTGGACTTTTTTCAATAAAAAGTCTATTGAAAAGAAGAAGACTAAATCCATTAAAAAGTAGAAGAAAGAAAGTAAGTCAAAGAAGGACGTTCCTAAGAAGACCGAAGCAAAGGGAAAGTATTTTCATTGTGATGCTGAAGGTCATTGGAGGAGAAACTGTCCACTCTACCTGGAGAGCCTAAAGATCAAAAAAGGATGATAAACTTTCAGAAGATATACTCGTAATTGAATCTAACTTTACAGTTTTTTCTACTTCTAGTTGGATATTAGACTCTGGTTCGAGTGCTCATATATGTACTTCAATGTAGGATCTAATAGAAAGTAGAAGGTTGAGAGAAGGTGACATGATCCTTTAGATCGATAATGGAGCAAAAGTTGCTGCAGAGGTCTTTCGCACTTATCTTCTTTGATTACCATCTGGTTTTAGATTAGATTTAAAGGACTATTATTTTATTCATGTAGCTAGTCAGAATTTAATTTTCATATCTATGCTAGCACAAGAAGGTTTTGAAATTAGTTTCAATAAAGATTTTTGTTTCATTTATTTACGAAATAAATTGATTACACGTGATCTTTTAATTGACAATCTATATCACTTGTATGTTGATGCGAATATGAATTTAAACGAGTAAATAGTGAGTACCATAGGTCAAAAGAGACTCAAAAATAAAATTAACTAGAAATACTTGTGGTATCATAGACTAAGCCATATTGGAGAGGACAGGATAAACAAACTGAAAAAGAATGGGATCCTTGGCTCTCTTAACCCAGAGTCATATCCAGCTTGCGAATCTTATCTTTGAGAAAAAATAGTCAAGTTACTCTTTGTAGGACATGAAGAAAGGGCCACTGAGTTACTTGTCCTGGTACACACCGATGTGTGTGGGCCATTTGATGTGCAGATCAGAAGTGGTTATAGCTACTTCATTACCTTTATCGATGATCTATTTAGGCATAGATATGTGTATCTGATGAAACATAAGTTGGAAGCTTTTGAAAAGTTCAAAAAATTCAGAAGTGAAGTAAAAAAACAAACTGGTAAACTCATTAAAGTTCTTCGATATGATCGATGAGGTGAATACCTTAATCAAAAATTTTTGAGATATCTTAAAGACAATGGCATAGTCTCTTAATAGACTCCTCCTGAAATATCTCAGTTTAATGAGATATCCAAAGGAAGAATGGAACCCTATTAGATATGATTAGGTCCATGATGAGCTTCACTGATCTACCCTTATATTTTTGAGGACATGCCTTATTAACTACGATTCACTTGTTGAATAGGGTCATCAAAATCCGTTGCTACCACACTGTATGAGATATAGTACGGTAAGAAGCTGAGTCTGCGTTATCTTAAAACTTGAGGATGTCCGGCATATATCAAGAGACAGATGGCAGATAAACTAGAGGATAGATCTGTAATAGATCATTTTATAGGATATCCAAAAGAATCTATAGGATACTACTTTTACTTTCCATAAGACACAATATGATTGTGAGTCGGAACGTCATATTTCTAAAAAAATAGTTTATCCAGGATGGTGGCAGTGGAAGGTTAGTTGAGCTCGAAGAGAAGGACTCTGAAGAGCAAAGAGCTATAGATCCTCAAGAACCCATTATTCATGAGCCAGTAATTGATGTTCCTCTATCACCTCCTAGATCTAGTAGGATCTCCCGACCTCCTGAAAGGTACATAGGTATGCTTACGGAGGAAGTAAAGAAAATATTCTTTATGGGAGATAGGGGTCATAGTGATGATTCTAATACCTTTGATGAGGCGATGTCTGATATTGATTTCGAAAAATAATTAGATGCGATGAAGTCAAAAATTGACTCGATACACTCGAACTAAGTTTAAACCTTAGTGGATCCACCTGAGGGTATTGTACCCATTGGATGTAAATGGATCTATAAAAAAAAAATAGGTACCGATGGTAAGGTAGAGACTTATAAAGCTAGGCTTATGGCAAAAGATTACAGTCAGCGCGAGGGCATTGACTATTAAAAAATCTTCTTGCTCATAGTCGTACTAAAATCCATCCACACTCTGCTTGTTGTTACAGCTTACTATGATTATGAAATCTGACAGATGGATGTGAAAACTATTTTTCTGAATAGGTATCTTGAGGAAGATATCTATATGGAGCTGCCTTTGGGTTTCATATCTGGTGATGATGATCACAGAGTCTGCAAGCTACAAAGGTCCATATATGAATTAAAGCAAGCTTCTCAGAGTTGGAATCATCATTTTGATGATGCGATCAAATCATTTGATTTCATCAAAAATGAAGAGGAACCATATGTATATAAAAAGGTCAGTGAAAGTGTAATAATATTTCTCATATTGTACATGGATGATATTCTCCTCATTGGGAATGATATTCCCATGCTGACACGGTCAAAAGATGGTTGTCCAAAGAATTTTCTATGAAAGATCTAGGAGAAGCATTCTATATTCTCGGAATAAAGGTCTATAGGGATAGATCTAAAAGGATATTAGGTCTGTCACAAAAACTGTACATAGAGAAAGTGCTGAAGAGGTTCAGCATGAAAAATTTTAAAAGAAGGCTTTTATCTCTTAGGCATGGTATTAATCTTTCCAAGATGATATGTCCAATCACATCTGAGGAAGTTCAGTGCATGAGTAGGATTCCTTATGCCTCAGCCATAGGGAGCCTCATGTATACCATGCTGTGTACTCGACTTGATATAGTCCTTACTATGAGTGTCACGAGCAGGTATCAGTTGAATCCAGATGAAGAGCACTGGATAGCTGTGAAGAACATCCTTAAGTACTTGAGAAGGACTAAGAATTTGTTCTTGATCTTTGGAGAAGATTTAGAGTTATGAGTCGATGGATATACTGACTCTGACTTTATATCTGATCTTGATGATAGAAAGTCTACGTCAGAATATATGTTTGTTTGCAATGGTGGCGCAGTCAGTTGAAAGAGTTCCAAGCAATCCATCATAGCAGATTCGACCACAGAAGCTGAATATGTCGCTGCTTCGGATGCTACAAAGGAAGACTTCTGATTTAAGAAGTTCATCACGAAATTTAGGATTATGACATCGAATGCCATACCACTTTACTGCGACAATAATGGTGCCATAGCACTTATTAAGAAACCAAGGTCTTATTAAAAATTAAAGCACATCGAGTGACGGTATCATATTATATGTGGCTATCTCGAAAAGAAATATATCAAGATGCGAAGAGTAGACTCTGCAGATAACGTGGCAGACTCACTGATAAAGTAATTGAGCTAACCAAAAATGAAAGTCCACCTTGAGAAGATGGGATTTAGATTAGTAGCCAATTGACTTTAGTTCAAATGAGAGATTGTTAAATATATGTCCTAGAAGCCAATATGACTGACACATTATAATAAATCTAGGACATAATTTTATACTTAATATATTGATTTGATCAATAAAAGGATAAATTTATTCTTCATTCAAGTGTGATGTATCCTTAAATTGTTCAAGGAATTAATTTTCGATACATATTCTCAAAATATTGAGAATCAGAGATATGTATTTAATTTTTAAATACTTTCGATCATAATATCATCATGAGAATGGTGATTGATCCGGATAGATCGACACACAGATCGCTTCCTTCGGGATACATGAGTCTCTAGTCTACAGTATAGAGACATTGAACGATAAGTGCGGATAGTTGTTAGAGAATAACTAGTACTGAGCGTAACCATACGAGAGATCATTTGAATTTCTATTCTATCGTCAGTGATTATCTCAATGCTGTAGTTGTGTAAATAGTCTTTTGATCTGAGATCACATGACTGCTCATAGTGAGGCTGCTGGAGTTTGACTGATACATAAACATGGATCTCAATGAGCCCTTGTAGTGGATGTTGGCGATAGTTGATCCACTACAGGAGTAAAATATGCATCAAGATAGGATCTACTGATTTTGATAAAGAGGAGTAGTCCTATGAGATTTGAGAGGCTAAGTCCGAGAATCTGTGACCACAGTAGTGTGATTGATGGAAAAAAATTTTCAAAGAAATCATAATTGAAATTGAGCTGATCAAATCTATATCATATGACTGATGTTGAGGTTTGATAATTTATCCATGATCTGTCATCTAGTCGAGACTCACGATAGAAGGACTGAATCACACGTTAACTATACTTTGAGGTTCATTTTTGATTCTACTGGATTGCCACTACATACTGCTAGGTATCACTGGTAGATTATGAGAGCTCACTGAGATTGTTCTGGATCGATAATTCTTGATGAGTTAGAGTAGAATTGTTCCAACCTATTGAAAAGAGTTTCGATAATACTTTGATAGAGATCATTGTATATCTCACTACCAAATAAAATTAAACCTATGGGTTCACATAACAAAGAGATTAGATCTGGAATAAGTAATTGGACTTATGAAGTATCAATTGGATTTAGAGAAATCCGATTGGGTTCAAGATAATCTTGCTAGTATATGGTTGGATCTAATTTTTTCTTTACGTTTGAATTTCTTATTTTATAAGATAATTTAACTTAATTACCTGCTAATAACCTAAATGAATTAGATTCATTGAACTTCAATTATTGGGTGTCTAAGGTTTTGAATCAATTGAATTAAGGATGCAAGTCCTTAATTAATATTCCTTAATAGTTTAGTTGGGGCGCCACCTTGATTGGATCAAGTTGGGCATGTCCCATCTTTAGAGGACGTGTAGATTCTTTATGGGGCATCTCTTGGGTGCACTTTGGGATGTATTTATGTGGGTGCAAGAGCTCCAAAAGTTGGCACCTAAAAGGATTCCTAAAAGAAGTTGGATAACTTAAGTATTAAGAAACCTAATGCAAGTAGGACTTGTATTATAAGATTGAATAGGATTCAATCCTTATGGCTATTTAAAGGAACCTCTCCTAAAGTCCCTAGGCATCCAAACCAGTTGCCCACATGCCCCTAAGAAGACCCCCCATGCCCTCTTTTCTCCTCCCTTTCTCTTCTCCCTTGGGTGTCCCACATGCTCCACCTTTGGGTGTCCCAAATCCACATGCCCATAAGGGCTTTGGCATCCCCTTTGAGTGCTAGCTCCTAGTGTTTGGTAGCAGCATATACAAGGGAGAAAGGCAAGAGAAGAAGAGAAGAAGAAGATAAAAAAAAAAGATCAAAAAGTTGATCGCGATCCAGACTTCGTTCAGATTCGCAGGTTGAATTTTCTTAGAGAAAAAAATTTAATCTTAAGAGGGCTGTTCCAAACTGATCCCGAATGGATATCCGTAGAGGTCGGATACTTGCGCGGCTAAGAGAGAGCTTCTTCTCTTTCAGATTCAGATTTAAAGAAAAAAATTATGAAATAGATATGTGATTCGATTACATGTTAAATTTCAGCATATGTACAATTACAATATATGAAATAGATATTTATGGTTTATCTTTTTATGCATGCATGATATAGATTAAAAGTATTTTAATCTATTATTCTACCATGATTTTTAAAAAATAAACTTTTAAAACATACATGCATGCCCCTACATATGAATTCCAATAAATTAAATGGATCATGTTTGGGTTGAGCTAACCTATATTATGCTTCTAGATCGGCACGACCTGTTTACGACTCGTGAATATGAATTCCCAGCCCTACAAGATGGTAGCAATTGTCTTTGAAATTTCAGGCTGTTGGATCCATGCTACCCTCATATTTTTCCTTTGATCATTATTTTTCTGATTTTTTTAGTGCTAGTAGCATGCTCATGCACCTATCTATCCACTGCTATTTGACTTATCACTTGCCACCTAATGTACTTATTATTTATAGATGTTTATCATGTTTGCTAAGTATTTCCAATTAGCTTTAGTTTATTTGATTCACATATTCCTCTTTGAACCATGATAGGGGGCATCTTAGAAGTCTACAATTTTTCAGGGATTCACCATTTGAGATCGAAATCATGAACCCTAATTCTTTTGGGGTAAAAATTAAGAATCTATAAATGCCAAGCAGTGGATGTGAGTATGTGACTACTAAGGTAAGCCCTAGTTCACTAAAAGAAATAAGCTTGCTTAAGTGATTCTTATGCATAATAATGCTTCTTGTTATTTTGTTCAAATATCATCAACCACTTAATTATGATTATAATAAATTAGGATGCATGGTGGCAACTGGTCATCTACAAATTGTAATAGAATATTCTAATGACCTAAGTATTAGGGTAGATCTTGATGGGCCAAATAAAGAAAAATGGAATATCTTTTTATCAGTCAAATCCTGCTTTTTAGGGCCTGTTCTTTTGTGAGTAAATATCATGAAAAAGTTGATCAAGTTTTTTATTGACTAATTTATTCATATTCTTACGATTTTCAATATGGATAAGTTACTTTCCCATGAATAGTAGTTATCCATGAAATGAAAAAAAATTTTACCCACCTAGGAGGTGGCTAAATCATTTTCTCATCAACCAAAAAAGTAATCTATTTAATTCATTCTTAATGTACCCTTAGCTATAATGTAATACAATATAATATAATATAATATTTATATAATATATTATAATAATATAATAATATATAATAATATATTAATATTTATAATATATTATACTATATTATTATATATAAATAATATTATATTATATTATGTTAATATAGGATATTAATAATATAATATATTATATTATATTAATGTATAACAATAAAATAATATAATACATTAATATTTTATATTATTATATAATAATATAACAGTATAATATAATATATTTTAATAAAATGAAACCATATATAATAATAAAATATATTATATTATATATTAATATTTATAATATATGATACTATATTATTTTATAATATAATATAATATAATATAATATAATATAATATATATTATATACCAATAATATATAACAATAAAATAAAATAATATATTAATATTTTATACTATAATATTATAAATAATAATATAACAATATAATATCCTATTATAATATATTATAATGATATAATATATAATCATAAAATATAATAGTTATATAATATATTATAATAACCATATAATAATATAATATAACATAATACTTATATAATATATAACAACATCATAATATAATATATTATATATTAATATTTATAATATATTATACAATATTATTATATATAACAATATTATATAATATATATTATATTATATTAATTTAAGATATTAATATAATATAATATTATATTACATTATATTCATATATAATAATAAAATAATATAACACATTAATATTTTATATCAAGTAGTGGATGTGAGTATGTGATAATAATGCTTCTTGTTATTTTGTTCAAATATCATCAACCACTTAATTATGATTATAATAAATTAGGATGCATAGTGGCAGCTGGTCTTCTACAAATTGTAATAGAATATTCTGACGACCTAAGTATAGGGTAGATTTTGATCGGCCAAATAAAGAAAAATAGAATATCTTTTTATTAATCAAATCCTACTTTTTAGGATCTATTTTTTTATAGGTAAATATCATGAAAAAATTGATCAATTTTTTTATTGACCAACTTATCCATATTCTTACGATTTTCAAGATGAATAAATTACTTTCTTATGAATAGTATTTATCTATGAAATAGAGAAAAATCTTATCCATCTAGGAGGTGGCTAAATTATTTTCTCATCAACCAAAAAAATAATTCATTTAATTCATTTCTAATGTACCCTTAATCATAATATAATATAATATAATATAATATTTATATAATATATTATAATAATATAATAATATTATATATTAATATTTATAATATATTATACTATATTATTATATATATTACATTATATTATGTCAATGTAAGATATTAATATTATATTATATTATATTATATTAATATATAACAATAAAATAATATAATACATTCATATTTTATATTATAATATAATAATATAACATTATATAATATAATATGTTATAATAAAATGAAATCATATATAATAATAAAATATATTATATTATATACTTATATAATACTATAATAATATGGTATAATATATTATAATAATATATCAATATAATAATATATTATATTATATATTAATATTTATAATATATGATACTAAGTTATTTTATATAATAATATTATATCATATAATATATATTATATAACAATAATATATAGCAATAAAATAAAATAATAAAATAATATTTTATAATATAATATTATAAATAATAATATAACAATATAATATACTATTATAATTTATTATAATGATACAATATATAATCATAAAATATAATAGTTATATAATATGTTATAATAACCATATAATAATATAATATAATATAATATTTATATAATATATCATAATATCATGATATAATATATTATATATTAATATTAATAATATAATATATTATATTATTATATATAATAATATTATATAATATATAATATTATATTAATTTAAGATATTAATAAATATTATATTATATTACATTATATTCATGTATAACAATAAAATAATATAATACATTAATAATTTATATTATAATATAATAATATAACAATATAATATAATATGTTATAATAAAATAAAATAATATATAATAATATATATATATATATATTATATTTATATAATACTATGATAATATACTATAGTATAATATATTATAATAATATAATAATATATAGCAATATAATAATATATTATATTATATATTAATATTTATAATATACTATACTATATTATTTTATATAATAAATATTTTATACTATAATAATATAACAATATAATATACTATTAGAATATATGATAATATATTATAATGATATAATATAATATAATATAATATATAATAATATTTATATAGTAAATGATATTATGAAAAATATAGATAGACTATAGCAACTTATCCAGAAAAATAATAATATAAAAGAACATAAGTATTAGATTTTCAAATTATTTTTTAATATATAAAATAATATGAATAAATTATTTTTCTATCTATATATTGTCTGAGAAATATGTATCTAAAAAAATATAATTTTTTAAATAAATTTTTTACTTGCAAAAGAACGGGCCCTTAAGACTTATGTTTAATTAGTTGTACGATAAGTCCAAATCTGTCCTACTATTCAGGTTTATCCTTCCAAGTAGAAAACCGTACTGAAGAATAGTGCTATAGAGCTTTATCTCTTCCCGGTTGTAAAACTGTTGAAGAGAGAGTAATGGAATAGTTTTATCCTCAAAGTTGTAGCTAATCAAAGATAGGCCTTGCAATAACCCTTTTGCCATTCCTCTTTATTTATCTTACTCATTTCACATATTTGGATTATTCATGCAATATTACAGGCCAGTCATTCCAGAGAACAGTGGGCGCTGTAGCCAAACAACAAACTGAGTTATCCTAATATGAATAGAGGAATCTTAGAGGAATACCTACAAATAAGAGTAGCTATCCTCTCATTTTCTATCCTGCAACCAAGCAGAACAAGAGTGGATTAGACATAATATATAGACTGAAGTTATACATATATAATCCATAAAAATTTACTATGGAACCTAATCATAAGAATTTCCTACAATAACACTTGCCAAGGATTTGCAGCCAAATATGACTTTCTCTAACAGCTACGGGTGTAAACGGACTGGATTGGATTGGATTATACTTAAATCCAACTTCAATCCGAAATATTTTGGACTTAAAAATTTGGCTCCAAAATCGAACCAAATACTCTACTAGTTCAATCCAATATAGTCCGAAAAGTTTAAATTAGATTGGATTGGATTTTTGGACTTTTACATGCATTAGACTATAATTTGGATCATAATTCAAAAGTAAGTTATATGAATTCGAAACATATACTACTTATAAGTACTCTATAATATTATCCTATATCTAACAACTAATATTATAATAGTAATGGATAAGAAATAAAAAATATAAATTTTAATATCAAAGGTCTCAATAAGTCATGATATAATAGCATCAGGTCAAAAACATAAGTTCTAAATTTTCAAGAAATACTACATCACCAAAATATAATAAGTTTCATAATATTTAAAAAAAACTAAATTTGAAATACATATACACGCACGCACGTGCGCACACACACATCAGGGCTGGCCCTGGGGTAGGTCGAACTGGGCGACCACCCCAGGCCTTGCATTGATATTCTAATGGAGTGCAAGGATGGCTTTCTACAATATTATAATAAAAAAATAATTAATAGATTAATGATGAATTTTACACACTGCTTAACGAACATATCTATAGAAAATTATTGCATGTAAATTAATTTTTCAATGATAATTAATGTTTAAAGTATGCCAATTTTTAATAGAGAAGGATCTATTTTTTCATTTGGCCCCAGGTTTAAAAAATATCAGGACCGACTCTGACACACACACACACATATATATATATATATAATCCAAAAGTTCAAATATAATAAGTTCTATAATATTTAAAAAAAACTGAACTTGAAACAGAGCGCACGCGTGCGTGTATATATATATATATATATATATATATATATATATATATATATATATATATATATATATATATATATATATATATATATATGTAAAATCCAAAAGTTCAAACTAGAAGAATGGACTGGATTTGATTTGGACCCATAGTTTCGACTTTTAATTAGATTTAGATTTTATAATATTAAATCCAAATCCAAGTGTAAAATTTAAAAATTTTTAAAAATTAATTTTAAATACAAAATCAAAATTCAAATATCCGATTCAATCCTGTAGTTCGGTTCAGATCGATTTGGATTGATTTGGATTTCCTTCGATCCACTTACATCCCTACTAACAGCCACCTCATGCTGAATTTCCATATTAGTTTTCTTCAATATTAGTGAGTAACGCCCAACCACTCTGTGGGCAGTTGCCAGTGTTGCTGTCGCATTAATGGCCGGAGACATCTCCTCCTATTCTTAAGAGCTCGCGGATTTGTTCTTTGTCCTGCGAAGTGCGCTCCTCTCTACTTTTCTCGGGCGGTAGAACTATGGACCAAGAGGGGTCCAAGAATGGCCATGAAGGAGAAGAGAGGAGAACTCAAAAGATTTCCTTCTTTAAGCTCTTTGCCTTCTCCGATGCATGGGATTACGTCCTTATGGCCTTGGGCTCGGTGGGTGCGTGCGTGCATGGGGCCTCCCTGCCAGTCTTCTTCCTTTTCTTCGGGAAGCTCGTAAATGTTGCTGCAGTTGCCTCTCTCTACCCTGCGTCAGTTTCGCACAAAGTTGCAGAGGTACCAAGCATAAACCCTTGATTTAATAATGATTACATAAAGCCAAGCATGTAGGAGAGAGAGACAGAGGTGCAAACGAGAAATAGGAAGCCGGAAGAAAAATGAAATGGCAATTACTTCACAAAATTTTCATATTCAATTCGACCTATACGGCGGATTGAAATTATGAAACGGCTTTTGGTTTATGCAACTTTTAGGGATTTTGGGTTACATAACAGTTTGAGATTGTTTCGATAATTATTAAGTTTGTTCTTGCTTTTTTGCAGTACGCACTGGATTTTCTTTATTTGGGCTTTGCAACACTGGTTTCAGCGTGGATAGGTAAGTTGTTGATCTTTCTCACCGGAGAGACGTGAGAGATACTTCCTTGTGCGTGCCTCCGAACAGCCAACGTTAAACAAATAAATATCGAAAAAAATAAAAACAAAAAAAGAGACTGGAGAAACAAAAAATCTTTATTACTGATTTGATTGATGGCGTAATCTTTATTGTCGTCCTTGTTGTAAATGACAACGGGAACTCACCAGCTTTATTGAGTAAATGAAGGAGAGTACGCGGAGACAGCGATGCAGCCTTGTGATGAGATGTAGTAGTCTTCTTCAAAAATGGAGCCTAGCTAGGTTGTAGCGGCTGCATTGCCTCCTAAAACGCTGAAGATTTGTTTTTAGATTTGCTGAGAATAACTTTACGGTATCTTTCTTGCTAAGACTCCAATAAATAGCAATATTTAGTATTATCCACACCAATCACTAACAATTACAACGGCGTGTTTCTTACGAACCCTGTTGCTTTAATGAGAACAGGTTTAGATAGAATAACATGACTTGTATAGCTGTATGGAATATGTTCCTACTCTAAACCTGAATTAATCCAAACAAATCCGGGACTTATAAGCCGTGTATTTCAAACTCCTCTTTGAATATAGGATACCAATTTTTCTTTAGCAATAAAATTAATATAGCTAGTCCTTTACATTCTTGATTCCAACAACTTCTTGGTTGTCAATGTGTCAAATCTTGTGAAGGATATGTTGTTGGTAATGTCTATAGCTTATTTTATTTTGTTATAATATTTTATAATATAATTAGGTCGTCAATAGTAGATCTTTATTATAGTTTGTGTGTGCAGTATTTTTGACCTGATTTAATTAGAAAAATGATAAATTCATAGAATAACTAGTAAATCGTATCCGATTTGATTTGAATTGGAAAATGGATTAGACTTGGATTAGATTTTTTTACCTAATTCCAGTATAGATTGGATTTTGTGTGTGCCAGCTCCCAACCCAAACCTGAACCGCCTGCAGCATTATTACTTTACACTCCACGTAAATGGAAGGTGTAAAATTCCGCGATTGATGAGGGTCAATAATTTTTCCCCCAAATAAATGGCAGGGGAAAAGACCCGTCACTATTTATTGAGAAATGAAGACAAACAGAAGCCCATAATCAAGTAGGGGCCCAAGAGTTTTTGACAACAGGTGCTTATTGTCCAAGAAAACCACTTTATACATTTTGTTTTTTTGGAAGGCAAATTCTAAGAAAAAAAATTATTAGCAAAGAGGAGAAGTTATAACGTGTAAAATCATATTTAGTTTGGAAAAAAAATATTGCTATCAAAATCCGGTCCAATTAGGACAGTCTGAGAGATATTGATTGATCAGCTTAACCTGCGTTAATGGAAGATAGAGCATTGATCTTTCTTGGAGGGCTGTAGATCTGCACATACAAATAAAAAGAAAAAAAGCTCATTAGATTGACTCCAACTGAGCTCTCCAATATTTAAATTAGATCGGATTTTGAAAGAATAGTAGTAAATAAAGAATATAATACAGAGTTAGAGTAGTAAAAAATATTATCCTATTCTAGTTGGTATCTGTGCCGATCTGAGGGTGATTGAATCTGATCGGTATTTGACCCATTTTAAGATGGTTGGATTTGATTGGTGTCTGGCCGATTTAGAGATGGTTGGATCTGATCGTTATCTGACTAATCTGAAGATAATCGGATCTGATCGGCATTGGGCCGATCTAGAGATAGTCAGTCTGGGTCTGGTCAGTTTCTAGTCGATGTGGAGATGGTCAATCTAGATCGGGTCTGCACCTGACTAATTTGAAGATGGTCAGTCTTGATCTGATCTTTAGGAGCTTGGCTTTTCGAGGACCAACTTTTTGGATCTCGGCCTATGGAGACTTGGCCTTTGGGTGTTCGATCTTTGGGAGCTCGACTTTCATCTTGATATCGAGCTTGATGGTTCGGTCTTGAACATCATCTCGATTTTGATCTCAACTTGGTAGCTTTACCTCTAGCATTACCTCTGTCTCAACACCTCATGGACCTGCTAATCTATGAAAAAGGAGTAGAATGATCGATGAGGGCTTGAGAGCCTCTCACCATGAAATCTTAGGCTATAGAAGTTTCTTCCTTTCAGAGCCTATTTCTATAGATCTCTTTGATCATGTTTATGTAGGCAAGGAAGCACGGATCCATCATGATTTGGAGATGGAGATAAAGGGACTTCCATAATCTCCCTCCTTATCTGGATTCAAATCTATTGTGATTTTTTTCTCATTTGGATCCCGTCAAGAATTCAAATTTTAAATTGAAATTTTTTCTTACTCCATGTCCATTCATGATTAATGGGCTGATTTCATATCATATCATATATCCCCTACTTCCGAGCCTGAATCATTTTCTTCGGCTCAGACAAAAGTAGTCCAATTATCTATTGACCTATTTCATGATAATCTAGAAGTAATTGTATTGGTATTTATACCTTGTTTCTTTTATAATGCATGCATATGAGGTCGAGTTTGATGAATAGCCTCGTGATGACATTCTAAGTGAGTAGAGAAAGCCGTATTTTATCCAATTAAAGCCATCTATCAGTGTGCAAATGTATGATTTATGTATGATATAGACCCAACCCAATTAGGATCTGATGTGTGAAGCCCATCACAATTTCCATCACCCCATTGCCTTTATTGGGTTACCAACTGCACCACCAAGCTCGGTGACCATGGACTTAACTTCGATTATGTTTTTGATGATGGCAAGAATGTTATACATGGTGGCAGCCCTATCAGAGAGATACTCAAGATTTCAATCGAGGGCATTATCTTCAACCAGGGTGTCGATGAGGATGTGAGTGGGCTCATCATTGTTCTCAAGGACCTACTTATTGGTAGGTCCTTAAGGGGGCCGGCGACATCGATGGCGGTGTTCGTGTTGTCATGGCTGAGGAGATTGATGATAGAGGGGATGGTATCAAGAGCGATGAGATCCGGATAGAGCTCAAGATCGTCAGGAGGATCGGTCAATCTCTTTGTAAAGCTCAAATTCGAGGTTGGTAAACTTCTCCAGTTGGTCAAGATACTTTATGTGGGCTTTAAGTTTGTCGAGGAGATGGCACTCAGAGTGCAGAGGTCGAGGGCCCCCCATGTCGTTGTCCTAGGGCTTCTCTACCATCTCTAGGTGGAAGGGGTCAATCTCTTCATTGATGTTAGTGGCCTCCTCTAGTGTCAACATGGGCTAATAGCACTTCTACCTGAGAAATGAATGCTTGCCCCCTGTTAGTGGCAGCTGCAACCTCAGTAATGTGGTGTAAAGCCCAGCACTGTGTCATCATCCTCGGCTTCTCCTTTAGTGGATGGATTGCTGATCATATCTGGAGATGGTCATTCACTTTGAGATATGGTGATGTTGGTGTGGCATAGGATCACATGCTTGGCAAAGTTGAGCATTGACTCATTGGAAGTTTAGATATGGATGTGGTTGAGTGAGGTTGAGATGTTTTTAGGAGTAGCTCAAACTTGAAAGTAGTTATGGTCGGTGATAGCTCGTGATGTTATCGTTAGGACATCATAATTATTAAAATAATTTTAATTTTTAAAATAATATTAAAAATACATAGAAAGTAACATGTCAGATCGAATCCACAGAGAAGGCAGTGCTTTTGATTTGATAATTTTGATTTTTTTAAAAGAAAAAAATTTTGAGAAAGTAATTTAAATTAAAAAATAAAAATTAAAAAGTATAAAAAATAAACTTGATATTAAGATCTACTAATTAGATCTTAGCTTCTACTTGTAATAAAAATAAAGAATAAAATTTAAAAGTATATAAAAATAAATTTTGTATTAATTAAAAGTGAAGTTCAATTGTAAGAAATTTAAAAAAAAATAATAAAATAAAATAAAACTATAACAAAGATCTGAAGTTGATTGGTGTAGCCTCGTCAGAAAGATGATTGACGACCTTTCCTTCTTCCTTCATACTCCATGGAGTTAATTGGCTTCTCTCCTTCTTCTCTTTGGATCTCTATACCTCTTCTAATTTTTTTTTCTATTTGTTTCTCTTATTTTCTCTATTTTTTTTGCCTCCCCTCTACTGATCCAACCCGTATCACAGCTTCCTGACCATCGGATCTTGATTGGATGCTCCAGATCTCACCAAAAATCACCACATCAGGCCTTATCAAAGTCGGCATCACTGTTAGCTGTCCGATCTTGCCTCAGATTGATTTTGGACTATCGATTAGTGCAAATCAATTTAGTTCTCAGTCGGATCGATCACGGACCATTCGATCGAGCGATAGATTTGATTTCAACCATTGGATGGCACTCAAAAATTTCTTTTCTGTTTAGTTTTCCTATTGGCAACAAACCAGGACCATCCGATCTCACTCAAGATTGCTTGGAACCGTCGGATCATGCAAAAGATGTGGACCACCATTGCTTGATATGGGATAGCACATTCTGGACCGTTCGATTGCATGTTTCAGTGCTTCTCAGTCATTGGATCGCGCAAAACTAAGCCGCTCTCCCATGAACCGTGATAAAGATCGGTGATACTGTGCTGTGGATCGTGCCCCTGATTCCATGGATCGGCTGGTTGGTCCATCCTGCACCGAGCGGCTTAATTGGGTTACGTTCAAGCTGGTTTGAATTGATTTTGAACCCATTTTTCGCTTACCTTTGGATCTTGATTCTGAATCTGTTTTAAATCCAATTTGCTCTAAATTTTCTCCATTTTAACCTACAAATTGGGCTCTTTTTATTGATGATCATATTTTCTACAAAAAATAAATAAAAATATTAATTCTTAAAGAATAAATATAAATTATTATATAAATTAATACTTTTATTGATATATTTTCAGTACTCATCATACCCCTCAACTTGAACTTTGCTCGTCTTTGAGTAAAAAAAGGATTTAGAGTTAAATATCATTTAACTTAGAGTTTTGAATTTTATCAAGTAATTTTTAAAAGACCATTGATGTTTAATAGAATGTGAGTGAGGTATGTCATTGTGGTATTAATACTAATCAATTTGAGAGTTAAGCCAAGAACAATAATTTTTTTTTAAATTTTTTTCTAAATTGCTCCTACCATTATCTTTAAATCGTCTAACTTTTTTATGAACGAGTGTATTGTTATTTCCATCCTTCATTTATTATTTTTTTTATATTTTTTTAACGTTGTATTGCTATTAAGTGTTTTAACCCCTTAAGCTTTTTGTTTGATTCATGTAATGAGTTTTTAGCTAATGATTTCTGAACCAAATGACTTTAGGACACTAGGTATAAAATACTCTTTGGACTTACTTACTTGAATCAAACAGACTACGAGTTAAAACTAGCTTCACAATAGAGTTTCTTTGTCCTTCATATCTTTTGATACGAAACTCAATACTTACTTAAGTAAAGAGGCCCGATTACTCAGCATGAAATACTTAAATTTTTTTTTTATTATGAAAAAATATATAGTTACCCCACACAAGTCCATAAGAAGTAGACTCTTCTTTGATGTTGGTAGAAAAATATAAAAATACTTAAAAAAAATATTTATATTCTAAACTTAACTATTTATTAGATTTTCTTAATACTTGATCCCTCGATATCTCACAAACTTTCTGATCTGTGCATCAATTTTTTTTAAAAAAATACTTGGTTCAACTCAATTCTTAAGCATAATCAGGTACTTAAATGCTAAATACTAACTTAGTCGAGAACTTAAAAAAATATTTTATTATTTTCTTCCAACTTAATCGACATTGTTCTCAATGGAGTAGGAAAATTAAAAGGATACAGATAAAGAGGAAGAAAAAGAAAGATGTCACTTGACCCATATGTCTTTTCAAAATTACTTCTCCCTCCAACTTAGCTAACATTATCTTCAAATCTCTATAAAAGATACTAAGCAAGACTCGATTAACCTAAACAAAATGTAAAAGATATCAAAAAGCAGAAGCTGAGTTACCTCCCAAAAAGTACTAAGTTTACTATCTTTTGTCAGATCAATTAACTCTTACCTATCTAGTGTCGAATATTGGATTGACAAATTTCAATAATTTTGAATTGCCAATCTCAGAAAATGACCTATGATTTCTTTATTGATAAATTACAGTATTTAATTGTCAATCTCCAAAAAGTAGTTCATATCTCCATTCTTAGTCAGTTTCATCTTTTCAATATTAAGAAGATAATTTATAGACCCATTTATAGACTCTTATTTGTTGAGAATTTTTTCTATTTGTTCTTCTAAAATACTCATGAATTGAGTTTTTGGGTTAGGAGTTGAGTTTAATGTAATGGATATCGGAAGGATGTCACGTGATTCTAAACATACGTACTCAGGTATGACCAAGGGCGACTTCAGTTTTGGAGGAGGTGATGATTCTAGAGTGGAAGAACTGACTTTTAGGATTGAAAAAAATGAGACTCTAGGTTTATATATCTCGGATAACTTATCCGCTCTCTTCTTTCCTTTGTCTTTCTCACATAGATTATAACCAACATCAGTATCAGTTTCGGGCTCAGATTCTTCTATATGGTTAGTCTCAGTACTAACCTCTTCTTTTATATCTATATTTTGGTTAGCATCAGTACTAGCCTCACTCACCTGGTCTTGGTATGGATCTTTAAGAATCCTACCACTTCTAAGCTCGAAAATTATTTTCACATTCTCAAATTGAGGATTCTTAGGTAGGATATTAGATTGATGACTAGATCCAGGTGAATGGTGGGTGGGTGGTTACTTTTGAAATTCGATATAGATTGGCTCGATAATTGACCTAGTTCTCTCCTCATGGTAGACTCAGCTAACTGACCTATTTATGCTTCTAGCTTGGTGATGGATTGCTATTGGGTCATAATCATTTTTTAGAGTTGGCTAAATATATCATCGGCTAGAGGGGTCTATTGAGAAGGTGGGTATGAAGGCTGATTATAATAGGATGGCTGGGTAGGTTGACTAGGCTGACATCTATTATAGGTATAGTTTTGATACGGGGGCCTATTTTGAAAGTTATGTATAGATGGTATTTGAATCTGAGCCTAAGTCTATTGAGGTCTCCAAGAAAAATTAAAGTGATTCCTCCAATCTTGGTTATATGTATTTGAGAATGAATCATTAGCAAGCTTGGAGTAACCTTGGACAACTTGAATTTGTTCTTGGATGAAAAATGAAAATTATGCAGCCGTGAGACATTCACTCATATGATAGGTTAGGCTAGCACAGATAGAATAAATCTCTTGATAATTGGAAGGTGATGTGTATTGTGCGGGAGATTGTTGACCTAGGGCTAAGTACTTGATCTAAGTTCTAGACAAGAAGGTCGACTTTATCTAATTTATGAGCTATCAAGTTCAAGTTAGCCTTAGAACTAAAGTCTGAATATTGGATCTCATAGATTGCCCACTTTTGGTGAGGGATCGACCTTTCATAGGAAGATAATGAAGAATGGTTGATCGAAGTTTCACTCAAAATTTCAAACAAGTCATAGGCTTCATCCTCACTCTTGCTCATGAATGCACCTTCACAAGATGCATCAACCATCTGTCTCTATTGATCTTTTGAACCCTCATAGAAAGCTTGAACAATTTGCCACTTAGGTAGACCATAGTGTGGGCATTTTCTAAAAAGTTTCTTAAGTCTCCCTCATGATTCATGAATTTGTTCCCCTACAAGCTGAGCAAATCCAGTGATGACTCATCTCATGGTGTTGGTTCGACCTATGGGATAAATTTTTTTAAGAAATTCATGCTGCAATTTAGTCCAAGTTCGGATTGGTATCCCTATTGCATCAAGTCAGTACTTGGCTTTATCCTTAAGTAAGAATGGGAATAGGGTCAGTCTAAGTGCATCATCAAAAAAATCTTAGATCTTCATCGTGGAATAGATTTCTAAGAACTCATCTAGATGCTTATAAGGATCTTCATTATTCCCATGGAAAGATGGGAGCATCTGGATTGTGGTTGACTGAATCTCATAATAGCTTGCAGGAATATCAGGTAAGTGGATACAAGTTGATAGATTATAGGTGGAAAGAATAAGGTATTCCTTCATCTGCCTAGATGGCTCAGCCATTTGATTGTCAGGTTTAACATAGATCAGCTATTCAATTTCAGGATTAGGTTCAACTAGGTCAGAAAAAAAGATCTCCTACCATACATGTGCCAGTGCAAATCCTAATGTGTGTGGTTCAGATTTTTCTTCAAATGTAAACAAGTTACCAAATAATTAAACCTAGACACCTACGAATTTCTTAGACCTAACAGTTTGATGTAGAGTGGTTCAGCTTAGATGCAGTTAGATCTATTCTCATTTCTTTCAACTAGCCAGATAAGAGATGGGGTCATGGGGGTCCCCTCATTGCTTTCCTTAGACATCAATTGGATTGGCCAGGAAAGTTAATAGAACCAATTAAATAACCACGAGTCCACTTAGGCTTAGCCTTTTTAATCTCTTATCTGAGACACCAGTTTCAGGGGTAAGTCCCAACTTACTTTGCACTTGAATTCACCACAATATTCTGAACTCAATTGATCCTAGGGGTCCACGTCTACTGAATTTTGATTAAGATTGGGTTAATGATGGATGCTGGTTGGTTATTTTTGAGTTAAGAAAGAGTGATGAAATCTCTATCTTATCTTGTTAATAAATGTTGCCCTTAAGTTGATTTGAGATGAGTATGCACAACCAATTTCAAATAAGGAGTTCTATGCAACTAAATTATATGTATGAAACTAATCAAATTTGAAAGCTTATCTTGTCTCCAATGATCACCAAAAATAAATCTAAGATGATGAATGCTTCTAAACAATTAAGTTTCTACTCTTATCATACAATTTTTATTAGATTTATGTGAGTGAATTTTATGTTAATTTGAAAAAATAATAATTAATACTAAAAGAAAGAAAGCAGTTTAGGGTTATGATTGATCTCACCAACTTGAAGTATTTCACTCTTCTTTCTTTTTTTCTATAAAAAGATAAAAAATCAAAAAAATTAGTAAGCTATATTTATAAGAAAATCAAAAAAATCAAACATTAAAATTGAGGCCCTCCCCGGCAACCGTACCAAAAATTGATAGGTCATAATGTTGTCATTAGGACATTGTGATTATCAAATTAATTTTAATTTTTAAAATAATATTAAAAATATATAGAAAGTAACAAGTCAGATCAAATCCACAGAGAAGACAGTGCTTTTGATTTGAAAATATTAATTTTTTAAAAAAAATTTAAGAAAGTAATTTAAATTAAAAATTAAAAATTAAAAAGTATAAAAAATAAACTTGATACTAAGATCTTAGCTTCTACTTGCAATAAAAATAAAGAATAAAAATTTAAAAGTATATAAAAATAAATTTTGTATTAATTAAAAGTGAAAGTTCAATTATAAAAAAATTAAAAAAATAATAAAATAAAATAAAATTTTAACAAAGATCTGAAGTTGATCGGTGCAGCTTCGTCAGAAAGATGGTTGACGACCTCTCCTTCTTTCTTCATACTCCATGGAGTGAACTGACTTCTCTCCTTCTTCTCTTTGGATCTCTACACCTCTCTTAATTTTTTTTTATTTTTTTCTCTTATTTTCTCTACTTTTTTTCTACCTCCCCTTTACTATTCTCAAACTCTCCTTTTATAGATGAATTTTTTCTCTTTTTCTGGTAGAAAATGGAATCCCAAAACCTCTCAAAAATGTGTCCAACCCATGTCACAGCTTTCTGGCCATTGGATCTTGATTGGGCACTCTAGATCACGTCAAAAATCACCGCATCAGGCCTTATCAAAGTCGGCATCGCTGTCAGCCATCCGATCTTACCTCAGATTGATTCTATACCATCGATCAGTGCAAATCAGTTTAGTTCTCAATCGAATCCAACATGAATCATTGGATCAGGTGATGGATTTGATTTCAACCATTGGATAGTGCTCAAAAAATTCTTCTCTGTTTAGTTTTTCCATCGGCAACGAATCAGGATCATCCTATCTCACTTAAGATTGCTTGGAACCGTCAGATTGCACAAAGGATGTGGGCCATCACCGCTTGATATGGGATAGTATGTTCTGGACCATCCGATCGCGTGTTTTAGCACCTCTCAGCCGTTGGATTGCACAAAACTCAGTCGCTCTCCATGGACCGCAACAAAGATTGATGATACTGTGCTATGAACCGTGCCCCTGATTCCATGGACCAGTCGGTGGGTCCATCGTGCACCGAGCGATTTAATTGGGTTAGGTTCGAGCCGGTTTGAATTGATTTTAAGTCCAATTTGAGCTCATTTTCAGCTTGCCTTTGGGTCTTGATTCTGAATTCATTTTAAGTCTGATTTACTCCAAATTTTCTTCATTTTAACCTACAAATTGGGCTCTTTTTATTTATGATCATATTTTCTACAAAAGATAAATAAAAGTATTAATTCTTAAGAAATAAATATAAATTATTGTATAAATTAATGCTTTTATTGATATATTTTCAGTACTTATTAGTTGGAGTTCGGATTCTTTCCTTCTTGCTTTTGATATAATGAGTGGGCTTCAGCTTGATAGGCTTCGGCTCAACTAGCATCTAATATGAGGAGCAAATTTTGGCTCAACTTGTATCTAATACCAGGAGTGGCTTTGACTTGACTCATCTCTGGTATGAGGGTTAAGCTTCAACTTGACTCGTCTCTCATATGAGGAGCATCAAGGTCCCACTTTGGATTATCCTCTCTATTTGGCCAAGGTTGGCCTCCACTCAAATTGTATCGTATATGAGGAGTGCATTATTATCAGCTTAACTTGCATCTAGCACGATGAGCATATGGGTCTCCCTCCAATTTATCCTCTTCATCTAGCCAAGGTCAGCTTTCACTCAGATCATATCATATATGAGGAGTGCATCGTCGTCAACTCGACTCACATATAGCAAGAGGAGCATCAGGGTCCCTCTCTGGATTATCTCTCCATCTGGATAAAGTTGGCCTCCATTCAACGTATAGCGTGTATGAGGAGTGTGTCATTGTTGGCTTAACTTGCATCTAGCATAAGGAGCATTGATTCCCTCTCTGGGTTATACCCTCCAACTAGCCAAAGTCGGCTGTGCACAACTTGTACTCGGATGAGGAGCTATGCTAAACTCACACTTGGACAAAGAGCAATTCATCTTCAGCTCAACTTGCATCTCGTGCAAGGAGTCCTAGGGTCCTCCCCTTAGGTTGTTCCCTCCCACTACCCAAGGTCGGCCTATGCTCAACTCGTACTTAGATGAGGTTCGCTTCATCTTTGATTGGACTGGCATCTCGTGCAAGGAGTCCTAGGGGCCCTCTCAAGGATATCCCCTCTAACTGGCTAAGGTCGGTCTACGCTCAACTCGCACTTGGATAAGAAGCTGTGCTAAGCTCATATTCAGACAAGGAGTGCTTAGGTTTGGTTCGCACTTCACCGTAAGGACCCTTTGGATCTTTCTTAGGTTACCCCAAGTGGTCCAAGTCAGGCTTGGCCGACCTTATGCTCGGAGCAGGCTGGCCCATTTTTGGCTCAACTTGTGCTCAGATGAGGAACTTAAGGATCTCTCTCAAGGTCACCCTGAGTAGCCTAGGTCAAGCTTCACCATCCTCATGCACAAGCAAGGCCATCCCATTTTTGGCTTAACTCATGCTCGGGTGAGGAGGGTATCTCAAGTGGCCCAAGTCAAGCTTCTTCATCAATCATGCTTGGATGAGGCTGGTTTGTCTTTAGCTCAACTTGTGCTCATGAGAGGAGCTTAGGGATCACTCTTGGGGGTATCCCAAGTAGCCTAGGTTAGACTTTGATGTCCTCATGCTCAAATGAGGCTACCCTATCTTTGGCTCATGCTTGAGCAAGGAGTTTAGGGATTCCTCTCAGGGGGATCTCAAGTGGCCTAGGTCAGGCTTCACCATCTTCACACTTAGACGAAGTGGCCCATCTTCAGCTCAACTTGAGCTCAAGCAAGGAGATTAGGGATCCCTCTTGAGGGTATCCTAAGTGGCCCAAATCGGGCTCACCATCCTCATGCTTGGATGAGGCTATCCCATCTTTGCCTTGACTCATGCTCAAGGGAGGAGCTTAGGGATCTGTTTTGGGGTATCCCTAGTGGCCCAAATCAGGCTTCACCATCCTCATGCTCGAATGAGGCCGGCCTGTCTTCGACTTGACTTGTGCTCGGGCAAGGAGATTAGAGATCCCTTTCAGGAGTATCTAAAGTGGCCTAGGCTAGGCTTCATCATCCTTGCACTTGGATGAGGCCGGTCCGTCTTCGGCTCCACTCATGCTTGAGCAAGGAGCTTAGAGATCTCTCTTAGGGGTATCACAAGTAGCCCAGGTTGGACTTCACCATCCTCATGCTCGAACAAGGCTGGCCCATCTTCGGCTCGATCCATGCTTAGGCAAGGAGCTTAGAGATCCCTCTTGAAGGTATTTCAAGTGGCTTAGGTTGGGCTTCATCATCCTCATGCTTGGATGAGGTTGGCCCATCTTTGGCTCAACTCATGCTCGGGCAAGGAGCTTAGGTATTCCTCTCAAGGGTATACCATGTGGCCCAGGTTGGGCTTTGCCATTCTCATGCTCGGACATAGCTGAGCCATCTTCCGCTTAACTCGCACATGGTTGAGAAGCCTAGGAATCCCTTCAGGGGTATCCCGAGTAGCCTAGGTCGGCCATCCTTGTGCTTGGATGAGGCTGGCCCATCTTTGACTCGAGTGGTACTTAGACGAGGAGAGTTTCATCATGCTCTTTTCATACTTAGAGAAGGAAATGTTGGGATCTTCCCTTGCTGTATGATGATTGCGGAACCAGCAACAAGGGTGCGAGGAAATTGTTGATGATGGATCTATCAAACCCTAGAAAATCCTAGGACATGGAGAAGACAAGAAGAGCAAGAGAGAGAGAGAGAGGAAGAGAGAGAAGATTAGGAAGAAAATGGCTTGTATTCCAATTCGTTCTAATTTTCTTGAGATTTTGATCTGCCCTTTGACTTGTCTCGAGTCCTCTCTCTCTCTGGCTCTTTTTATCTTCTCCATGCCCTATGATTTTTTAAGATTTGATAGATCTGTCATCAATGATTTTCTCAGACCCTTGTTGCTGGCTCCGCAATCATCATACAGCAAGGGAAGATACCAACAATCTGGTATCAGAATTTTGGAGTTAGATTTGATGGAAGAAAGGTCAAGTTTCACCTGAATCGGGGTAAGATGCTGAACAGATTTTTTTTTAACACTGTTTTATTTTTTGATATTTATTTTTGGAGATCTGGTTGAGATGATATCGAGTAGCATCAAGATAGACTTTGGAAAGTTCTATGGCAAGGGTAATTTTAGCCTTTAGCAGTAAAAGATGAAGGATCTATTAGTTCAGAATAGGATCTACAAGGTCTTAGTTAGAAAAAGATCGAAAAAGATCTCTGTTGAAAACTAGGAGGAGTTAGAAGAGATAGCTTTTAGCACAATCAGAATGTACCTCGCTGATGAAGTTCTACCTGAGATAAGTATGGAAACCATACTGTAGGGGCTTTGAAAGAAGCAGGAGAACACATATATGGGTAAGAATATAACAAACAAACTATGGTTGAAGAAACAACTGTATAGTTTGCAGATATCCGAAGGAAGAGACTTAATTGCCCACATCCAAAAATTCAATCAAATTTGCTCGAATGTTATGAGCCTTGATGTAAAGATAGATGAGGAGGATAGAGCCCTCCTGTTGTTGTGTTCATTGCCAGTTTCATATGACGGTCTCATTACTATATTAGTGGATGAGAAAGAGACCTTGAACTTTGAAGAAGTGGTTGGGGTTCTCTGATCTAATGAGCAGCGAGAGAAGCTATGCAAAAGAAGCCCAAGTTTAGAGGTTCTTGCTGTTAATGAGAGGTTTGGGAGGCCCCAACAGGAGTTAGGGTGTTGACTCCTGGGGACTAGGACAGGTGTGGCCCTAGAGCTGGGACAGGAGTGATCCTAGGGTGGATACGTGTAGCTCTCCACAAGCTTGAGGTCCAGGTATTGAGGACTTCGAAGGGTTTGGTTGGTACTCTAGAGACTTGGAGACACAAGGTGAAGCAAAGAAACAGAGCCAAGGATAAAGATTGTAGGAAGAAGAAGCAGTTTCAACAGGTTAGTCGATTTAGACTGAGATTAGATCGACTAAGTTCTAAGGTGAGTTGACTTAGTCTCAGGTGAGTCGACTATATCTCAAAGAACAGAAAGCAAGATTTTGAAAAATTATGGATGGCATGCAGGTGAGTCGACTTAATGTCAGTCTGAGTCAACTCAGTCCTAGGTGAGTTGATTCAGTCCCAGTTTGAGTCGACTCAAGTACGGACTGACAGAGAGATGGATTTTCTGTTTGGATCCAGGGTCAGGTTTGATCCTAGGGGTCTTAAGGCCTGGTTTGAGAGGTCTTAAGGGGGCTAACTCAGAGTTGGACTAAGATTAAGTCCATGAATTGTATGGATTAGTCTAGGAAGTTTTTTGGACTTAAATTATTGAACCTATTATAATTGGTATATATACAGATCACTGTAATATCAAGAAAGAATGGAATAAATATAGAGTTTTTTCTCCTGAAACCCTAGCTGTCTCTCTCTCTCTCTTTCTCACGTTCCCTAGTCTTCACCTAGGGTTGCATGCTAAGGATCATCTGCAATCCAATCAAGGCTTCCGCATTCTCCTTTCTCTCTTCTTTAATTTTTTGGATTGACACTCAAGTTCCACGTAAGACATCATTTCACGGCTGGCACAGGAGCGGTGCTAGGTCCTAATAGGAAAGATCCATTGAGTGGCATTGCACTCTTTTCATGTTCAGACGAGGAGAGGTCTGTCATGCTCTCCTTGTTGCAGCACTCGATGACAGTCGTGGAAGAGGGGTCAACTACTAGTGTGCTTGAGGATGCATGGATAATGAAATCATTGCTGAAGATGCTCAAATCTAATAAAGGAAGAAGGTTAGATATATTTTTTTATTTCCACAAATGATGCCAATCTATTGCTGCCAAAATCTAATCTAACTAGGATAGCCTTGAGGGTGTTGATTGATTCACTCAACTTACGGTGGTGGATGATGGAGCACCGATCTTCCTTGGAGGGTTGTGGATTTTCATATACAATAAAGATGAGAAAAGCTCATCGAATTGTTTTTGATCAAGCCCTCCGATGCCTAAGTAAGATCGGATTTTGGAAGAATAATAGTAAATAGAGAATATAATAGAGAGTTAGAGTAGTATAAAATATTATCCTATTCTGGTTGATTTCTAAGCCGATATCTAGTCGATAGGAGCTTGTTCTTTGGGGGCTTAGCTTTTTGGATCTTGGCGTATGAAACCTTGGCCTTTGGGAGCTTGGCCTTCACCTCATTCTTGGGCCTGGTGCCTCGGCCATGGGCTTGGTAGCTTGGCTTGAGCATCATCTCGGCTCAACCTCATGCTTAGTAACTCGACCCTTGGCATTACCTCGAGCTTGACACCTCATGGACTTACTAACCTACAAAAAAGGAGCAAAATGATAGATAAAGACATGAGAGCCTCTCACTATGAGTTTTTTGGCTATGGGAATTTTTCCTTTTTAGAGCCTATCCTCCTTTATGGATCTATCATGATTTGGAGGCGGAGACCAAGAAATTTTTATAACCTTCTTCCTTATCTAGATTCGAATCTGTGGTAATCTTCTTCCTTATTTGGATTCCCATCAATAATTCAAATTTGAATTCAAATCTTTTTTGCCACATGTCCATCTACAATCAATGGGCTGATTTCATACCATATCAAAAAGGATCTCCCATATATCAAAAATAACATATCATTGTTATTTTTAAAATATTTTTAATACATTAATATCTTTATATCCTCCATGTTTTGCATATCATAATTGTCATGACTTTCATGGCTCTTGCTAATTTAGAGTAAATCTAAGCTTTAATAATACTTTAGAAGTGATCATTTATATTACTGGCTTTTGTGAGTGATATTTTTGAGATACAATAATTCTTTTTTTAAAAATTATTCCCCAGCCAGGAATCCAAACCATGAAAAAAAAGCAAACAAATAAATAAATCTAAGGCTTCTCTTTCATGCAGGATGGAGCCCCTGGTCTCTAGAATTTAGTGGGTTGATCATTTGGGATATTTTGCTTTTGCTTTTGTTCTAGGTTTATCATTGTGTGGGCTAAGGCTATCTTGTGGGTTGTTAGGGAGCTGGTGACATTAAGTTTTGGACCATCCCTAACTCCTCTTAGCTCCATTTTCCTCTTTCTTCCTATTTCTCCCATTTTCTTATTTAGTTTAGATCTCTCAATCTATATTTATTTTTCAGCTAAACTGTGAGTGACTAATAAATGATATATACTATCACCATTTCTCATAATATATACACATATGTATATACATATACATATATATGGTATCACTAAATTTCATTTCTTTAATACTGTTACTACCAAATCCCAGATTAGAGAGGTTGTAACTGATCTCAATGAGTGACAATGGTGTAGATCTCCTCGACTGAAGACTCCTCTTGTTGGGATGAGGAGGATGGGTCTTCAGCTGGGATGAGGTGCTGGAGTGGCTGACTTCGCTAGCTGGAGCAAGACTTACAAAAAGCTTTAAATCAAAATATTTTTCAGTGGGGACCCTCTGACTCTCAAGTTAGATGAGAAGTAGAGAATAAAGAGTGAGAGTGGAGTGCATTGAGACCTTTCAAGAGCTTACCTAGGACTCACACTCTCCCCCTATTTATAGAGGGGGAGTAAGAGTTATGTACATTGGGGAGACTTGCTACTCCTCGAATATCACACATGAATCATGCTGGCAGTGGTTGTTTCTGTGTTTGTGATGCAGAGCCAGCCATTAATTGCCATCCAAGGTGGGATTCGATCTTGACGATTTTCTTCCTTATCAATCTTTCTAAAATCATGAGGAGAATATATTTCTTTTGGATTCGGATTGCTGTCTTATTTGAATAATCTTCCCCATGTTGGCTATAGCTGAGGTATGAGTCTGGTCTTTTTAGGATCAAGGGCCGACTAGATCAAGTCGACTGATTAGGGTTCTCATGTTCAACTCTTCCTAGTCGGCTATAGCCGGCCCATAGCAACCTCATTTTCAATCGAGGATCAAGTCTATTGAGACCTCGATTATGGTAAGGACCTAATCGACCGAGGCCAAGGTGGTGATCCACAACAGATGCCCCTTACTCTTGAGCCTAAGCTTGAATCAAGGTCAGTCGAAAAGAGTACAAATTTGAAGTCGAGGTCAATCTGGCAGGATGCTTTATCAATCAGGCTCGGGTGCCCGTAGAGAATAGGACACATGTTGAAGATCGATACTAATGACCATTCTTATGTACTGATTTGAACTATTGAAGTCACGGATCCACATGAGCCCACCTCGTATTGCCACTTGGCAATCATCAATGGTGGCCAGAAAAATTACTACGAGATCGGAGCTGTCCAAGCTCCTATAAATAGGTGGTGACTTTCTTGGATTACTTCTATTGTTTCATAGTTTCACCTTTTTGGGAGTGGAGTGGATTCGACAGCCTCTAGCAATTGCTATCGATAGCCTAGTCAATCTCAACTATAGCTGAGCTCCAAACTCCAACTTCTGGAGTCCAATCCTTGGCTTGCTCGATTGTCCTTAGCTTATTTTTTCTTGCTTCTTCTTTTTTTCTTTGAATTTTGTTGAGGATCAGTGTGTCGAACTCATCCCTCGGCATCTGGTCCACTAGTCATGATCCAATCGAGAGGACTTTAGGTATGATATTGGATCTTCCTTGTAAGGTTTTGAGGTTGAGGAGGTGCCCAATTTCAGTCCTTTTTGAGTGGTCTCCATCCTCACCTGCGAGGATCTGAAGGTCCTATGCCTTCAATGCCAAATCTCTCCAGAATTTAAACTAGAGGTCATCAGTCTGGAGGATCAGATAGCCTTACCCTTTTGAGGTTAGGTCGGATTCTATGAAGAGTCTTTAAAAATCGACCTCAGATTGTCATCCATTTCTTTGTTGTATAGCTCTTTAAGATCTTTAAGATATCCCCTTATAATATGGCACCAAACTCATGGCACCTAATAATAGCTTTCATTGCTCATTGCCTTCTCTTCAGGACTGAACTGACCATCTGCCTCCTTTAGATATGCTTTTCATTTCAGAATATCCTAAGGAGGTCGGATGGTGCGTCTCTCCTCAGATGGGGGCAATGTTTCTTCCCAGGAGCTCTTTCCTCAGTCCATAATTGGAAGGAGCATTATTTCTTTATTTCGATCAAGCAGCCATGAGACTTTGGCACTTTATGGAGTCAACCTCAGAGGTTATTAAATAAAGCTCTGATGCTTTTAGACACTAAGGAGGATACCTTGAAGCTCATCTTCAACCATACTGCTCTTCCTCTTCATAAACTCCTCTCCAAGGAGACATTGTTTAAGGTCGGGTTGAGCCCAACCAATCCTTAGAGTAAGTCAACCTTTTGTTGTATTTTTTATTTCAATTTCTTTTGACTGACTCTCATTTTCCAGATATGAAGCTTAAGAAATTTGAATCCTTGCGCCACATCGTCAAGAGAAAGAAGTCCTCAGGTAGCACTCTTGCTCCTAAGCAAGGATGAGTTGAAGCCATCCTTGCCCAACCAGCTATCGGCTCATCTTAGATGCTAGTGTGAGGTTTGACCTCGAGGAAGGAGGTTGCTTTTGAAGTCTAGGTGATTTCTCCCCTCAAGTCGGTCGCTTTGGGGGAGCCAATTTCACCCTCCTCCACATCTTTGCCTCACCAAGGTTCGACCACTCCTTGGGTATCCATGCATCTCTCCATGACAGGCCAACCCCCCTACAGTTTTAGAAAAGCCCTCTACTCATCATAGGCAAGGGGCCCAAGATTATAGATCGGGCCTCACAAACAATTAGGTTGCTCGTGAAGTTCTTCAGGTTGCAATTGTCACGGCCAATGTTGAGGCCATCAATATGGAAGGCTCTGAATATTGCATCAAAGATTTCTATGACCCTCTATTTTAGGTAACTTTGAACAAGCTCCTCCTCTTTCTTCTTTTTCTCTCTCTTTTTGTTTTGACTTCATCTCTTCCTCAACTTGTCAACCATATGGATCACTTTGTGGGCATTTTGAAGGAAGTTTGGCAAGTCTCGAAGGAGTTCGAGGCCCAAGCTACTCAATGTGAGGCCTAGGCTGCTAAGACCGTGAAGAAGGCAGATGGGGCCTTGGCATCAAAAGTAGTGGCCGATAAGGAAGTCTAGTCATTGAAGGCTAATATAAAATCACTGGAGGCCAAGGTTGCTAGTGTTCGGATCCAGGCTGAGGCTCATTTGAGGGAAGGTCTCCACACAATAGCGACTCAATGGGAGAAGAAGCTAGAGGCTAAGAAGATTGTAGTGGTCGAAGCTTTCCACTTCTTGGAGGAGTTTTTGATGATCAAGCTAGAGTTCACCACTGATTCTTACTTGGAGGGCTTTATGGATTGTCAGATAAAAGTCCAAGGCCTCTTTCCCGACATCGACCTCAGCCCGCTAGATGCCAATGAGGATGGAGGAGCTGGAGCTGAGGTCATTCCGACTAAGGATGTAGGAGCTGAGGAAGGAGCTAGTTTGGGATATCCTGAGGTTGTGTGAGCTGAAGGCGTAGTTGTCCCCTGACCTGCACCTATGATTGTTCTATTAGAGCCCGAAGCTCCAGTCAAGAAGCCGGATGCCCCAATTGATGCCTAGAACTTGTTTGTTTTTTCATTTTTTTTCTTGAGCTTGGCCCTGACCAAGCAAATTTTGTGGTTGGACCCCTTTTGTATTCTTTAGCTTTGGCTGAATTGACTTTGTAATGGACCAACATCCTCATTATAAATCTCTCATCTTTAATACAAATCATATTTTTTCAACTTCGTCTTTACCGTGTGCATCGGTATTTTTTTATTTTTCTCTATTATTCTTCATGATCAAAGTCACATGGATCGGACCTCGATGGGAGAGTGGTCCCCATCTTCGAAGCTTCACACAGTTCATCCAAGGATGAAGAGTGCTCATCCAAGGATAAATAGCATCCATTGGCCTCATCACTAGCCTCCACTCGACTTATCCAAAGATGAGGAGCACTCAGTTAGCCTTATCACTGGCTTCTGCTCGACTCATCTGAGGATGAAGAGTACTTGTTGACCTCGTCACTGGCTTCTGCTCAATTCATCCAAGAACGAGCACCTTTTGGCCTTGTTGCTAGCCTTTACCCAACTCATCTGAGGATGAGAAGCACTTGTTGGCCTCATCACTGATCTTTGCTTGACTCGTTTAAGGATGAGGAGTGTCTGTTAGCTTCGTCACTAGCCTCTACTTGATTTATCTAAGGATGAGAATCGCTTATTGACCTCATCGTTGGCCTTTGCTTGACTCGTTTAAGAATAAAGAGCATCTGTTGGCCTTGTCACTAGCCTCTACTTGAGTCATCCGAGGATAAAGAGCACTGTTGGCCTTATCACTCTCCTCCGCTTGACTCGTTCGAGGATGAGGAGCATCTATTGGCCTCATCACTCACCTCTGCTCGACTCATCTGAAGATGAAGAGTGCCCGTTGACTTCGTCGCTTACCTCTGCTTGACTCATTCAAGAATGAAGAGCATCTGTTGGCCTCATCACTCACCTCACCTCCACTCAACTCATCCAATGAAGAAGAGCATCCGTTGGCCTTTCGTGATTGAAAATATGGGGAAGGCATTTTCAATCTATAAAAAAATAGATCTTTATTATTTTTTAATGAAAGTTACATTAGGGGTATCAAATTTATAAATTTTTGGCCTTCCAGATTTGAGAAATCAATGCTCCATTTAGTAGATGAAGTCGGTATGCTTTCGAGCGCACCACCATATCAATGTGGTACAAGCCTTCTCAATTTGGTGATAACCTTTCGTATTCGGTTGGGTGAGATACTTCAGCTTTTCACAGGATGAGGTCCTCTACTTGAAAGGTATTTTCTCTGATTTTTGAATTATAGTATCGAGCTACTTTCTATAGGTAAGTCATCATTTAAGTTGAGCTCACCCCTCATTTCTTTTAGCAAGTTCAAGTTCGCCCTCAAGTTATCTGAGCTATTTTTTTTATTAAACTTTTCTCCACCCTGAGCGAAGGTACGCTAACCTTGAGTGGTTTCGCAGCTTCGATCCCAAAGGCTCGGTTGAATGGTGTTTCTCCGATAGGGATTCATTATGTCGTTCGGTAGTCTCAAAGTATGTTGTAAAGCTCTTTGATCGATAGACCCTTAGCTTGATCTAATTTAGCCTTCAATCCTTGTAGTAAAGTTTGGTTAGTTACCTTTGTCTCATCATTACTTTAGGGATGTGTGACTGAGATCATGTGATGTGCTATTCCAAGCTCCCTACAGAGTTCTACGAACTTAGCATTGTCGAACTGATGTCCATTATCTATGATAATAGCTTGTGGCAGGCTGAACAGGCAAATAATGATCTTTCACATGAAGTTGCAGATTTTGACTTCAGTGATGCATGCCAGCACCTCTACTTCTACCCACTTTATGAAGTAGTCGATTGCAATGAGCAGAAACTTCTTCTATGCTACAGCAATGAAAAATGGCCCAAGGATGTCCATTCCCCATTGGACGAAGGGCCAAAGTACTATAATCAGTGTGAAGGGGGTTGAAGGTCTACATTGGATGTTAACATTCCTCTAGCACTGGCCACATCTTTGTATAAAGTCAGTTGCATCTTGCTGCATGGTTGGCCAGAATAACCTTATCGTAATACTTTATAAGCAAGGGCTCTGGCCTCAAATGATTGCTACAAATACCTTCATAAACCTTCCAAACAGCATAGTCTGCTTTTGTTGGATGAAGGTATTCAAGCAACAGTAGCGAATGAGACCTCTTATACAACTTTCCTTCATACATTAGATACCGAGGTGCTTGGTATCTCAACTTTTTGGTCTCTTTACGATAAGTAGATAGAGTTCCATCCTTCAAAATTGGATGACCATATCCATCCAATTTGGCTCATGGTTAGTCTGCATTATCCGAGCTTCCTTGATGCTCGACTTTCCAGCATCTCTAGGTATGAGCTCCTCTTGAGGTCAATGGCTCTCTAGGTAGCGAGTTTTGACAAGAGGTCGACTTTAGCATATTTTGCCTCAGACTCTACTGAATATTCAAGAATACAAAGCTAGATATGAGGTCCTTCATCTTTTGTAGGTACTTGATCATGCTAGGCTCTCGTGCTTCATATTCACCTTGCACTTGATCGACGACAAGCTGTGAAACATCATAAACCCTTAGATGCCAAACTCCCAGCTCCTTGGTGATCTCAAGTTCTGCTATTAAGGTTTCATATTCAGCCTCATTATTTGAGGTTGTAAATCCAAAATGCAGAGCATATTCAACAACCACTCCTTCTGGGCTGGTGAGGATCAGTCTGGCTCTAGAACCTATTGCATTGGAAGAGCCACGTATATGGATGGAGAGTCTGGCATTCCTCAGGCTCTCTATCCTCAAGTTGTGATATGGGTTCCTCTTTAGGAATAGTGCATTCCAAAACAAAAATATGCTAGGGCCTAAGCCTCGATGGATGGTCAGAGAATATATTTTATGTCAAACTCTCGCAGCTTGATGGCCTACTTAGCCAGCTAACCCGAGGTTTGAGGTCAGTAAAGAACCGACTTGATGGGCTAGCCTGTGAGGATAGTGACTGTATGCACTTGGAAGTATGGAGACAGCCTCTTTGTTGAAATCACAAGCATGTACACCACTTTCTCTAGCCTTGTACACCTACTTTTTTGTGTCATGGAGGACTTGACTCACATAATACATGGGCTTTTGAAGTGCTCCATCCTATTGGACGAGCACCAAACTAACTACTTAGGAAGAGACTATGAGGTACAAGTATAGGACCTCATCTGTTTCTAGCTTGCAGAGGAGAGGTGAGGAGTTGAATCTTTATGGTAGATGGATGAACAATGTCTGCCAGGAGGCTGTTGCATCATTGCTCAGGGCTAGTCTTCATGGTCTCATAATTTTTCTCTCTCTCAAAAGACTAGCCCCGAATAAGGACTTCGATGGGTTTTCCTTTAATGCCAATCTATTATTGCCAAATCCAAATTAAAGAAGTCGAAAGTGATCTCAACGAGTAGCTATAGTATAGATCTCTTCAATTGAAGACTCCTCAGTTGGGATGCAGAGGATAGATCCTCAGCTGGGATGAGGTGTTGGATTGGCTAACTTCGGCAGCTGGAGCGAGACATGCAAAAAGCCTTAGATTAGAAGATTTTTAGTGGAGACCCTCCAACACTCAAGTTAGATGGAAAGTGGACAATAGAGAGAGAGTGGAGTGCCTTGAGGCCTTTTGAGAGCTTATATGGGCTCCTTGCTTTTTTCCTATTTATAGAGGGGGAGTGAGAGTCATGTATATCGGGGATACTTGCTGCTTCCTAAATATCGCATGCGGATCACACTGGTGGTAGTTATTTCTGCATTTGCAATATGGAGCCAACTGTTAATTACCATTCGGGGTGGGATTCGATCTTGATGGTTCTTTCTTATCTGATCTTTCCAAAATTATGAGGAAAATGGATTTCTTCTGGATTGAAATTGCTGCCTTATTTGAATAATCTTCCCCAAGTCTGTCATGGCTGACTTCTCTTCTTACCTCGATCGTGGTCGAGATTCAAGTTTGGTCTTTCCAGGATCGAGGGCCTACTAGATGAGGCCGACTAATTTGGGTTCTCATGTTCAACTCTTCTAGGTTGGCTATAGCCAACCCCTAGCAGCCTCGACTTCAATTGAGGACCGAATCTGTCGAGACCTCGGTTATGGACGAGGACTTAGTCGATCGAGGCTGAGGTGGTGGTCCACAACAAAATACATTTATCTAAAATTAAAATAATGGTTGATGGGTTATATTAGAGTGCAAAAAAAAGAAATAAACCAAGGACATGTTTACTAAAATTAAGAGCACCGATAAATTCATGGAGACTGAGTAAAACATAGCGAAGTGCATATTATAAGAAATTTATACTATAGCATTGTTGATACATACATAAATACATATGTACATAGAAACACACATATGCTTTTTGTATCTGTTTTATATTATTTCTTTCTTTTTAATTATCAAATCATAATTTCTTGCAGAGGTGTCATGTTGGATGCACACTGGTGAGAGGCAAGTATCAAAGATTAGATTGGCATATCTTCGAGCTATGTTGAATCAAGACATAGGGGTATTTGACACTGAAGCTTCTACTGCAGAAGTGATTGCCTCCATTACCAATGATATTATTGTGATACAAGATGCTATATCTGAAAAGGTTAGTGGAATTAGCTTGTCCTATCTATAAGTATATGTCAGTTTTTGCTCTTTATAGTATTCATAAAAAAGAACTTCTAATCTCCTTGAAATAAGTATAATAATATCCCCCTTGGCCATGATTATTAAGGAAGAAAATCAAGCAATAACCCTAACTAGAAAATTAAACCTAGCTAAACCTAAACAACAATGCATATATGAAGCAAGTTGACCTAAATATCTAGAAAGTAATAGTCCTTGCAACAACTTGGGAGGTTGCTTTTTATGTTTACATGAAACCATTTTCCCATTGTAAAGACTAATTCATTAAGTAACAATCTATTATGTGACTTTATTACTGTGTTATATGGTCATCTTTATATTATGCAGTGACCATTATATAACAACACTAGCAATATTTTTTATCAATGTTTATCAAATATTTAAAAATTTTAATTTATATATTTTAGTTCAACAAAATTACATTATTCCATGAATAGAATACAATATACTATGTGTTTTTTTATGCATTATTATTCATTAATTTTCGTTATGGTGGTCAAATGTGATATGTCATTGTAGTTGTTATATATTGCAATTTACTCTAAAGAAAATCAAATTCAAACCAAATAGTATTTTTGATGTAATAATAGAAATTAGTTTCATGAAGAAAAATTGCTGTAGAATAAATACAAGCTAACATGTACAGATTAAAAAAGTAATACGATAGTCAATGTCCTTGGTCCCGTTTTTAGTTTGCAAATAAGTCAGTAATTGCATTGTGCTCTCTATTGCATGGGGTGGATTTTAATCTCGACAAAATTCTTCAAAGGTATCAAAATATCTTTCACCTAGGAATTCTTTCATCCTGTTTAGCACTAAAGGTGCCAATTTATTGAACCGGTAAAGTTCTTGGCACTCGGACCAATTAACTTGAAACTGCATCTTTTCTCTACTTGGTTTAGCAGGTTAGGGGTACTTGGAGAAAGCCACTCGCTGTTATGTTATGGGCTCTTTCATGAAAGAAAAAGAAGAAAAAGAGCGTCAAAATTAAGGAATCACCTTTAGGACATGTTTGGTTGGGGAGAATTGGACTTTGTAATATAAATAGGAATAAGTGACTCCCGCTCTAGCTACTTGGTTGGGGAGAATCCTATTACTATTTCTATTTTAGGAGGGAATGGGAATGCCCCAATCCTTCAAAATCCAATCCCATCTCTTTCACCAATATTTAAACCCCATTCTACTAGGTTTACTTAAAAAATAAACCACCCCGCTGTTTAATTAATTTTTCAAAAAATACCCTGATTGACCTTTCTAATTCTAATTCCATGAACCAAACATACTAGAAAATATAATCATTTTAATTCCCTTTCTAATTTATTCTAATTTCAATTCCAATTCTAACCACAAAATAACCATAGCCTAAGGGAACGTTTGGTATGGAGTGATCATCCCAAGATTAAGGATGATATGGGTGAAGGTAATGAGATCATCAAGTTTGGTTGTATTAAAATGATCCTAAATAGTAGTGATCCTAAATCACTTTGTCTCCTCAAATCACTATTCATCTGAGTGATGAAAACCTACCATTGAGGGTGGGTATCTAAGATTACCCTAGTATGATGCTCTTGGGCTGAAATATGAGGATAGAAATATTTCTCAGTTTAATAAAAAAAACTTAGTATATGAATATACATAATATATTCTATTAATATTATATATGTTACATCATATTGACATTAAACATATTATATTTACAATATACAATATATTAGAATTTTAAATTATAATAGATATTTATTATTACACTTTAAATTTAAATCATATAATTATTTAATATGTTACTTATATTTGATATATTTTCTAACCAAATAAATATTAATATTAAAAATTATATATTATTATAAATAAAAATATTAATTCTATAATAATAATTAATATATTTTAATATAATATATTAATACTTAATATATAAATAAATATAGTGATACTTTTTTATAATATATTTTATGTGATTAATAAATATATTTTATGGAATATATTGGGGGTCATTTTGGTATTATATGGTTAATGATCTTGGATTTTGTGGAATACCAAATAGGTTAATTGTTGATATTTGGAGATCTTTAATCACTAGAATATAGCATATTAAATATGGTGATTTTAGATCGTTGAAGATCAGATTATGCCAAAATAAGGAGTACCAGTGATCTAAGATTGTCTTGGTGATCCTACTTGGTCACCAAATGCCACCTAAATGAGAAGCATGGGGATCAATAGCCATCAGAACAGCTTCTTTGGCAATCGTGCTTGAAAAAGTGGGCCATATCTATAAGCAAAAATCAAGTGGGTGATCATTTGGCACTATTCTACTACATGCATGTATGGGAAAACCACTATTAGATTTAATTATGAAAGCAGCCTAAAATACCTTTTATGCAGATCCATCTATATTTAGCCTTGGCCCAAGCACAAGATGGAGGTTCCCATTTCATAATGGGGAGCAATGGGGTTAGTTTAGCTTGACATAGGTTAGGCGGATTGAACATGTTTATTAAATAGATCAAATATGTAGAACTAAAAATGACTTTCTTATTAAATAGATAATCTGAATTGACCCGCATAGCTAATTTAATAAATGAGCTAGATCAGGTTAAATAGGCTAAATAAATAGTTAAGTATGTCTTAAATGGGTTAAACAGGTTTTAAATAGGTTTAATGGATCTTGAATTAGTTAAACGAGTTAGATTCACTTGACCAACTATTCAATAGGATAGCTAGGTTAAGCATGCCATAACTCCAAACTTAACCCGGATCATTTAACAAGCAAATTAACTTCGGTCGACTTGTTTATGAACTCGACCAATCTATGGCAAAACCAATTGTGCTTAAAGTAGGTTGGTTGTAGATTATATTGGTTGGTCTGGGGTTACAAATTGCCATTCCTAATTACTTCACCCATGAAAAGTGGGTCTCTCTTTGATTTATACTTAGACCCACCCTTTGTCCTAGGCCTTGAAGGATGCTATCTTTAATCACTTTCCACTTTAATATTGATGGTAAATAATTTTTTTTCCAAAATTACTATGAAATTGAAGAAAATAGAATAATAAAGTATTGTTGAGTTGTGAGCGAGCATCTTTACACCTAGTCAAGACTCAAGCATGAATGGGAATTGATATTTCCATTCAGATTCATAACCTGCGAATTGGGCAGCAAAATAGCATTCAAAAGTATAAATGTTGAATAGTTTCATGGTATAAGTTACATAAGGAGCATGTAGCACCGAGATTACGCTCTATGTAGTGATGGCACAGCTTTGTAGGAAGGCAACTCTGAAGTAATTTTTAAACAATAAAAGTCATCACCATAGGTGCAATCTATTGTGTTAGCACGCTCTTTTGTTCTTGCCCTTGTTAATATCCTTACATCCAATTGCTTCTATTTCCAAAAAGTTGTATTTAAGTGATGAGAAGCTCCTTCCCTAGCTCCTCACCTGCTTCCTACTTGTCCCTATCCGCAATTTCTCTACTAATTTCATCCTCAACCCCCACGCTAACATCTCCTGCATCCCCTACTCCTGCACCACTATCCTTATCCCTATCCTCCTTTCTACCACCTTGTCCTAATCATTACATCAAAGCCCTAGATCCCCATGGAGAATGGACCCATGTCTACCATGGAATGCTTTTCTACTTCTCTTTGCTGTTTTCAAGATTGGCAGCCAAGTTTGGCTTCCAAAAAATTTTTTGCTGAAGGTCCTTAAGAAGATACAACAAAGGGTGCTCGCATTACCACTACTATGGCTTCCACCATTCCCCCATCACCAACCTACTTCTTGCTCGTCTATCCTCCTTCCCTCTCCATCACTGCAATAGTACCATCACCTCTCCTCATAGCTAGAATGGTAACCTCTCCATCCTTACTTCCTAAAACCCTAATTCTTCTACTAGCATCAGCTTTGCGCTTGGGCTCCTAGCTATTTAAGCTTGGGACCTATGATACCCCCGAACCGAGCACGTGATAGATGCTGTATACCTACAGGTTGGACCATACAAGCATGCTACAGATCAAGTCATAAAATTTCAAAATGATGATAATAATAATAAGTCTTCAATTCTCAAAAATCAATCTAATAAAAAAAATTAATTAAATCTTTTTTCATAACAAAAATCGTTATGTAACATAAATCTTAATGCTCTATCCAAATAAAATATCCAAACTAAATTAAACTAAGCTAGAAATCTAGAAAACTCAAATATTTTCAAATGATCTAGCACACTCCCCCATATATCGAGTAATCATGATTCATGATATATATAAAAAAAAGAATAATGAGCTACACTAGCCTAGTAAGCAACATAATATATCAAAGTGGAGTCTAAGCATGCTGAGCAAATAAATCATATAATATTGACTGGAAGGAATAAATCTTAAATAACACATATTTCTTTAAAAATACTTATTTTCATAAATTGATAATGAACTCAATATCAAACCATGGCTACGTAACCCAGTGGCATGGGTCTGATAACAGAAACATATTGCATAAAGTGCCAAATAACAGATACCACTATTCTAATAACCATTGGCTCGATGTTGAAATCGGTTTCTTGGATTAAAAGTCAATAGAATGTCATAGCTATATTGAGAACACATATATAAATGCAATTTCACAAGTTTCCTAGTCAAGTTTTCCAAATCTATTTCTCAAAGTAGATCATATGTTCAAAATAAATTATTTTTAAGAATAAAATAATATATGCTTGACCCTTTTATTAAATAAAAAATAGAGAGCATAAATCAAATTAAACAACTAATTAGGAATTTCAAAAGATCATTTAAAAGCACACTTGAAGCGTTAGATTATTTATCTTGTTACACTTCAAAATCTGACTTCAATTACATAAGTCGGCTACACCTATTCAATGTCATCAACAATTAATTAATTTCATTATAAATGACTTAAAAGTCTTAACAAATTAAGAAACCCTAAAACGTAGATGTGAATTATATTAAGGTAATATTAGGGATATGGCTCATGTCTAATAAGGATGAAGAAGAACAAGGCTGATTGGGCAATAGGGTCAATCCATAACTTGATTAGTCTGACTAAGCTAGTTCCATTTGATCAAGAGTCATACCAAAATATGGCTAGTATATAACGATCAAGAATGTCCAAATCTACTAGGATCTTAACAAAAACTTGGGTGGTGGCCGATGTGCCATCCTGTGGTTACGGGACAGAGCCCCTGTACTGAAAATAATATGACTTACAAGAGAGAGGCTTTGGGGTCAACTGCCCTCTAGAGAGAGAAAAGAGATTTAAGAAGAGAGAAAAAGATCAAACAAGACAAACAAAAGAGAGAAAGACTAGAGAGAGAAAGAGAGGAGAGAGGGAAAAGAGAGAAGGTAGGGGAGAGAGAAGAAGAGAAAATCTCTTTCTTTCCTTTTTTTTTCCTTCCTCCTTTTTCTTTCTTTCTTTCTTTACTTCTTCTTCCTCCTCCCATTTTCTTTGGCTTCTTGGCAAAACTGAGCACCCCATGCCCGAGTCTATTTGAGATAGAGAAAAAGGTGGTGTTGGAGATATAGGAGACCAGCGACAAGGTCACCGATGGCAGCAACAGAGAAGCCGGTGCAAAGAAATAACAAAAACAAGGATCTTGGTCCCTTTTCTCCAAGATTTCATGGTTCTCCAATGATGGGACTGTAGCGATAGCTGGGAATGATCAAGGAGACAAGTGCCCATCTCCGGTGATGAGCGTCGATAGGAAAGAAGGTCGGAAAAAGAAGATCAAAGGGGATTTTTCAGATCTTTTTGAAAATAAGGAATTATTGGCTTTGGATTTTTTTGGCGAGGAACATGATTGGTGATGGATGTTTAAGAAGGAAAAAGCAAGAGATGATCTTACATTGACTTCGACAAGGGCTTGGCCATGATTGCCGGCAAGTATAATGGATCTAAAACATTGACAATCTACGGGAAAAGATGGAGAAATGATGAGTGATGGCTGTGATGGACACCATTGGAGGGGGTTAGGGGGGTTTAAATAGAAGTGGAGGCTAGGTTTTCTTAGTCTCCGATGAAGTCATGATGGAGGTCTCTTTCTCCTCCATCATTGATAAACAGGGGTCTCCCCTATTTCGGATAGGTCTCACATTCTTCCTCCCTTAAAAAAAAAATTCGTCCTCAATTTTACATACCTTAATTTGCAAAAAGTTGTGGATATTTCTCCTTCATCTCAACCTCCAATTCCTAAGTAGCCTCATATTCAGTGTGATTACTTCATTGGATCTTAATATAGTGAATCGTGCACCTTCTAAAAGCATGTTTCTTCCTGTCAACAATATGTACAAGCTGTTCATGGTAAGATGGATCTTCTCTAAGCTATAAAGGTGCCAACTCTACTACATGGCTCGCATTTGCAATATACTTTCTTAACATAGAAATGTGAAATATGTCATAAACTCCTGCTAGCAAGGGTGGAAGTGCCAAGTTATATACTATAGCTCCAATTCTTTCTAAAATCTCAAAAAGGCCCCTATATTGGGTCACAAACTCCAAATCGCATTATCCCTCTACTGGGAGATGCTCTCAAAAATACATGATCTCCGATATGTGCCTCTTATCATCTGTATAATTTATTTGTCCCCTTTGAGGTATCTGAAGAAGTTTTCAAATTAACTAAATCTTTTCAACTGTCTGCTGAATAATCTTAGACTTTCACCCACATCATCCCAACAGATGAAAAATCTGTATTTCTTTCCATAAAGGACTTCATAAGGAGTCATCTGAATACTCTCCTAATAACTATTATTATAAGCAAACTCAATCAGGGACAAGTTACGGTCTCAAGAATCTCCCATATCAATTAAACAAGCTCTTAATATATCCTCCAAAATTTGAATAATTTTTGTTGACCGGCTATCAGTTTGGGGGTGAAAAGCAGTACCAAAATTAAGTGTAGTCCCTAAAGCTTTATGCAGACTTTTTCAAAAATGTGCCACAAATCATGAGTCCCTATCTGAGACAATAGATACAGAAACTCTGTATAACCTCACTATCTGCTTGATATAAAGTTTTGCATGCTTTTCTAATGTCATTCTTGTTTTAAATGCCAAAAGGTGAGCTAATTTTGTCAGTCTATCCACAATCACCCATATGACATCATTTCTCATAGTAGTACGAGGTAGCCTGTATACAAATTCTATCGTTATATGTTCCCACTTCCACTCAGAGAAAGGAGAGGGTTGTAGTAATCCTACCAGCCTCTGGTATTCTACTTTTATTTGCTAACAAGACAAGCACTACACCACAAACTATGCAATCTCTCTCTTCATGTTATTCCACCAAAATATATTCTTCAGGTCTTTATACATCTTGGTGCTTCCAAAGTGCAATGTATACCCTGTGTTATGAGTTTCCTCTATAATTTTTCTTTTCAACTCAGAATCATTTGGAATATAAATATGTTATTATTAAATCTCAATGATCCATCCTAATGAATACTGAACTCTATTTGGGATCCATACTAACATCACTTCTAATCTTTTGTAGCTAAGGATCATCTACTTGTGCATCCTTAATTCTATCTATTAAGGTAGGCTGGATATGCAGGTTAGCCAACTATGCATTAGGACAATGCAAATAAATTTCAATTTCTACTCTTCTCAAATCTTCCAAAGTGCTTTTTTGAGAGGTGAGAGTAAAGAGGCTATACTATCTGAAGATTTTCTGCTTAGTGCGTCAGTCACCACATTAGCTTTTTTCAAATAGTATTGTATGGATAATCATAATCTTCAAGCAATTTTAGCCATCGTCTTTGTCTCATATTGAGTTCCTTTTGAGTGAAAAGATATTTCAAACTTTTATGATCAGTATACACTTCACAAGATTCACCGTACAAATAATGTCTCTAAATTTTTAATGCAAATATGATAGCTACCAATTGAAGATCATGAGTAGGGTTGTTTTCCTTATAAGGCTTTAGTTGTTAAGAGGTATAAGCAATTAACTTATTATTTTACATTAGTACACAACCCAATCCCTTCTTTGAAGCATCACTATAAATAGTGAAACCTCCACTACTAGAAGGAAGGGTAAGAATAGGGGTCGTTACCAAATGTTGCTTTATCTCCTAAAAGCTCTATTCACATTAATGTAACCACTCAAATTTAACTCCTTTACGAGTTAATCGAGTCAAAGGTGTAGCAATACAAGAGAAATCCTTGACAAATCGTCTATAATATCGAGCTGACCCTAAGAAACTATGAATCTCAGAAATGTCGTTTGGCCTGTTCTAGTGCACCATTGTCTCCACCTTCTTTGGATCTACATAAATACCTTCTTTAGACACTATGTGCCCCAAGAATACTATACTATTTAGCCAAAACTCACTTTTCTTCAATTTACCATATAACTACTTCTGTTTTGGAGTTTTTAAAATAAGTCTCAAGTGTTACTCATGCTGGGCTTGGCTTCTTAAGTAAATCAATATATCATCGATGAAGACAACTAAAAACTTATTTTAAAAGGGCTTAAATACTATATTCATTAGGTCTATAAAAGCTGCTGGAGCATTTGTCAATCCAAAGGGCATGACTAAGAATTTATAGTGTCCATATCACATGTAGAAAGCAGTCTTGGGCACATCCTCAGCCTTTATCTTCAATTGATGGTATCCAGAATGAAGATTAATCTTGGAGAATAACAGAGCACCTTTTAACTAATCAAACAGATCATCGATCCTAGGTAGCAGATATTTATTCTTTACTGTCACTTTGTTTATCTCCTGACAATCAATACATACCCTCTTATTGCCATCCTTTTTCTTTAGAAACAATACTAGAGCTCCCCATAAGGAAATGCTAGGTCTGATGAAACCATTATTAAGAAGATCCTATAATTGCTCCTTCAATTCTTTCATTTCAGCAGAAGCCATTCTATATGGAGCTTTGGAGATTGGTGCTATACTGAGAATCAGCTTGATTTCAAACTCGACTTTCCTATTTGGAGGCAACCCAGGAAGGTCTTCTGGAAAGATATTAGGATACTCATTTACTATAGGAATATCTTTAAGTTTTTGATTCTTTTGTCTAGTCTCAAACATTATGGCTAGATATACCATACATCCCTTCTTGAGTAGCCATAAAATTTGCAAAGCAAAAATAACTCGAGGGCAAGTGTAGGTGCCACTATCAATAAAACTAAAACTTTATATTATTAGGGATTTGAAACTTCATCTGTTTCTCATGGCAATCAATAGTGGCAAAATGTGAAGCCAACCAATCTATACACAAAATTATATTGAAATCATAGATATCAATGACTATCAAATCTGCAGTCAATTCTCTACTCTCTATTTGAACTGAACAAGACTTGCAAATCCAATTAGAGATCATCTCACCCCCGATAGGAGTGCTAATATACAAATCAGACTCCAATGGCACATGGGGCACGTTATGCTTTTGCGCAAATATAGAAGATACAAAAGAGTGTGTAGCTCTAGAATCAAATAACACCTGAGCATAAACAGATGTGATTAATAATATACTTGATACCATGGTGTTGGATGCCTGAGCATCCTAATAAGTCAATGCATAAATACGGCTCTAAGCGTGTGGTGTTCTACCCTTTTGTTGCCTTGAAGATAAATCCTGAGTTGGCTGAGCTGGAGTAGTAGGTGTTGGAAGAATAGGAGCTTGCACCAGCTGGGTTCTCATGGCTTGGGGTTTATGAACTGATTGGAACTCCTGAAGAATCTAAGGGCACTCAACTATCTTATGGCCTTGCTGGCCACATTGAAAATAAGCTCTAGTTGTCCATCTACTCTTTTCTGTCTTATGAACACCACCACATGTTTCGCACTAGGCTTGTCCTACTGAGTCATTTTTTTATGAGATTCTTGCTTCCTTGAATGCCATGACATAGCATGAGATTTTGTAGATCCATAAGAATTCTGAGCATTTGTATATCTACTCCTCTTTTGCTTGCCTCTCATAGCATCATGGGTTTTCTTCCAGATAATCTTCATAATCTTGGCTCTATCAATCAAATCATCATAGTTTGTTGAGTGTACTACAGCCAGGCTTTGACATATATGTGGCTTCAACCCTTCTTCACACCTCCTTATCCTAGATGCAGCATCCATGACTGGGGTGGGAGCGAATCATGACAATTTGTCAAACTCAGCCTCAAACTCATCCACAATCATACTACCCTGAGATAGATGAAGAAATTTTCTCTCTAACTCTCTTAGTTGACTAGAAGAAAAATTCATAGAATAGAAAGTAGTGTGAAACGTTAGCCAGGTAACTAGCTTATGTTCATTTGCCAATGTGTGCTCTACAAACTTCCACCAATGATAGGCTCAATCTTAAAGTATATAGGTGGCAAATCTAACCTTGTTCTCATCAGTACATTCCATCACCCTAAAGGTTTTCTCCATCTCATCTATCTAAGCCTTTGCCTGGCTATAGTATAGTGAGCAAAAATAAAAGATTATGTCCAATTTCAATCAATCTTAATTAATCTCTCATTACTACCTATAAGAGAAGTAATAGGTAGGGATGTTAGGATTTGGACCCATGACAACCAAACGGTGCTACATCCCTTTTTAAAGTTCTTGTACAGTGTCATTGTATAAATTTCCTATCTTATTTTGCACATTGTTATTTTTTTCCTCTATCTATATATAACTTTTTAAGGATTTGTAGTACGTTTAAATGCTGGAAGAGCCATTTTTCTAAATTCTGATATGCCCCTCCTATGCTCAGCTAAACCACCAGCATCAAGCTACTCTTGATGTGGAGGTTGTTGAGGTTGCTGACTCTATTGATGTACGAATCCCACCACCTCCTCAATTAATTCAGAAACTCGTATTTCGTTTCCAACTATATTTCCTTACATAACTGTTTGTTGAACCATAATTGGCTGATTTGTTATTAACGGACCAGCCCTTATTCTTGGCGAATACTCGGGGCGACATTTTGATGTTCTTGACTTAGTGGTGCCTTAGGCACTTAATTAGTAGGGACTTCATTGTGAGAGCCCACAACCATCTCATTAATGCTTTATCTTTAGACACATCAAGACAGCATTCTAATTCAATAAAACAAATATTACAAACTACGTTCAAATAAAATAACACAAAATCATTAACAAGAAAAAAAGTAGAGATGTCTCATTGTTTAGTTTCTATCCAGCTCTCAACCTTTCCGATGAATCCTAAGAATTCTAAAATATGTCACTATTTCTATCATAATCTTGCCATAATCCCTAATAATCTTAATCCTAGGCTCTGATACCACTAAATCTATCACATTCCAAATCGAGCATGTGACAGATGCCGCATACTTGCAGGCTGAGCATATAAGCATGCAAGGCTATAGATCAAGTTATATAATTTCAAAATGATAATAATAATAAGCCTTCAATTTTCAAAAAATAATAGAATAAATAAATCAATTAAAACTTTTTTCATAACAAATATCTTTACATAACATAAATCATATGTTCTATCCAAATAAAATATTCAAATTAAATCAAACTAAGCTAAAAATCTAGAAAATTCAAATATTTTCAAATGATCTAACACACTCCCCCACATTCTGCGTAATCATGATTTGTGATCTACAAAAAAAGAGAGAATGATGAGCTACACTAGTCTACTAAGCAATATAACATATCAAAATAGAGTTTAAGCATGCTACGCAAATAAATCATATAATATTAATTAGGAGGAACAAATCTCAAACAATATATATTTCTTTGAAAATATTTATTTTCATAAACTGATAATGAACTCAACGTCAAGCTACGGCCATGTAACATAGTGGCATGGATATATTGCACAAAGTATCATATAACATATACCATTTTTCTAATCACCAGTGGCTTGGTGTCAAAATTGATTTCTCGGATTATAAGTCGACAGATCCAATGTATAGTCCCTATTGGTGGGGCCATATCACAGCCATATTGAGAACATATATATAAAAATAATTTTACATATCTTCTAGTCAAGTTTTCCAAATCTATTTCTCAAAATAGATCATATGTTCCAAATAAATTATTTTCAAGAATAAAACAATACATGTTTGACCTATTTATTAAACAAAAAATAGAGAGCATAAATTGAATTAAATAATTAATTATAATTTTTAAAAGATTATTTAAAAGCACACTTGAAGCATTAGATTACTTATCTCGTCACGGATCAAAATCTAACTTCAATTAGATAGGTCGGCTGCATCTATTCAATATTGTCAATAATTAATTAATTTCATTATGAATGACTTAAAGGTCTTAGCAAATAAGAAATCTTGGAGAAGTCAAATGAATCATATTAAGATATTGTTAGGGATATGGCTCATTTTCGATAAGGATAGAGAAGAACAAGGCGGATCAGTTAATAGGATCTTAAAATTTGATTAATTCGATTAAGCTAGCTCCACTTGATCAAGAATCACACCATAATATGACTAGCATATAATGATCAAGGATGTCCAAAACTAATAGAATCTAACAAAAACTTGGGTGGAGGTTGATGTGCTATCTCGGAGTCATTGGTGAGAGCTCCTATATTGAAAACAATATGACTTGCGGAAAAGAGGCTTTGGGGTCAATTGCCGTCTAGAGAGAGAAAATAGATTTGAGAAAAGAAAACAAGATCAAACGAGACAAACTAGAGATAGAAAGGCTAAAAGGAGAAAGAGAGAGGAGAAGGAGAGAAGAGAGGGAAAAGGGAGAAGGCAAGGGAGAGAAGAAGGAGGAGAGAAAATCTCTCTGTTTCCCTTTTTTTTTTCTTCTTCTTCCTTCCATTTTCTTTGGCTTCTTGGCAAAACCGAGCACCCAATTCCTGAATCTATTGGAGATAGAGAAGAAGGTGGTGGTGGAAGTATGGGAGACCGGTAACAAGGCCACGGGCAGCGGCAACAAGGCAGCCGATGCAAGGAAATAACAAAAACAGGGGTCTCGGTCCCTTTTCTCCAAGATTTTATGGCACTCCGTCGATGGCTGGGAATGACAAATGGGACAAGTTTCCATCTTGGGCAACGAGCGCCGGCTGCAAAGAAGGTCGCAAAAAGAAGATCAAAGAGGAATTTTCAGATATGAAAATAGGGGATTATTGGCTTTGGATATTTCTGGCGAGGAACATGACCGGCAACGGATGTTTAAGAAGAGAGGATCTTACCTTGACATCTGCGAGGGCTTGGCCATGATTGCCGGCGAGCACAATAGGTCCAAATCGTCGACGATCTATGGGAAAAGATGGAGAAAGGATGAGTAGCGGCTGCAATGGACACCGATGGAGGGGGTTTAAATAGAAGGGGAGCTAGATTTTCCTAGTCTCAAACGAAGTCGAGATGGAGGAGAACTCTTCCTCCTCCGTCGTGGATAAACAGGGTTCTCCCCTCTTTCGGATAGGTGATCGTGAACTGGCTTCACTCCATTTTGTGCTTGGGAGATGACTCCTGAACAGTGATGGTCACAGCTCTTATCTACTGGAGGGGACTCCTGAGTAGTGCTAGTTGACTCCTATCTTCGGGAGATGACTCTTGAGGCACTGCGGACGACACCTGAATGTTGTCTGTGGGCACTTGTCTCGTAGAGATGAGTCTTAAGCTACTGAATTAAATAGCTTCTTGCACGTGAAGCTTCCCTTTGCACTTGGAAGGGTCGACTCCTTTAATCATCACCTTGATTTCTTGCTACTTGTTTTAACCATTTTTAAGACAATTTCAAAAGAGTTAGTGACTCTCAAATATTTTTTTATCATCAAAATAAATCCTTTGGAAACTACATAAATGTGCTTAAAACATCTTAAATATTCATGCAAAGAAATTTTACCTGTTTTAATAACTGCCAAATCATAAGGCTTAACTCACGTTCCATTGAATCTTCAGCGCATGCGCCCTTCAGTGCTTTCCGTACTTCTGTGTAAGTATTCAGTCCAATAATAATGCCTGTGCTCTCTTCTGACAACATATCCACGATCCAGCCTCATAAAGAGCACTCTGATAGCATTAAAAAGTAACTAAATAATATCATTTGGGCTCTCAAACTCAACTGTGAGTTTGAGAGGGATTATACTGATGAATTTACAGATGCTGTACATAGATAAGACTGTTAAATATTCATGTAATTGTAGGATTTGTTCCCATTCAAAATTCGAAAAGATAAAGAAAAACGAAGTCTATATAACATTAGGAAACTCTATAGGAAATTCCATCATTTAAAAGAATCTCCAGAGTCACTGCTGAATATCTTTCCTGTTGTGTAAATTTTATCATTTGATTGTTCCTCTCATTATCCTTATTGCTATCAAAAAATATATTTGATTTGCATTTCGTTCGCTAGATATTTAGTTGGGCTGTTTTGATTTTCATATCAAGTGATTATGCGAGAACCCAATCTCAAGAGTAACAATATTCTTCCATGTTGTAATGAGTAAAAGATGCATGTTTGGTACGCTTTCTTACTTGTGATGTTAACTTCCGGCTCAACTTCTTTGCAGGTTGGAAACACCATGCACTTTATGGCCCGTTTCATTGTGGGATTTGCAATGGGATTTTCCAATGTTTGGCAAGTCAGCCTTGTGACCCTGTCCGTAGTCCCCTTGATCGCCATTACCGCAGGGACATACGTATACTTTGAAACTAGTCTCATTGCTAGAGTTCGGAAATCTTATGTTAAGGCTGGAGAAATAGCTGAGGAGGTGGATCTTCTCATCATGATATCTCTGTACAGCAATAGCTATTGAGTAAACTATGCTTAACTGCCCTATGAAAAATTTCATGGATGCAGGTGATTGGGAATGTTCGCACTGTCCAAGCATTCGTGGGAGAAGAAAAGGCTGTGAAATCATACAAGACTGCACTTTTTAAAACATACAAATATGGGAAGAAGGCAGGGCTAACTAGGGGCCTAGGAATTGGAACCACGTACTTTGCTCTTTTCTCTTCATGGGCACTGGTTTTATGGTACAACAGTGTTGTGATCCATAAGGGCATATCAAATGGAGGAGAGGCATTTTCCACCATGGTCGTTGTCGTCATTTCTGGCCTGTAAGTCCAAGATTTCATGGTATATTTCTTCGATTGTTTTCCTTTTATAACCTTACTCAGTTAGGATATAGAAGTGGTCCGTTTTTTTTTCCCATTTTTGAGAAATAAAATAGGAATGACACCACCAAGCCCTCGACCTCTCTCAAATGGAGAGGGCCTTTGTTTAATATATAATTAAAATCATTTAAATGGTCCCCCACTAATTAAATTGAATTTCTACTCTAACTCTGTTTGTTTTCTAAGCGAATTGCAAGTACTACTCTACTAATTTAAGATATAGAGTAGTGCGTATAGCTATTTGTTTCACGTCTCCTAAGCGGATTGCAAGTTTTCAAAACTTAATGTACTCAACAGTCTCTGGTGCTATTTAACTTTCATCTTTTCTTCATGGAACAATGTCCATAAATCTATTTCTAACGATGCAATCTAACTATTTCATAAAATGCGATATACATACAGGGCCATTGGACAGGCAGCACCAAGCATTTCCACATTCATGAGAGCAAGAACTGTTGCATATCCCATGTTTGAGATGATAAAGAGGCAAGCAGTTGTCAAAGCTAGTTCCAATACCGGAAAGACACTGCCGAGTGTGGATGGGCGCATCCAGTTCTGCAATGTAAGCTTCAGCTATCCATCAAGACCATTTGCACTTGTTCTGGATGAGTTCGATTTGGACATACCACCAGGAAAGATCACTGCCCTTGTGGGCGAGAGTGGTTCAGGAAAGAGCACTGTGATCTCGCTCGTCGAGCGATTCTACGAGACCCTTTCTGGAACTATATTACTTGATGGATGCAACATCAAGGATCTGGAGCTCAAGTGGCTGAGGCAGCAGATGGGGTTGGTCAGTCAAGAACCTGTGCTTTTCGGCACAAGCATTCTAGAGAACATCCTCTATGGGAAATTTGATGCAACTAATGATGAGATCACCAATGCTCTTAAGCTGTCAGGGGCACTAGCCTTCATTGACAACCTTCCTGATCGATATGAGACGCAGGTGATGACTTTATATGCTTTGTAATAACAGCATATGGCACCATTTAATTACAGCTCCGGACCATATACTTGCACAAATTTTGCAGGTAGGGGAGAGAGGGATCCAGCTCTCAGGTGGACAGAAGCAGCGAATTGCGATATCTCGAGCAATACTGAAAAACCCTGCAATTCTTCTCCTTGATGAGGCCACGAGTGCACTGGATGCTGAGTCTGAGAAGAGCCTTCAAGAGGCTCTTGACCGGATCATGGTGGGTCGCACGACGGTCTTGGTCGCCCATCGACTGTCTACGGTCAAGAATGCAGACATCATCGCTGTCGTTAAAGGCGGAAAAATCGTGGAGACTGGGACTCATGAGGAGCTCATTACAGACCATCAGGGTGCCTATTTCTCTCTTGCTAACCTCCAAGTGCAGCAACCATTCCACTTGGAGAATGCCAATGCCAATGCCGAACGAACTCTAAGGTTTTGATTAGTTCTCTCTCAAGAGTTTCTCCCAAGTCTTGTGGACTATGCTTGATTTTGTTTGATAAGGCTTCCTGTTAGGTAGAAATACATTCAAACAGATGAACTTTAAAACAGAAATTGTTATCCTAATGACTCTCTAAGTTTCGCAAGTTAAGGAAATAATTTTGCAGTGCATGCAAATGCACTTCATCAGCCACTACATTGACATAATTCTTTTTCCTCATTTTTAATATTTAGCATGAGATCTTCAACGGAACTATCAAGGAGATGGTCGAGCCTTGGACGTAGCTTTCGCTCTGAGATGGACTCCATCAGCCATTATGATTCAGATGTGGATGACTTGCCAAAGGTGAGGCCGGTTTCTCTGAGAAGATTATATTCCATGGCTAGGCCTGATTGGATATTTGGGCTGTTTGGAACCATTAGTGCCTTTGTTGTTGGTGTCCAAATACCACTCTTTGGTCTTGGAGTTACACAAGCTCTAGTTGCCTATTACATGGATTGGGAGACCACAAAAAGGGAAATTAGGAAGCTTGTAATCCTTTTCTGTTGTGCTGCTGTTCTCTCCATATTCTCTCATTCCGCCGAGCACCTCAGCTTTGGAGTTCTTGGGCAAAGACTTACACTTCGTGTTCGTGAAAGAATGTTTGCAGGTGATTTTTTTACCCACTTTCCCTGCTTAAAATAGAGTAGGAATGATCATTTGATGCTTCTGTATTTGGATGATACAATGCCAGTGATGTTGCGTAATGAGATTGGATGGTTTGATGACATGAGAAATACCTGCTCGATGCTGTCATCTCGATTGGAGACCGATGCTACTTTGCTACAAACAATCGTTGTTGATCGCTCATTGATCCTCATACAGAGCATAGGAATGATTGTGTCATCGGTAGCCATTGCCTTTGTTTTGAATTGGCGGATAACTCTCGTAGTATTGGCCACATACCCATTGATGATCACTGCCCAAATCAGTGAGGTATGAATTCCCTTGTTGTATGATTTGTGAACATATTTGACCACCCACTCTGATTTATTGATACATATATATATATATGCTTCATCTCACAGGCACTATTCCTGCGAGGTTTTGGGTTGAACTTGAGCAAGGTCTACTTGAAGGCCAACACACTTGCTGCTGAGGCTGCAAGCAATATCCGCACAGTAGCTGCCTTCTGCTTAGAAGATAAGATTGTTGAGCTCTATGGTCGTGAGCTCAAGGAACCCTCCAAGAGCTCTTTCCGACGTGGCCAGATTGCAGGCATCTTCTGTGGCCTTTTCCAATGCTGCCTTTACTGTTCCTATGGCCTTGCCTTGTGGTATGCTAAAGATGCTACCTATGCGAGAACTCATTTTAATACACATTTTTGTGTCAATGTGATTCTCAAGCATTATTCATCACTGGCTTAATCTTTGTGAAATTTAGATTGTCCCAAGTGGCACAAGTTTATAAAGGAGCTTGGAGTTGGGTCAGATATTCTATCTCAGATTTCCAGAGCTGTCCCACCAAATAAGCTTGTTTGATAGCATAAATGATTTTTAACTAGGCTTTACAGTTTTCCTGAAAAAAAGATAAGGAAACTGTATAGATTTCCATAAGCCTCACTTGTGTGATACCATGTTCTTGTGAAAGCAGGTAATTTCTCAAATTAAACAGATTCTGAACTAGATAGGTCAGTTTGGTTTAAAATTGTCAAAATTTTAGAATACATTTGGATAGTGTGAGCTTTTGTAGAACCTATCCAGCTCAGTATTTTAGAATTCAATAGTTCAGCATGCAAACCTAATTTAATTGAAGATCTCAGCTGAGACAGACTAGTCCACATTCAACAATGGAGATTAATGTCCGAACCTCTATGTGATCGGTGCAGTCAAATATTTGGATTGCATCGATTCAAGTTCTTGGGCACCCAAGTCATTTGATGATGCTTTTGCCATAATGCAGTTTCCTAATGTTTGTTGAATGGGTATGGATTAGAATTCATCATCTCTATTTTTGCAGGTATGGATCGGTCCTAATGGGCAGGGGGCTTGCGACTTTTGAATCTGTCATCAAAAGCTTTATAGTCTTGATAATGGCAGCAGCAGTCGTAGGAGAGGTGGTCGGCCTAGCCCCCGACATCATGAAGGGAAATCAGATGGCATCATCAGTATTTGAAGTTATTGATAGGAAGACTGAGGTGGATGGTGACATTGGTGAGGATGTAGGGACGGTCACTGGGACAATTGAGTTGCAAAGGGTCGAGTTTCACTACCCTTCAAGGCCTGATATCCTGGTTTTCAGAGATTTTGATCTGAGAATAAAGGCTGGCAAGAGCATGGCATTGGTTGGGACAAGCGGGTCTGGCAAGAGCACGGTGCTCTCTCTTATATTACGATTCTATGACCCAATTGCTGGGAAAGTGATGATTGATGGTATGACATCTTCTTCTTGTAATAAGTTTTATTTGCAGGCTGTTGTTGTAACTTCTTTTAACCAATGATCATGATAGGTAAGGATATCAAGAAGCTTCGGTTGAAGTCGATCCGAAAACACATTGGCCTAGTTCAGCAAGAGCCAGCTCTTTTTGCCACAACAATCTATGAAAACATAGCATATGGCAAGGATGGTGCCACTGAGGTGGAGGTGGTTGAGGCTGCTAAGCTTGCTAATGCCCACTCCTTCATCAGTGCCTTGCCAGATGGCTACTCGACTGAGGTTGGGGATCGAGGGGTTCAGCTTTCAGGCGGGCAGAAGCAGCGGGTAGCCATTGCACGAGCCATCATCAGAAATCCTGCCATCTTGCTCCTTGATGAGGCTACAAGTGCACTTGACCTTGAAGCAGAGCGCATGGTCCAACAAGCACTGGTCACAGTCATGAAGGACCGCACCACCATTGTGGTGGCACATAGGCTGTCTACTATTCAGAATGCTGATATCATTTCAGTCTTGCAAGAGGGAAAAATCATAGAACAAGGAAATCATTCAAGCTTGCTGGAGAAAGAGAATGGAGCCTACTGTAATTTAATTAGCTTGCAGCAACAATAGCAACAAAAGTAGTAGTGCTGCATAATTGATATAAACAAGGATGTTTTGTTTCACAGTACAGAACTCCATTTTCATGTTTTACTCGCTGGAAATTCACATAAGATGGCCTTCCAATATGGACTGATTTTTTATTTTGATTTATTAAAAAAAATACAGACCAAATTGTTATCTGAATAAATGGTTAAAGAGTCTGTGATTATCTGTGATCATATTATTTTGGATCCTATTGTTTTGATCACGAAAGGTGGATCTATTAACATTACTAATTGGGCTAGGTCCCCACTTTACTCCTATATATATATATATATGTGTGTGTGTAGAGAAATCCTAATGCATCAAGATCTCTACGTTCTTAAGATGGAACTATTCCATTAAGAAGACAGATATAAGATGGAGATGGAGAGACAGATCTATGCTATCATTATTATTTCTTCTTTTATAGGAGGTTGATACAGCATGTTAATGACCGCTCAACGATTTTAAGATTTTTTACCCATTTATAGTAATTTAAAAAAAAATTATCAAAATAATGCCGAGCTCAAACTGTTTACGAAAATACTGCTTAGGAGAAAATTATTTACAAACTATTTGCCAACTCATCAATCTGATCGCTAGCTAGGGGTCAGGTGGATCAGAGAATGAGTCATCTTTTGATAGGATGGCTCTATAAATCACTACAAATTGTGCTCAACTAGACAAGATAAGTTTAATTCAAAGTAATTTATAATTCAAAGGTTGAATTATAAATTACTTTGAATTAAATTTATCATGCCAAAATTTATTGAAGCCAGTTGGGCATAATTTATGACTATCTGCCATTATGAATCCTGAAAAATTTCTAAATCAGAAAATTAGTACCTATATGAAGGGCTATATAAAATATATATTTTTTTGAAATCAAAATTGACGATAATTGATCTTTGGATATTAGTGAGTCACAAAATAATTTTTAATAAATTTTGAGACTCTTAAATCTATTCATTCTGAAGAAGGAAAGTTTTAAAAGTTTCGAGTTTGAAAAAAATTAAAACTAAAATCCAAGTTTTGATTTATTATTCTTAAGGATTTTAATTTTTCTGATATTTTTATTGATTCCAAATAAGAGATATTTGTTTATTTATATTTATAGTTTAAAGTTAATGAAGAGTAAAATAAATGATGACTTATAAAGCCGCTCTGTCAAAGGGCGAGTCGCCCTATCAAGGGGTGATTTATAGAGTCGCTCTATCAAAAGATGATTTATAAAGTAGGGATGACTCATTCTCTGATCCATCCATCTGATCCCTAGCTGACGATCAGATTGGTGAGTTGGTAAAGAAAATCGTTCATGGTGACTTTCTTCTGAACAGTATTTTTATAAATAGTTTGAGCTCGATATTATTTTGATAATTTTTTAAAAATTAATCAGAAATAGATAAAAAATTTATGATTGATTATTTTATTATTAATTTTTTAAAATTTATTAATAAATAATTTTTATGTTCTAATTTTTTGCATGAGATTTATAGGATAATTTTTTTTCATAAATTTTCAATGATTAGTATCAAGGTCTAGATTTTGTAGATGATTAGAATTAAATAAAAATTAATTTTTTTTGGTGTAAAATATTAAAGTTTTGGGATTCAATCAAAAAAAAAATAAAAAGAGAAAAAGAAAAGGAAAATTTTGATAAAGGGCCGGCAGTTCTTCCCACCGTGCCCCCCGTCCTCTTTCCACGACCTGATTGCAGGCAGCCGTCCGGCAGGCAGCGCAGTCCGATGGCGACCGGGAGCAGTCGGCGGTGAAAGGCCGGCGATTCCCGTCAGGATACAAGGATCCAAACAAACAAACAAACAAGAAAAAAAAAGGAAGTTTGAAGTCGGAACCGCCGGATCTGGGTAATCCGGTGGTCCCTCCTCCTAATCATTGGGAAACTGCTAATGGCTTTAGGATAGGGAGGTCCACCGATTTGGATTTCCGGTGGCCGTCGGCCACGTTTAGGCGGGGACAAGAACCGGCTTGCCCTCCTTTCTCCCCAAGAATCTCCCATCAAGAAGAACCGCCCATCGCCGTCTCACCAGCGGTTGGGATGGCGGTCTCAGGCTGGCCGTCGGTGATTGAGGACGGCCCCATGCCTCGCCGGCGGTAGATTTGGGAGGTTCATCGCCGGCAAAAGAGGGGTTTTGGTGGTCGGGAAAAGGAAAGGAGAGGAGGAAGAAAGAAAGGGTTTTGGATTTTGGGTTTTGGGTTTTGACCCATAAGCCCGAATCCATTAATCAATTAATTTTTGTTTTGATAGTTGACTTAACCAGACCACATTGAGTTGATTCAATTTGGTTAAGAGGTGTTTTGCAATTTAACCCCCTGATAAAATATTTATCATAGAATCATATTTAGGGACTTTTGCAGTCTACTGTCTAAAAAAGTAACAAATTCCTTAAAGATCTTTAAAATTATATTTTGATTCCTATCATACATTTTATTACATAAAGGCCCTTGGATCATTATGCAGTCTCTATACTAAACTTAATTACATAAAAATTCTTTAAAAATTATAATTTAATCCATATGCTTAAGGTTATTACATGAAATTGACCTAAAAATTTTGTTATGATCCCTGCAATACAATTTAATTGCATAAAGATGCTTAAATGTGTCATTGCAAATTTTGTAGTCTTACATTTGGTTTGAATATCGATATTTTTTGTGTTGAATTCTAATTTAGAGGATTGTAGATTTCAATGGATAGTGAGCACTAAAGTGGCCCATTCATTAAGATTCACAGGATTCCTGTTTGATATTTAAAAGAATTAGACATATTAAATTTGAATAGATTGCTTGATATTGATGTATAAAGATGATTAAATATATTTATGGGCATGGTTGGTTAATCTATAATTTAGAGGATTGTAGATTTCAATAGATGACGACCACCAAAGTGGCTTATTTGTTAAGATTTGCAGGATGCCTCTATCTGGTATTTCATGAGATTAAAATATATTAATTTCTATTAATTGCCTACTATTGGTGCATTAAATGAAATAAATAGATTTATGGATATAATTGGTGAAGGAAATCGTAGGCGATATTATGCATGTATTTCAAAAATTTTTCAAAATAAATCATAGTGGAAAGCAACTAGATTAATCATATTAATCAAACATGCATATGATCTAATCATTAAATCAATTTATTCTAGGATCTATGATATGATACATGACATATATAAAATTTGAAAATAAAATCGTATATATAGATGTAAGTAGTAGATCAAATCTATATCTAAGTTCAAAACTTGATATCTAAGCATGGGTCGATGATCGTCGTTGCTGATGAACATGGTAAAGAGGTCTTCGCTAGTTGCTTGTAGCCGTATAGAGTATCCGACCTCGATGGATAGTCCACTCGAAGCCCTGATTTGATCAGTCTCCTCAAAAGTGCTAGCTCGTGCGAAGACCATCTTGCTGGCTGATCTGGAACCTTCCTTCAAATCTCTTAGACACTTCTAGAGGTTAAAAAAGGATGCTTCGGAGGAATAAAAGGTTGTGGAAGAAGGGGTTTTAAGAAGACGAGAAGAGAGAACTCTCTCTCTATTTTCTTCTCTTATAAAAACCTAGCGCCATGGAAGAATCCCACTATCCTAAGAGGAGACCCCTCTCCTCAATATTTCTCACACCCTTGTTCTGATTTTTTCTCCAAAAAACCAGCCACAACCCACATCCAAAAAACACCCTTTTATTGGCATGCATTAGGGCTTTTGAGGAGGTTGAGGGGCATCCAACTTTTGGACACCTCCTCCTTATTTTTAGGCATGTAAGAGAGTGCCAGGGCCAGGCTTCTTATTTTTTCATACATTATTAGATATCATGCCCTCCCTTCTTATGTTTTCATGGAGAAAAACCTTTTCTCATGGTAAGGTAAAATCTCTTTTGTCGCATAAAAGAAATCCCCTTATGGTATGGCATCAAGAATAAAATTGGATAAGGTCAAACCTATCGTGATAAGAAATAAGTTTCAAATCAAATTTGAAACTTTCCTTATCTTCTTATTCATACCTTTTGGGTGTTGAGAAAGTGAGGCTTCTTCAGCCTTTAGCGTGATATATCTCACGCAAAAATTAGATGCGGGAGAATGAGAGAAGGGGCGGCTTCATGGCATGATGTCATGGGCGGCCAAGGGAGAAGTCCAATCTAGTTTGAACTCTAAGTAGTTTCTAATTTTGGACTCAAATCAAATCTAATTTGATTTGATCCAAACAAATTCATAAACCTAATCTAATTAGGCACCAAACTACCTCAATTAAATCCTAATCAAATCAGAAATTAATTGAATCCAAATCCTGATCAAATCAGGAACTAATGTCCTTTAATTATTAAGTCATCTTATAATCTAATCGGGTCAAACCTAATTGAATTTAATTCAATTAGATTTGATCCAAACCTCATTGCTCAATCAAATTGAGCTAATCAACAATCTAATTACTAATTAATCCTTCAATAATTCACTAATTCTTAGCAAATTAATTCTTTGCAACTTTTGCATAAGGTTAATCATTAATCGAATTGATGATTACACCCTTGAACGATTCTCAATCATTGATCCGACACTTGATTAGTCAAAATTTTTTTTTGAGTATGATCCTATAGGTCCGAACCTAAGCTCGTAGAATAGGAATAAATTTCTAAACTAATTGATGTAATCATTTAGTAATGAGACCTGATGTCTAGATAGGTTGAATGAATGCAAAGCAATATTTAAGAACTTACTGACGTATGGTTATTATATAATTCATCCATTTGATTCTAATGCTCAAAGTGACCTAGGGTTTAACTGTTAACCCTAGGATAGTTATCCATATTGTATTTCAATCTTTCAAATCTATCACATGGATTATCCAGATCTAGATTTTACTAAATGAAATATACTAATGCATTAACTCTTGAATCCGAAGGGATCAATCCCATCTTGACTCACATACCATCTTAACAAGTACTTGACTTTGCTCAGAAATCTTTCATTACTGAATTAAAATTTCAGATAGTCTGACACCAAAGCACAGTAAATTACTTGTAAGTCACTATTGTAATTTCAGATCGAAGGAACACTTATACCCATACTCTTTGCAAGTTACTCTTGACAGCAGAGTGCTCCACAGTTGGTCATGTTCAATGGGACATACTCCTATATTTTACTTGTATCCCTTACTAGTGTCTCCACACTACTTGATAATGAGGACAATCAATACATATGGCATACAACAACCTACACTTGATAATCGCTATCATCTTAGTAATAGCATATCGTTTGATCGTGAACAAGTTTAAAGATTACACGATAAATCTTTCTTTATCGATCAAAAATGATTCTAAAGACTTCATCACAACACAAAAGTTCTAAAGAAGATATACTCTTATGATGAATAAGTTAAATAACTTTTATTAATAATCAATTCATATATATTTATAATTAGTACAATCATTAAATGATTATCTTTAAGACAATTTTCAATAACTCCCTGTTGGGTATAAAATACCCCCAATCGAAGTTCGTAAAAGGCCGACCCTCTATGGGCTCTTCCGGCTTCCGACCTTGTGCGATATCTTTCTGAACTCCCCCGACCGTCCGAGCTTCCATAATACCATCTAGACTTCTCCGATAATGAGCTCCTCTATTCATCTACCGGGCTGCTCCAAATATTTTCTGAGCTTCACTATCAGTCGATTTTCTACAATGATCGACTATTCTCCGAATCTCTTTCAAACTTCTTCTTGCCGCGAACGACTTTACTCCGAACTTCTTTCGGACTTCGTCAATGTCCGAGCTTCTCCAACAGCAGGACTTCTATAATAACCAGACTCCATCCAAGTTTTTACGATGGTCGACCGCCTTCCGAATTTCATCCGAGCTTCTACAAGAGCTGGATCCCAACCGAACTTCTACAGCAGACGGATTCCAGATGAATTTCTACAATGGACGGGCTCCACCAGTCGGACCTCTACTCCGGACTTCTATTACAAGCGGACTTCATCTGAGCTTCTACAACAAGAAGTCTTCATTCGAGCTTCCACGACAATCGATCTTCGTTCGAGCTTCTACAGTAAGCAGCCTCCTTTTAGACTCCTACAAAAATTGGACTCCATCCGAACTTCTACAGCAGAATTGAATCCCGGACTCCTCCTACGTTTGACCTTCCCCAGTGTCCTCGAGACTCCTCCAGTGGATGAACCTCCACAGCGCCATCCGAACTCCACTGTCGGACGACCCTCTGCCAGATTCCTCATGAAATCGGACCTCTTCGACGGACAATCTTCAGATGAGCTTCCACATCAGGCAAATTTCAGACGGACTCTTCTAGCAATCGGACTCTTATCAGACTTCTCCAACAAAAAGTTTCCATCCGAGCTTCTACAGCAGATGACTTCTGCCTGCAGTATCAGCGCCCAAGGCACCCGACAATAGTGGACTCGTCAGCAACCTTGAAAACATCCGAGCTTCTCTTAGATTGCAGAGATAGAGATTCATTCTGCTCCATCAGACGTCCAAGCCGAGCTTCAGCCGTCAGGCCCGAACTCTCTGGCAAGTCGCGATAGTGGTCACTGTTGGGAATAGTGTCCCAAAGCCAATTATCAGTCTGTTGACGGTTGTGCTCCTTTTGTATTAGTACATGAATTATAAATAAATAAAAGTTATTTTAGTATTTTTTCATCACAAATGTTTCATTTTCTAATGAACTCTTGTGTTGTGGTGAAGTCCTTAGGACTATTTAGACTCGACAAAGGAGGATTTGTCGCTTAGTCCTTAAACCTGTTCGCGATCAAATGATACGTTGTTACCAAGGACGACAACGTTTATCGAGCATAGGTTGTTGTGTGCCATATGGGTTGGTTGTCCTCATAACCAAGGAGTGTGAAGACACTGGTATGGCATACAGGTGAGATATAATGGTACATCTGCACCGAACGTGACCAACTCCGGAGCTATTTCTGCTGTCAAGATTTGCTCCGATGGGATATGGGTATAAATGTCCCTCCGACCTGAGACCGCCACGGTGACTTGCAAGCAACTCACTGCACTTAGGTACTAGACTATCTGAATTTCTAATTTAGTGACGGAAGGCTGCTGGGTGTAGTCAAGTACTTGACTTGTCGGTGCATGTGTCAAGATGGGATTGACCACTCCAGTTTAGGAGCTATGTACAGTCGTATTTTAATTTAGCAAAATCTTGGCCAGGGTAGTCCTAGTGAGGAGTCACAGGACTAATTAAGTTGAGCATGATTCGGATGATCTCATCAGGGTTGACAGTTTAACCCTGAGTCGTCCTAAACACAGGGGTCAAAAGGGATGAATTATACGGTAACCATATTCACGTAGGTTCTGAATATTGCGATTACGACTATTCGACCTATCTGATCATCGGGTATTATTGCTAGATGGTCACTTTGATTAGTACAGAAATTGGTTCCTGTGCTACCGGCTTAGGTTCGAACCTGCGGGGTCACACACATTAGAGGTTCCTTTCTGATCTGATGGCTGATTATGAGTCTTATGTGTTTGGGACTTTATGATTGAGAATTAGGATTCTCTGATCATGAGTTCCACACATTTGGGTACCGGGGTCAAAATTTTGAATTTTAAATTTTGAATTTGAAATTTGAACTCTTTGATTAGGGTTTCATATTGATGGTCTCTGATGCCTAATTACCCATTGGATTTGGACTCAATATTTATGAGAGATTTAATTAATGATTTGATCGCTAATTAACTTAATTTGATTGAGTAATTATTTTTAGATCAAGTCCAATTGAATTAGATTCAGTTTGGATTGACCCGATTAGGTTAAGTATTGATCTAATCGCTAAGGTGGTTTAGTCCCTGATTTGATCAGGGGTTAGGCTTAGTTAATTCCTGATTTGATTAGAATTTTATTGAGCCTAATTAAGTCTAATTGTGTTGGATTTAATCTGATCTAATTATGCTTAACCTATTTTAATTAGGTTGGCTCAATTTGAATCAAATCACCTTGTTTTAAATTTCCTGCGCCACCCAACTTCCTTGCGCCCATTTGAATTCACGAGAAGAAATTTTCTCATGAATTTTCTCCCACGCAAAGCTCTCTCATGCCCATGTTTCTGTGCGCCAATTATTTGGATTAACTTGGTTTGTTACCCATCCAAATTCAAAGGGGTTTTGAATTTGAATGGATAACCAAATAACCATGCGCCAGCTTATCCTCTTTTGTGCGCCCCATATTTCACACGAGAAATGGTTTCTCATGAAAGTCTCCACGCACAAAAAAAAAGAAAAAAGAAGGCCACGCCATCTCTTCTTTCTCGCACAAATGGATGAGGATAAGATTGGTTGACACTTGAATTCAAATTTGATTTGAATTTAAGTGAGCAACCACCTCTTCTTATCCACTCACACGCTTTCAACATCTCTTGCAATGTTTTATAAAATGAGAAAGGGAGGGGGCGTGGGCAAAAAAAGAAAGAAGAGATAAGCGGTGTGGGGAGGTTCTGGAAAAATTAAGAAGTATTCAAAATTTATCGAGAGGAGAGAAAAAGGAGAGAGAAGTGGGCGCAGGGTTTTTTGGTGTGTACCCTAGGGTTTCTACCTAGGGTTCGGGAAGTGAGATTGGTATGCCACGAGTGTCGTGAGTCCATCAAATGTTAGGGAGAGATCCATCAGCCTCTCAACCAATCGTGTAAACGATCCAGAGCATCCGAAGAGTTGGCACACATCGATCGAAGGAGTTCGATCAACATCAGCCATCAAAAGGGTGAAATCATGAACTAGCATTCTGAGGAGCCGATCAGACGGAAGCTTCGTGTGGATGATCCGCAGAGGCTAGATACTAGTGTGACTGTGACGTGATGATCAGAGCCCTCCGACAGTGATCAGATTGTGGTGATCGACTACCCGCAAAAGGTGATGTGTTCTGAACACAGTACAGTAAAAAGTTTACTGTTTCAAATTTGAATTTCAAATTTAAATGCATGCTGTTGTATCATATTTAGATCCTAGTGTTGGGTTAATTAGTATTAATTAATGAGATTAATTAATAATTCTACTATAAAATAATAATTTTGAAAAAATTTTAAAATTACCATTTTGCCCCTGGAGAACGCTCAGCCACAGGAGATGCTTCGAATGTTGAACGACTCCTTTGGCATGCCTGACGACGTTGAAAGGCACAAAACTAGTTGTGTCATTTTCAATGCTCGGATGAGGGATGGGGCCTCAGTCACTGATCATGTATTGTACATGATCGAGATGATTGAGTGCCTAAGCAAATTGGGTTTTCCTCTGCACGAGCAGCTCGGTAAGGATGCGATCCTTAATTTCTTTTCCAAGTCCTTCCTCCCATTCCTTACTAATTTTCGAATGATAAAGCCTGCAGTAAACTACCACGGATTGTTGGGGTTGCTGCAGAATTTTGAGAAGGATCACCAGCTCCATAAGGAGTCGGTGAATGTAGTGGGAGGGTCTTCTTCTCGTCGTCGACCCTTTGGGAAGGAGAAGAAGAACAAGAAGAAGAAGAACAAGAAGGTGCAGCCTCATGCTAGGACAGTTGCACAGGGTCAGACCAAGAAGCGCAAGCCCGACCAGAGCCAGACGGAGTGCTTCTTTTGCAAGAAGCAGGGGTATTGGAAGAGGAACTGTCCTCAATACATTGCCTCCCTGGATCCGAACAGGCCGAAGAAGAAGCAAGGTAATTATATGATAACTCCTTGCAACTTTTCCATTTATGATACTACTGCCTGGGTATTGGATACCGGAAGCCCTTATCATATTTGTAATTCGATGCAGGGTCTGCAGGTCAGTAGAAGATTTGATGAAGGCGAGAGGTTCCTGAACGTTGGAGATGGAAGCAAAGTTCCAGTTCTAGCTTTAGAAATCATGAGTCTTGTAATCAATTCTCGTAATGTAATTCTGAGTGAATGTCACTATTGTCCAAGCTTTTTATTAAATATTATTTCTGTAGGCCTTTTGGCCATGTACGGTTATGATTTTTTAATAAAAGAAAATATTTGCAATATCATTTTGAATGGTGTTACAATATTTGTTGGATAATTAAATAATAGAATTTACTTACTATCACAGCCTGTTAATGTGGTTCAAAACTTCGGTAAACGTCCTAGAATAGATAATGTGTCAGAAGTCTACCTTTGGCACTGTAGGCTAGGTCATATCAATAAGAACAGGATAAACAGGTTGGCTCAAGAAGGAATTCTTGAACTTGATGATTGTGAATCACTTCCAACCTGTGAGTCTTGTCTTCTTGGAAAGATGACCAAGTCACCTTTTACTGGAAAAGGTGAGCGAGCCAGTGAACTCTTGGGTCTGGTACATTCTGATGTATGTGAACCTATGAGCTCAAATGCAAGAGGTGGATATTTCTACTTCATAACCTTCACAGACGACCTATCGAGGTATGGGTATGTCTACTTAATGAAGCATAAGTCGGAGTCATTTGAAATGTTCAAACTGTTTCGAAATGAGGTAGAAAAATAAACTGGGAAGTGTATTAAAATTCTTCAATCTGATCGAGGAGGTGAATACCTTTCCAATGAGTTTCTGACATATTTAGGAGAGAATGAGATTCTCTCTCAATGGACTCCTGGAACACCATAGCATAATGGTGTGTCTGAAAGGAAGAATCGGACCTTATTGGACATGGTTCGATCCATGATGGGGTTTGCTGGTCTGCCGATCTCCCTTTGGGGATATGCGCTCAAATCGGCTTGTTACCTTCTAAATAGAGTTCCGAGTAAGTCTGTAGCCAAAATGCCATATGAGATATGGATAGGACGTAAGCCAGTATTCTCGCACCTTAGGGTTTGGGGGTGTCCGGCTTATGTTAAACGTTTAATTATAGACAAGCTTGGACCTAGGTCTGACAAGTATAATTTTATAGGGTACCCAAAAGAGACCAAAGGGTATTATTTCTACCTTGCTGATGAGCAAAAGGTGTTTGTCAGCCTTAAGGCAATCTTTTTAGAAAAGGAGTTCTTTAGTGAAGGAACTATTGCCTTTAAGGTCGAACTTGATGAAGTTCGACAGGTGAAAAAACCGACACATGTTACTGAACCTGAACCGGATTTGATTAGATCATATCCGGAGCCCATTGATTATGCACCCTTAAGGCGGTCTAGTAGAGTATCACATCAACCAGACAGATACTATGATTTCTTGATCCGGGATGACGATCCTGTCAAACTTGATGAAAATGATGAGGATCCGATCACCGACATGGATGCAATGCAGAGATCTGACTCTGAGAAATGGCTAGAGGCCATGAAATCCGAAATGGAGTCCATGAAGGTCAACGATGTGTGGACATTGGTTGACTCACTCGAAGGAGTGAAACCCATAGGGTGTAAGTGGGTCTTCAAGAGGAAGAGGGACGCAGACGGAAAGGTGGAGACCTATAAAGCCCGTCTGGTTGCTAAGGGATATCGTCAACGTTATGGTATAGACTATGACGAGATGTTTTCTCCTGTGGCAATACTCAAATCCATTCGGATTATGCTTGCGATAGCTACCCATCTAGACTATGAAATTTGGCAGATGGATGTGAAGACAGCTTTCCTAAACAGAGAGCTGGACGAAGAGGTGTATATGATACAACCTGAAGGGTTCACATCCACAGATGAGTCTAAGGTATGCAAGCTACAAAGGTCCATTTATAGACTTAAGCAGGCATCTCGGAGTTGGAACATACGTTTTGATAGGACGATCAAAACGTATGGCTTCATTAAGAACGGAGAAGAGCCCTGCATTTATAAGTGGGCTAATGGTCTAGTAGTAGTATTTCTTGTATTGTATGTGGATGACATTCTCTTAATCGAGAATGATGTCCTAGCATTATAGGGAATAAAGATTTGGCTATCATCACAGTTCTCCATGAAGGATCTGGGAGAAGCTTCCTACATCCTAGGGATGAGGATCTATAGGGATAGATCCAAAAGGTTGCTTGGCTTATCCCAGTCCACGTACATTGATACTATGCTAAAAAGGTTCAGCATGGAGAATTCCAAGAAAGGCTATCTACCGATAGGCCATGAAATTTCTCTCTCGAAAAGAGATTGTCCGACAACACCTCAAGAGAGAGAGCGTATGGGTAGGATTCCATATGCTTCGACAGTGGGATCTATCATGTACACCATGACATGTACACGATCAGATGTGGCATACTCACTAGGGGTGTGAGTAGATACCAATCTGATCCAGGAGAGAATCACTAGAAGGTTGTTAAAACCATCCTGAAGTATTTAAAAAATATTAAGGACCAATGGCTTGTATATGGTGAATCAGACTTGAGACTTATAGGGTTTACAGACTCTAGTTTCCAGTCTGATCGTGATGACAGCAAGAGTGTGTCAGGATTTATTTTTACCCTTAATGGTGGGACTGTTTGCTGGAAGAGTTCCAAGCAGCATACTGTGGCTGATTCAGTATGTGAGGCGGAGTATATTGCTGCATCAGATGCTGCCAAAGAAGCGGTGTGGCTGAGAAAATTTATCATGGAGCTCGGAGTAGCACCCTCCCTTGTTGGTCCAGTTTTGCTCTACTGTGACAGCTTTGGAGCCATTGCTCAGGCGAAGGAACCGAAGGCACACCAGTGGATGAAGCATATTCTGTGCCACTACCATCTCATCCGAGAGATCATAGATCGAGGTGACGTCGACCTTCAGAAGATCGACGGGAAGGAGAACCTGATCGATCCATTCACTAAAGCCATTGCGGTGAAGGAGTTCAACGACTACAAGTCGAAGATGGGTATTAGATACTGCATCGATTGGCTTTAGGCCAAGTGGGAGATTATTGGGAATAGTGTCCCAAAGCCAATCGTCAGCCTGTTGACAGTTGTACTCCTTTTGTATTAGTACATGAATTATAAATAAATAAAAGTTATTTTGATATTTTTTCATCACAAATATTTCATCTTCTAATGAACTCTTATATTGTGGTGAAGTCCTTAAGACTATTTAGACTCGACAAAGGAGGATTTGTCGCTTAGTCCTTAAACCTGTTCGCGACCAAATGATACGTTGTTACCAAGGACGACAACATTTATCGAGCATAGGTCGTTGTGTGCCATATGGGTTGGTTGTCCTAATAACCAAGGAGTGTGGAGACATTGGTATGGCATACAGGTGAGATATAATGGTACATTTGCACCGAACGTGACCGACTCTGGAGCTATTTCTGCTGTCAAGATTTGCTCCGATGGGATATGAGCATAAATGTCCCTCCGACCTGAGACCGCCACGGTGACTTGCAAGTAACTCACTGCACTTAGACACTGGATTATCTGAATTTCTAATTCAGTGACGGAAGGCTGCTGGGTGTAGTCAAATACTTGACTTGTCGGTGTGTGTGTCAAGATGGGATTGACCACTCTAGTTTAGGAGCTGTGTACAGTCATGTTTCAATTTAGCAAAACCTTGGCCAGGGTAGTCCTAGTGAGGAGTCACAGGACTAATTGAGTTGAGCACGATTCGGATGATCTCATCAGGGTTGACAGTTTAATCTTGAGTCGTCCTAAACATAGGGGTCAAAAAGGATGAATTATATGGTAACCATATTCACGTAGGTTCTGAATGTTGCGATTGCGACTATTCGACCTATCCGATCGTCGGGGATCATTGCTAGATGGTCACTTCGATTAGTACAGGAATTGGTTCCTGTGCTACCGGCTTAGGTTCGAACCTGCGGGGTCACACACATTAGAGGTTCCTTTCTGATCTGATGGCTGATTATGAGTCTTATGTGTCTGGGACTCTATGATTGAGAATTAGGATTCTCTGATCATGAGTTCCACACATTTTGGGTACTGGGGTCAAAATTTTAAATTTCAAATTTTGAATTTGAAATTTGAACTCTTTGATCAGGGTTTCATATCGATGGTCTCTGATGCCTAATTGCCCATCGAATTTGGACTCAATATTTATGAGAGGTTTAATTAGTGATTTGATCACTAATTAACTCAATTTGATTAAGTAATTATTTTTAGATCAAGTCCAATTGAATTGATTCTGTTTGGATTGATCCGATTAGGTTAAGTGTTGATCTAATCGCTAAGGTGGTTTAGTCCCTGATTTGATCAGGGGTTAGGCTTAGTTAATTCCTGATTTGATTAGGATTTTATTGAGCCTAATTAAGTCTAATTGTGTTGGGTTTAATATGGTCTAATTGTGCTTAAACTATTTTAATTAGGTTGGCTCAATTTGAATCAAACCACCTTGTTTTAAATTTCCTGCGCCACCCAACTTCCTTGTGCCCATTTGAATTCACGAGAAAAAATTTTCTCATGAATTTTCTCCCACACAAAGCTCTCTCACACCCATGTTTCTGTGGGCCAATTATTTGGATTAACTTGGTTTGTTACCCATCCAAATTCAAAGGGGTTTTGAATTTGAATGGATAACCAAATAACCATGCGCCAGCTTATCCTCTTTTGTGCGCCCCATATTCCACACGAGAAATGGTTTCTCGTGAAAGTCTCCACGGATAAAAAAAAAGAAAAAAGAAGGCCATGCCATCTCTTCTTTCTCACATAAATGGATGAGGATAAGATTGGTTGACACTTGAATTCAAATTTGATTTGAATTTAAGTGAGCAACCACCTCTTCTTATCCACTCACACGCTTTCAACATCTCTTGCAATGTTTTATAAAATGAGAAAGGGAGGGGGTGTGGGCAAAAAAAGAAAGAAGAGATAAGGGGCGTGGAGAGGTTCTGAAAAAATTTTGAAGTGTTTAAAATTTATCGAGAGGAGAGAAAAAGGAGAGAGAAGTGGGCATAGGGTTTTTTGGTATGTACCCTAGGGTTTCTACCTAGGGTTCGAAAAGTGAGATTGGTGTGCCACGAGTGTCGTGAGTCAATCAAATTTTAGGAAGAGATCCATCAGCCTCTCAACCAACCGTGCAGACGATCTGGAGCATCCGAAGAGTTGGCACACATCGATCGAAGAAGTTCGATCAACATCAGCCATCAAAAGGATGAAATCACGAACTAGCATTCGTGAGGAGCTGATCAGATGGGAGCTTCATGTGGATGATTCGTAGAGGCCAGACACTAGTGTGGCTGTGATGTGATGATCAGAGCCCCCTGACGGTGATCAGATTGCAGTGATCGACTACCCACAAAAGGTGATGTGTTCTGAACACAGTACAGTAAAAAGTTTACTATTTCAAATTTAAATTTCAAATTTAAATACATACTGTTGTATCATATTTAGATCCTAGTGTAGAGTTAATTAGTATTAATTAATGAGATTAATTAATAATTTTACTGTAAAATAGTAATTTTGAAAAAAATTTAAAATTACCATTTTGCCCCTGCACTGAATTTTCGCTTCAGCCACTACCCCACTCCACTCTCTGTAACAGATTCCACGTGGCCCCACCACTCTCTGGCAAGTCGTGATAACGAACACCACTCCACTCTCCATAACAAACTCCACGTGGCCCTGAACGGCCCCCTGACGTCACTACTCTCCATAACAAACTCCGCATGGCCCTGAACGGCCCACTATCAGGTAGTTACAGACATCGTTGTCAATCAGTTATACTCTCTGTCTATAAAAAGGGATCCCCAGATACGTTCTTCTCTAAGCTCTAAACTCTATCTCGAAACTCTGCTAAAATCTCATTTGAGTGCTCCATTTCTGTTGAGGCAGAGTACTGACTTGAGCGTCGGAAGGTCTTGTCGGAGCACCCCCAACTCTGATTTAGACTTTCCTTGTAGGTTCCGATGGTGGACGCGATCCCCTCACTCTAGCTTCTCCGATATTGGTGAAATTATGCACCAACAGAATTGGCGCTAGAGGAAGGGGGGCCTTGAACCTTCGCAGGACTCTTGTTCTTAAAGGAGTACTCAACGGGACTGTCTCCGATCATCTTCTTCAACATCTTTTTCTTCTTCTCCTGCCAGATCTCCACCTGATGCCTCCTCGAAAGGCATCCACCAGGCGATCCACGGCCTCCGCGGCCAGATCTCAGCGAGATCCGCAAGCTCCAGCCTCATCTCCAATTTTTCAGGCTCCTCCTCCGACAACGGCAGTTGGCATAGAGCAGTTCGACTTGCTAGTTTAGCAGGTCAGGGGCCTCACCGAAGCCGTGCAGGCCATGCAGCAGCAGCCGTAGTAGCCGCAGGCATCTATGCGGTTGGAAAGAGCATCGTCGGAGTTCTTGAATCTGACGATCGGATGGGCCACTTGGGCCAATCACCCTGTCTTCCCTGAAAAAGGAAAGCAGAGGGCAGAGAGCCCTCCGTCTGATCGCGATTCTACCCCCGAAGGGTCCCTACCTCCATTCTGCCAGAAGACCCTCAAGACTCGAAGTCGAGAGGATCTCCTGGATCAAAGGTTCCAGGAGATGAACCGACGGATCGAAGAGCTCCGCCATGCTCCCCCTGCTTACGGTGCGGACATTTATACTGACCCTCTTTTCTCTCAAATGATTATGCAGGAATCAATCCCGCCAAACTTCAAGCTCTCCCAATTTGAGAGCTACGACGGGACCTCGGATCCGATCGACCACTTAGAGGCCTTCTGGACAATGATGCTGCTCCATAGCATGCCAGACGCCATCCTGTGCCGAGCTTTTCCATCTACCTTAAAGGAAGCAGCAAGAAATTGGTACTTGGTACTGAAGTCGGGTACTATCTTCTCCTTTGATCAGATGAGCCACCAGTTTGTTGCTCATTTTGTCAGCAGCCGGCATCTTCGAAGAGGTTCGGAGGCCCTCATCAACGTCAAGCAAAAGGAGGAAGAATCCATCCGAACTTACGTTAACCGTTTTAACGCCGCCGCATTGGAGGTCCAAAACTTAGACCAGTCAGTTGCAATGGTCGCCCTGAAGAGCGGTCTTCAAAAGAACGATCTTCTATTTTCCCTGGAAAAGAAGTATCCCAGGAATTTCACTGATCTGCTTGCTCGGGCCGAAGGATATGCCCGAGCAGAGGAAGCCTTCAAGCTGAAGGACGAGGAGGCCACGAAGGAGCGGCAGTCGGGTGACTCCAGCAAGCCCGTAGTTGAAAAGGGCCGAGTGAAGCTCGGCCACATTCTCAAACTCCCCCCCAGACACAAGCATGTCCGAACTCCTCCCCAGGATCGTAGGCAGAGAAGCCTGGACCATAGAGGTCGGTGGAGCTCTCCCCCAGGAAGGTTCCACAGCTACGCCCCTCTCAATGCTCCAAAAGCCCAAGTGCTGATGGAGGTCAGGGAGTAGCTACCAAGGTCGGAAAGGATGCGCACACACCCCGAGAAGCGCAACCCTAACTAGTTCTACCTCTATCATCGTGACCACAGCCACGATATGGAGGAGTGCATTCAGCTTCGAGACGAGATCGAGGAGCTCATCAGACGAGGTTGGCTCGACAGATTCATCCGACACCGACCTGAGAGTAGGGAAGATCGGCTGAGGGCCCTACCACAGCCAGAGCTGCCAAGGAGGGAAGAACAGCCTGAAGATTGACCTCCAATCGGGATCATCAACACCATCTCTGGAGGACCCCGATGGGGAGCAGACCTTCCACGATCATGGGACTCGAAAAATCTACGAGTGTATTACCAATAACTTTGCCTTAAATAAAAGCTTCATATTTGCATATCTTTTCTTTTGGCATGAGCTTGTAACGACAGGGAGTAGCTCCTTCAGACAATCGAAATTAAGCGTGCCAGGAACAAGAGGAGGACCTCATCCCGACACAAATGAAGGCCTGATTATTTAGAGATCAGATGGGGGGAGAGGCCCTCGCAACAGCCCTTATGCGCCCCCACAGCTATGTTAGGAACAAGAGGAGAACCTCGTCCTAACATTAGCAAAGTCGAAGGTCCGGTTATTTAGAGACCGGATGGGGGGAGAGGCCCTTGCAACGGCCCTTATGTGCCCCCACAGCCATGTTAGGAACAGGAGGAGAACCTCATCCTAACATGAGCAAAATCGAAGGTCCGATTATTTAGAGATCGAATGGGGGGAGAGGCCCTTGCAACGGTCCTTATGTGCCCTCACAACCATGTTAGGAACAGGAAGAGAACCTCGTCCTAACATGAGCAAAGTCGAAGGCCTGATTATTTAGAGATTGGATGGGGGGAGAGGCCCTTGCAACGGCCCTTATGTACCCCCACAGTCATGTTACGAACAGGAGGAGAACCTCGTCCTAACATGAGCAAAGTGGAAGGTCCGATTATTTAGAGATCGAATGGGGAGAGAGGCCCTTGCAACGGCCCTTATGTGCCCCCACAGTAACATGAGCTGAAATTGACTGTGTCGGGAATAGGAGGAGGACCTCATCCTGACACAAACGAAGATATGATCATTTAAGACCGGATAAGGGGAAGAGCCCCCTCAATGACTCTTCTACACCCCTACAATCCCGTTAGGAGCAGAGGGAAAACCCTTGCCCAAACATAAAAAAAAGGAAGAGAAAAAGAAAAAGCGACGAGCTACACCAGAGATAAGAAAAAAATGAACTACACCAATGATGCAAGGGACCTCATCTCAACGAGGAAGGAGACTCTTGTCAAAAATTCTCAATCTCTAAGGGGAAACCCAACACTGGACAGAGAAAATAGACTTCCTCAAGGTGATGAGAAGTTCGAACCCCCAAGCTCGAGCACCAGAAGGAAGCGTCAAACTCGAATGGCCTCGAAAAGACCTTCGATCATGAACAAAAAGGACAAATCAACACGGCGATGACCAAGAACCTTCAAGCAACATCGACATCGAATAAGGCAAAAGATGAAAGAAGCTCGGTAAACAATGACTCGAAGTAAGAATAGACAAGGTAATGAAAAAATTTCTTTTCATTTCATTAGTAAAGTGCACATTACAAAGCCTTTAAAGGCAACAAAAAAAAAATGACAAGAAAAGAAAAGAATACATGGAAGAACGAAAGGTAAAAGAGGCTTTAGGGAAGCTCGGCTTTTTCCGACTTCGAACTCTCGGTTCTAGCCATCATCAGGGATTGCTTTAAGTTCCCAACTTCTTCTTCTAGTTCTTTCTTTCTTAACAGCATCTCCCGATACATTTGGTGGAACCACCGACTCTCGTCCTCCGACTCTCGAAGCCTCTTCCTCAAAACTTCGGACTCTGTCTCGGCATCCTTGACCACCTGCTGCTCATAGGCCAGCTGAATCTTCAGCCGCTGCAGTTCAACCTTTTCCTGCCCAAGGGTCATGGACAGTTCTTCCATGGTCCCCCTCAAGGGGGCTGATCTTGGAAGCCTAAGTCCAAGATCGATCGCTGGCGTGTTTTCAGAGTTCCTCAAGCTCCTTCACGAAGTTAGCCTTCCTCAGGGTGTAGTCCATGAAGCCCTTTTTGTGGAGCTCCCGAAAGCGAGTAGCCTCCGCAGTGACTTCCGAATGGTTCTTCCTCAGTCAGTGAAGTTTGTCATCCAGCTTCTTTGATTTCTTCGTCAAGTGATGAACTTCCCTTTTGAGGTCCTAGATCGTCGACTTCAGAGGAATCCCCTATGGTAGGGGAAGAGCTTCGGTAGGGCACTGTTGTTAGGAGACAAGAATGCCACAACACAAATCAGTGCAAGAAAACAAAAAAGAAGAAAAAGAATGCAGAGTAAAAAAGAGGAGCTTTCTGTAAAGAAGAATCCGATTTCATTGATTAAATAGTTTTAAAGTATAAAATAATGAGGAAAAGTCACAACAAAGGAAAAAAATACAAAATTAGAGGTTTCGGACCTCTGGGACAGAAGTGGAGGAGCTCGGTGCCCTCAGAAGGTCGATCGTGGCAGCCACGACAGTCGAAGAAGTTCCGACTGGAGGAAGACTGGTAGCGGCTTTAGAAGGTCCGGCTTCATCATCGGGCGCTTCATCCAGGAAGCCAAGGTCCAGTTCGAAAAACTTTCTGATCATCTTTTTCTGGCAGAGCTCAAAGCCCTTGATGTAGGTGGCCTGGCCGAACTGGACCTTCAGATCCTTTATCTCGGAGGAGGTTTTGAACTCCTCCGCTGCCCGGACCATTGCAGTCATTATTGTGCCGTACCTAGAGCAACGCTCCAGTGGAAATTCTGAAAAAGCCTTTTCGGGTCACCTCAATTTGAAAAGACTCCAGCACCAGCGCGCTAAATGCCAAAATATCTGGAAACAATCGAATACAAAAATCGAGGAAGGCAACTTTGGCTGTGAAAATTTTTCTGTACTTCCTTCATTCGGAACCCAAACTCGAAAGTGGGGGGACTGGTGTTGGGTATAAAATACCCCCAGCCGAAGTTCGTAAAAGGCCGACCCTCCATGGGCTCTTCCGGCTTCCAACCTTGTGCGATGTCTTCCTGAACTCCCCCGACCGTCCGAGCTTCCATAATACCATCTGGACTTCTCCAATAATGAGCTCCTCCATTTATCTACCGGGCTGCTCCAAACATTTTTTGAGCTTCACTATCAGTCGATTTTCTACAGTAATCGACTATTCTCCGAATTTCTTCCAAACTTCTTCCTACCGTGAACGACTTTACTCCGAACTTCTTTCGAACTTCGTCAATGTCCGAGCTTCTCCAACAGCAGGACTTCTACAGTAACCAGACTCTATCCAAGTTTCTACGACGGTCGACTGCCTTTCGAATTTCATCTGAGCTTCTACAAGAGTCGGATCCCAGCCGAACTTCTACAGCAGACGGATTCCAGATGAATTTCTACAACAGACAGGCTCCACCAGTTGGACCTCTACTCCGGACTTCTATTACAAGCAGACTTTATCTGAGCTTCTACAACAAGAAGTCTTCATTCGAGCTTCCACGGCAACCGGTCTTCGTCCGAGCTTTTCTAGTAAGCGGCCTCCTTTCAGACTCCTACAAAAGCTGGACTTCATCCGAACTTCTACAGTAGAATTGAATCCCGGACTCCTCCTACGTTCGACCTTCCCCAGTGTCCTCGAGACTCCTCCAGTGGATGAACCTCTACAGCGCCATCCGAACTCCACTGTCGGATGACCCTCTGTCGGATTTCTCATGAAATCGGACCTCTCCGATGGACAATCTTCAGACGAGTTTCCACATCAGGTAAATTTCAGACGGACTCCTCTAGCAATCGGACTCTTACCGGACTTCTCTAACAGAAAGTCTTCATCCGAGCTTCTACAGTAGATGACTTCTGCTTGCAGCATCAGCGCCCAAGGCACCTGACAATAGTGGACTCGTCAACCTCGAAAACATCCGAGCTTCTCTTAGATTGCAGAGACAGAGAGCCATTCCACTCCATCAGATGTCCCAGCCGAGCTTCAGTCGTCAGGCCCGAACTCTCTAGTAAGTCACGACAGTGGCCACTAGCCCACTCCACTCTCTGTAACAGATTTCACGTGGCCCCACCACTCTCTGACATGTCACGACAACGGACACCACTCTACTCTCCATAACAAACTCCACGTGGCCCTGAACGACCCCCTGACGCCATTACTCTTCGTAACAAACTCTACGTGGCTCCGAACGGCCTACTACCAGGCAGTTACAGACGTCGCTGTCAATCAGTTACGCTCTCCGTCTATAAAAAGGGACCCCCAAATACGTTCTTCTCTAAGCTCTAAACTCTATCTCAAAACTTTGCTAAAATCTCATTTGAGTGCTCCATTTCTGTTGAGACAGAGTACTAACTTGAGCATCAGAAGGTCTTGCCGGAGCACCCCCAACTCCGGTTTAGACTTTCCTTGCAGGTTCCAGCAGTGGATGCGATCCCCTCGACTCTAGCTTCTCCGGCGTCAGTGGAATTCTGCACCAACACTCCCTCTTAGACTAAAGCCAATCAGTATAGTATCTTATATCCATCTTCAATTTATAATCATCGAACTCATTGATATTGAGGACTTTAGTAAATGGATCGATCAGATTCTTCTTTCCATCAATCTTCCAAAGATCGACATCACCTCGATCCACGATCTTTCGGATAAAGTGGTAGCGATACAGAATCAGCTTGGTAAGCTAATGGAACCTCGGCTCCTTAGTTTGATCTATGGCTCCAGTGCTGTACAATATAGTAGGACCATCATTGGAGGGTGCCACTCTAAGTTTGTTAATGAATCTCTGCAATCACACAGCTTCCTTGCCAGCATTGGATGCTGCAATGCATTCTGCCTCACAAATTGAATCGGCTATAGTGTTCTGCTCGAAACTTTTTCAACAGATTACTCCATCATTTAGGATAAAATATATTCTGACATGCTCTTACTGTCATTATGATCTGACAAAAAATTAGAGTCTGTAAACCTCATAAGTTTTATGTTAGATTTTTCATAAACGTGCCACTGGTCCTTAGTATTTTTTAAATACTTAAAGATGATCTTTTAATGATTCTCATCCAGATCAAATTGGTATCTGCTCACTATCCCTAATGGGTATACCCCATCTGGTCTCGTATATTTCATGACATACATAATAGAATAAATTTTACTCTTACGCTCTCTCTCTTGAGGAGCTGTCAAATAATCCCTTCTTTGAGAGAAAAATTTCATGACCTATCGGCACATAGCCTTTTTTGAAATTCTCTATGCTGAACTATGTCAGCACGTATCAATCTATGTGGACTGGGATAACCTAAACAATCTTTTAGATCTATCTCCATAGATCCTCATCGCTAGGATGTAGGATGCTTTTCCTAAGTCCAACATGAAGAACAGTGATGATAGTGAAACCTTTATTCCTTATAACGTAAGAGATGTCATTCTTGATTAAAAAAATTTTATCCACATACTGAATAAGAAATACACTCACAGAACTATTAATCCATTTGTATTTGTAGGGCTCTTCTTCGTTCTTAACAAAGCCATTCGTTTAGATCTCTTATCAAAATGCATGTTCCAACTTCGAGATACCAAGCATTGCTATAGGAAAAAATATCTCATCATAGTCAATACCATAATATTGATGATACCCCTTTGACAACCAGACAGATTTTATAGGTCTTCATCTTTCTGTCTGTACCTCTGATCCTCTTGAAGATCCACTTACATTTTATGGGTTTTACCCCTTCGGATGAATCAACAAGTGTCCATACATTATTGATCTTCATGGACTCTATTTCGGACTTCATGGCTCCAAGTCACTTATCGAAGTCGGACCTCTGTATGGCACCTATGTAGGTGATCTGATCCTCGTTGTTCTCATCGAGTTCAACAAGATCATATCCCGAACCTCAAAACTATAGTATCTATCCAGCTGACATGGTACTCTATCGGATCTCTTTCAACAATGCCTCTACAACAGGCTCCGGATTTGATCTAATCAAATTCGGTTCTGTGGGTTTGCTAGATTGTGTCAGTTTTTCTACCTGTCGAACTTCATAAGTTCAACTTTAGAGGCATCAGTTTCTTTACTAAATTTTTTTTATTTTTAAAAGAATGCCGAACAACTCTTATTCTTCAACAAGGTAGAAGTAATATCTCCTAATTTCTTTAGGTTATCCTACGAAATGACACTTATCAGATCGGAGTTCAAGGTTATCGATCTGTAAATGCTTGACATAAGTCTGACACCCCCAGACCCTAAGGTAAGAGAGCATTGGCCTACGTCAATCCATATCTTATATAGTGTCTTTGCAACTGATTTGCTTGAAATCCTGTTCAGAACATAACAAGCAGTCTTAAGAGCATAATCTCAAATGAAGATTAGTAGACTTACAAATCCTATCAAGGATCGAACCATGTTTAACAAGATTTGATTTTACTGAGAGAGAATCTCATTCTCTTCTAGATATGTCAAAAACTTACTGAAAAGGTATTCTCCTCTTCGGTCTGACCGAAGAGTTTTAATACTCTTCCTAGTTTATTTTTCTATCTCATTATGAAATCGTTTGAACATTTCAAATAATTTAAATTTATGGCACTCATGTTCGTAGATCCAATCCATTAGTATGTACTAGACTGAGAATATCATTGGCTCGTTCATCTTTTTTAGTAAAAAATAACTTGATCATCTTACTAAGAAGATAGGATAAATAGATTGATAATGATTCACAATCATTGACTTTAAGGATTACTTCCTGTTCATTTTATTCTTGTTTATATGAGCGAGCCTATAATGCCAAAGATAGATATCTGTGACATTATCTACTATAGGGCATTTGTTTGTTGTATACATGATACTAACAGGCTGTGATCATTCGTAAATGCTATTTTTTAGTTGTCCATATATGATTTTGACATCATTCATAATGATATCACAAAAATCATTCTATATTGATAATGTAAATCTATCCTTGGCCAAAAGGTCTAGAAAAATTTCATTCATCAAAATGGACAAGAGTGACAATCACTGAAAATGACATTATTTGAACTGAAAACTTGTTTGACAATTCCTAAAGCTAGGATTGGAATATAACTTTCATCTTCAACATTCAAAAATCTCTTGCAGTTTCTAAAATTTTTACTAACCTAAAGTCCTGACAACAAATTACAAATATGAATCAAATTTTTGATATCCAATATCCAAGTAGTAGTATCACAAATAGAGAAATTATAAGGTATTATCATATAAATATCTTGTCTAGCAACTATTTATCGATTTCTCTTTCTTAGCCTATTTAGGATCAAGAAAAACTAGATATAGAGGACAATTCCTCTTTCAGTGTCCCAATATTTTACAAAAGAAGCACTCTGATAGAGTCGGATTAATCTAAGACTTCTTTGTTAGTTTGATCTCTATAGCCTAAGCACGACTCACTTACACTTTTCTTTTCTTTTCCTTCTCAAAGGATTGACACCCCACTGAAGATACATCTTCAGAGGTGCCAAAGGACTCCTTCAATATTTGAAAGATTTTCTTTGATTGAGTATCCTTAAATTTATAACTAAATTCATTATTCATCACTGTCCTCATAATGTATTGCAAGGTGATTCAATTATTTAGCCACTTCTGATAAGTGTGTCTGATCGCATCACGTGCATTGGGTGTGGAAACATCAAGTACTAGATCCATGATGATATACAGGGTCCATTCGTGCTTTAGAACTATTAGCAATATTTGATACTAATTATCAAAATTGGGTTCTATAAGCTTATCACTATCACACAGTGAGTGGAGTAACGGACTACTAGCCATAACTGAAAGAAAAAAATAAGATCTCTATATATATGAATTGATTATTCTTAAAGACTTAGACTTTAATCTAAAGGTTCTTTCACTATTTTATACGAACTGGTAGCCTCTACCTCCAATTCGAAGTATTACTTTAATTTTTTAGCAGGTAATAGAATCCATAAAGACTACACACGAGCCTGACTATGGCCAGCTAACCCATGTGCATTTATGGGTAGATTCTTAACCAATTATTTTTTAAAATAATTTTTAATAATTAATTTTATCTCAAATTTTATTTTAGTAGGTTAGGGCCTCCACTGAAAGTTCTGATTAGGTCCAACCATTAACATGACCATACTCAGCCTGTCTAACCAATAAATGATCAGACTCGACTATGGTCGGCCAACCTGACCATCCATCAGAGAGACACGACTGAGCCATTATATAATGAATGATAATTTTAATATTCAAATAAACATTAGGTCTATAGGTCTACAATGCTTACTTAGACTATTGGATCTATTATCAACCACCTTAATCAGAGGCTATGATCTAGTTATCCCCATAACTAGCTTGTTTTATGGACCTAATAATTTAAAGAATTTGATTAATATATTTTAAGAGAAGAGATTAACTAACAGTCAATAATTCTCCCATTGACTTCACTAAGTCATTAAAAGAGGAATAGAGACATGCCGGTCCCTCCGATAAGTTGTAAATCCTCCCACTGATTTCATCAAGTTATGAAGAGGACTATCAATAAATCATACTAGGGGCACCTAAATCAGTCATATTGACTTTCTAGTTAGTATGGGTTAATTCAAATCATTAAGTAATTTGATCAAAACATAATTCACCACATTGGTTAGATAAGTGAGATTGATGGGAGGGATATGCCATTAACTCATCATAGACTCGATCTATATGAGAATTAATGACCACCGATCAAGACTGTCAAATTTATCTTAGATATCAATTGATTAATTAATTTTAATTTGATCACCTTATAGACTTAGGTTTGATCACTGAGCTGCAATCAAGGTCCATTTGGTCTAATCAAAGACATAGACTGGATCAACTATAACTATTATATTTAATCTAGAATGTCTTGACCTAATCTAAATCAACTTTTGGTTAGATTTGATCGACTACTCTTTTTAGTCTATTTTTTGGATCTGATTTGAGCTAGCCCATGCCTCCATATTTTATGCAATGTCATTAGATCTTTAATTACAATTCTAGATCTAAATACATATTTCTTAATTCTCAATTAAGTTAACATGGGTTAAGATTGTTAATTAAAATTATTTCAATTTTATAAAATAATTTTACATCAATATTATGCCAAAAATTTTTTGTTCTAAAACTTGATTGGCTCACCCCTGGACAGAGCTGGCTCACTTTAGTGGGTCGACTAAGTTTGCTACTTGATTGACTCACTAATGATGAATAGTAACTTTTACTATTCGATTTGAGGCAACTGGATCAGCTCAATTAGTACTGAGCTGACTAAATCGAGGGACTGAGTCAGCTTAGCTCAAAATTGAGTCAGCTCAGATTGCATGCCAGTAGGTATCAAACATTTTCAGATTTGAAAAATTTTGCATAATCTAAAATAAAATCAATTATAAATAGATTTTTAGATTATATCTAAATATTTTATAATTTTATATTTTAATTTTTATGATTAAAATAATTTTAATCATATAGATTAAATAATTTTACTTTTCGTATAACTTATATTTTATATCGCATATAACAAATCTAGAATTTCAAGATCTAGAATTCTGCAGAAAAGTAAGTTCTTTCTTTCATATTCTTCTTCATGAGATTTAATCACACAGCATCCCTATATACCATAAGAGCATCTCATTAAATGAGAAGAGAGCAACTTTAAATCCTACTTGCTCCTATGATTAGATGGTTTGGTGATCAACCCAATTTAAGTACTTGCTAATTGGATTATCTATTCTACTCACATATTATATATGCAAAAAAATTTAGATCTAATCTGAATTATATCAGATTTAATCACAATATTAGATCATATCTAAATCAGATAAAAAATATCACATGTATCATATAAAATCAGATTTTAACAAAGATCAGCACAAACTAGGATAACTTTTTCACTGTAAGGGGTAAACCTTATAGCAGAACAATCTTATTTCAGTTTGTGTGCTCAATCAATAATTAAATTTTGATCTAAGATATCTAATATCAAATCTAAATAAAATTAAATTTTAGATCTAATATGCACATATGTCATGTCATAACGAATCTAGGTGTTGATACCACTAAAAAAAATTATAGGCAATTTCATACATGTATTTCAAAATTTTTTTGAAATAAATCATAATAGAAAGTAACTAGATTAATCATATTAATCAAACATGCATATGATCTAATCATTAAATTAACCTACTCTAGGATCTATGACATGATACATGGCATATATAAAATCTAAAAATAAAATCTGCATGCATGGATGTAAGTAGTAGATCAAATCTATATCTATCTGAGTTTAAAACTCGATATCTGAGTACAGATCGATGATCGCCATTACTGATGAATATGGTAAAGAGATCCTCACTAGTTGCTCACAACCGCACAGGATGTTCGGCCTTTACGGATAGTCCACTCGAAGTCCCGATTTGATTGGCCTCCTCGAAAGTGTTAGCTCATGAGAAGACCATCTTGCTGACTGATCTAGAACCTTCCTTCAGATCTCTTGAACATTTTTAGAGGTAGAAGAAGAACACTCATGGAGGAATAAGAGGTTATGAAATAAGAGGTTTTAAGAAGATGAGAAGGGAGAACTCTCTCTCTATTTTCTTCTCTCACAAAAACCTAACGCTATGGAAGAATCCCACTACCCTAAGAGGAGATGCCTCTCCTCAATATTTCTCACACCCTTGTTCTAATTTTTTCTCCAAAAAATCAGCCATAACTCTCGTCCAAAAAACTCCCTCTTATTGGGTTGCATTAGGGCTTTTGAGGAGGTCGAGGGGCGTCCAACTTTTGGACACCTCCTCCTTATTTTTAGGCATGTAAGAGAGTGCTAGGGCTGGCCTTCTTATTTTTCCATGCATTATCAGATATCACACCCTCCCTTCTTATGTTTTCATGGTGAAAAACCTTTTCTCATGGTGAGATAAAACCACTTTTGTCACACAAAAGAAATCCCCTTATGGTATGGCGTTAAGAATAAAATTGAATGAGGTCAAACCTATCTTGATAAGGAGTAAGTTTCAAATCAAATTTGAAACTTTCCTTTTTTTCTTATCCATACCATTTGGGCATTGAGAAAAGGAGGCTTCTTCAACCTTTAGTGTGATATATCACACAAAAAAATTAGATGCGCATGGATGAGAGAAGGGGCGGCTTCATGGTGTGATATCATGGGCGGCCAAGGGAGAAGTCCAACCTAGTTTGGACTCTAGGTAGTTTTCAATTTTGGACCCAAACCAAATTCAATTTGATTTGATCCAAACAAATTTATGAACCTAATCTAATTAGGCACCACACTACCTCAATTAAATCCTAATCAAATTAAGAATTAATTGAACCCAAGTCCTGATCAAAATAAAAACTAATCTTCTTTAATGATTAGGTCATCTCATAATCTAATCGGATCATATCTAATTAAATCTAATTCAATTAGATTTGATCCAAACTTTATTGCTCAATTAAATTAAGCTTATCAATAATCTATTGCTAATTAATCCTCTAATAATTCACTAATCTTTAGCGAATTAATTCTTTACAACTTTTGCATAAGGTTAACCATCAATCGAATTGATGATTACATCCTTGAATGATTCTCAGTCGTTGATCAGTCACTTGATCAGTTAGAAACTTCTTTTGAGTATGACCCCATGGGTTCGAATCTATACCGATAGTACATAAATAAATATTTGAACTAATCGATGTAACCATCGAGCAATGAGATCCGACATCTGGATAGGTCAAATGATTGTAAAGCAACATTCAAGAACCTACTGACGTATGGTTACCGTATAATTCATCCCTTTGATCCTAATGCTCAAGGTGACCTAAGATTTAATTATCAATCCTGGGATAATCATTCATATTGTATTTCAATCTTTTAAATCCATCACATAGATTATCAGGATCCAGATTTTACTAAATTAAAATATACTGATGCATTAACTCTTGAATCTGGAGTGATCAATCCCATCTTAACTCACGCACTATCTTAATAAGTACTTGACTATTTTCAAAAATCTTCTGTAACTGAATTAAAAATTTAGGTAGTCTGGCATCAAAGTACAGTAAGTTGCTTGTAAATTATCTTGGTGATCTCAGATCAAAGGACACTTATACTCATACCCTTCATGAGCTACTCTTGATAGCAGAGTGCTCTATAGTTAGTCACGTTCAATGAGACATACTCTTACATCTCACTTGTATGCCATACCAATATTTTCATTCCACTTAGTTATAAAGACAACCAATGTATATAGCATACAATAACCTATACTTGATAATCGCTATCATCCTAGTAATAACGTATCATTTGGTCATGAAGAAGTTTAAGGATCATGCAATAAATTTTTCTTTATTGATCAAAAGTGATCTTAAGAACTTCATCACAATACAAAAGTTGTAAAGAATATATACCCTTATGATGAATAAGCCTAATAACTTTTATTAATGATCAATTTATATATATTTATAATTAGCATAATCATCAAACAATTGACTTTAGGATATAATTTTCAACAAAATTGATTGATCCCTAATTGAAGGTTTGTGGACTTTAGTTAATGGTGACCACCAAAGTGGCCTATTCACTAGGATATGCAAGATTCTTCAACTTGATATCTTGAAAGGATTGAAAAGTATTGTGAAATTATTGCATACAATCATCTTCCCTAAGGGAGCTTATCGTGTGTTATAATTTTAAAGTAGAATATTTTGTGACTAGTGGGTGTGCATGGTCTAGAAATTTATTTTACCAAAGTAGATGGATCTCTGAAAGCTGATGATACCTTACTAAGTTGATTCCACTGGATACTGGAGAGATACCTTATGTGGGTCACTTTCTTCCCAAAAAAATTTGTGGTATTGCACCAAGGGATCTCATTAAAATAATACTTATAAAATTTTCAAGTATGCATGTTATCCATATTTATCCATTGATTAATTGCATAAAGTTGTTTAGCAGTTAGCACCTTTATATTGAATAACATTGCATATTGGAGAGAGTGACCTTATGTGGGTCACTTTCTTTCCAAAGAAAGTTTGTGGCATTGCATCAAGGGCTTTCATTGAAATAATACTTATAAAATATTTCAAGCATATATATTACTCACATTTATCTATTGATTAATTGCATAAAGATTGTTTAGCAGTTAACACTCTACATTGAGTAACATTAATACTCTCATTAAGACTGATTGAAATAAACTATAGAATAGAAACATGAAATTGAGCTAGCACTATGTTTGATGAAATTTAGATATTTTATTGAGTGATAATCTTTCATCTCAGATTATTAGTGAGAGTACTACAGAATATAAACAGCCTATCAAAGGTGATAGAGAATGAATCGTACTAGCCTAGGAATCATGAAAGGTTCTTTTCTGATATCATTCTGGATGTTATACTTAAGAATGGTAAATATAAACAATTCTTTAACCTCATTAGCAAGAGATATATAGAAGCTGATAAGTGAAAGGTTGGATAGCTAATGGATAAATTAATCAATATGACGTATGATGGCATAAAGGTGTTAGGCTTTTCATTATGAAACTAGAGAGTATTGTACCTAAGCTTAATATTTTGATATCCATATCCCTGATGCTTTTCTTGATCTTAAGCTTTTAATTCTTTCTCCATGCAATATAGCCAACTTAAAACCATATATATATAAATTGTATTGTCCCTTAAAATATAATTTGCTAAGAGCTAATCCTCTATGTATTGACATAAGTGTTTGGGTCACATTTCTAAAAGAAGAAAGGATTCAAAGGTTGATAGATAAAGAAATTCTATCTTCAGTTGGCCTTAGTAGTATTCACCTTGTATTGAGTATCTTTGGGGCATTTGATCGTGATGGTGAATATAATGATCGATATGGTGAATCTAGCCAACAAATGGAACCTTTTGTCAAGAGTATATGATAGTCACTGAATACACCATTTCTGAAACTTCTGAACAAAATGGTATGGTTGAAAGGCATAATTGCACTTATAAAATATGATTAGAAGTATGATGAATGGATATAATTTATTATGATATCTCTAGGATGAGGTTCTAAAGATTGCTAGTTGATATGAAGCCTAGTATTAATGTTTTTCATGTTTGGGGCTGCTTTATAAAGGTTAAGTTATATAATCCGATAATGATAGTTTGAATTAGAATTACTTGTTGTTATTTAATTGGCTATCTAGATAATTCTAAAAGATATAGATTCTACTATCCTGATAGAGGTATAAAGATTATTGAGTCTAATAATATTAGATTTCTAGAGTCTGATATGGATGATTACTATTGGGAGAAATTTTGCATAGACTTATGATATGAAGAAGCCCAAGATCCAAGATGTCCATGCCTAGCAAATCCATCTGCTGAACCTCCGCCGACCTATTGTCAGTCAAGACCTTCATCGCTTCATCATCGACTAGTCCTCGACTTCTGCCCCGACGGCGCTGCGCAACTTGAGTAGATGAAGACCCATCGACTGACGCTGGATAATCCTCATCCGATACCACTAATATTTCCTCAATGGCCAATCCCTATAGGCTAAGCTGAAGAGCATTGGCCTACTCAAAAGATTAGCTTAGTTTGATCAAATAATGGCCTTCAATCGATTATATATACGACCAACTAACCTTTTGCTACCGAATGGACCCCCAGCTCTGGACTTTTTCATCTGAGGATGGTATGGAACATCCAACTTCTAATCATGACCAACCAATCCTTGGCTCACCGATATTAGTTGGGCACATCAGTTCAAAATTCAATGTCTGTTAGATGACAACTATCACAAAATGGATAAGACAACCACAATCGCTATATTCTAAGAGTCCCACACGATAGTTCTATCATTATACGTAAATTATGTCCCGATCAGATGGGATCGTGCCAACTGACTTACCGACCATAGCTCCTACCTCCATCCATAAAAAAAAAATCAAAGGAAACCTTAAAAAGGGTATGCCATCACTCTGCCTCTCATGCTCCTTCATCTATTGAATAAGAGTTTTGACTTGAGTGTTAGAGGATCTTCGTTGGAGTAATCTCCAGCTAGAACTTTTTTGTAGGTCACACCTGTGGGAGACCCAATCTCGCCATCCCCTCCAGCATCCCGATGCCCTATGAAATCTTGCACTAACATATTGGCACTAGAAGAAGGATTTGTCTTTATTCGGAGGAGCACAGATTGAGAGCAGTAAAACCATGTCACCTAAGATAGCTTCATCCCACCATACCAACACCACCACCCTTCATCTGGTGGAAAGCTAAGCTAACAACTAGGTATAGTTGCCAGTGGTAGAAACTCCACCTCCTCAGTCGACGGTGGTGACGGTGGATAAGTTCAACCTGCTCTTTCAGCAGGTTCAAAATCTTATGGCTACTGTTCAGATGATCCAGACTGCCCCTGTACCTCCATTGATGGCATTGCAGCCTGACAAGGCTATCCCTGCACCTTTATCAATAGCACCACCATTGAATTTAGCTTCACAGCCACCACTGTCAGAACATCCAGGGGCCCACTCCGTAAAGTTTGGAGAGGAGACAGACCCACCAAAGCCGCCCTTGAAGTCTGGAACCAAGAAGGCAGTGATCTTCGAGCCCCCAATCAGGGCATAATTCAACCCTTGATCGATGATCTCCCCAGTACTTTGAGGCCTGCACCACCTGGGTTGCTCTGCTTGAGTGACAACTTCGAGAAATTGATCAGTGGATTGATGCGATCTGTAATACTCCCTCGATGCCTTATGACGGGTTCAATAACGATCCGCTCTTTGATTTGAGGATCATGCAGGAGCCACTTCCTCGGTATTTCAAGACTCCATAATTGAAAAATTATGATGAGACTGTCGATCCCGTCGATCACCTCGAAAGCTTCAAGGCAGTGATGCTCTTCCATGGAGCCACTGATGCCATTCTTTATCGAGCCTTCTTCTCTAATCTAAAGGGGGTAGCTCGACATTGGTATCCTAGTCTGAAGCTGACCTTGATCCACTCTTTTGAGCAATTGAGCCGATCTTTCATCAGCCATTTCATTAGTAACCAACACCAATAGAAGCGGTCCGACTACCTTTATACCATCAAGCAGAAGGAGGAAGAGTCGATCTAATTTTTTTTCAATCATTTTAATGTGGCCACTTTAGAGGTTTGTGACCTGAACCAAGCGATCGTGATATCTGCAATAATGAGTAGACTTCTGAAGAATGACCTTAAAAGGTCATTGGTGAAGGCCTATCCTTGGGACTTCTTTGACATGTTGGTCCAGATGGAGAAATATGCCTACATGAAGGAGGTCTTTGTGAAGGATGAAGCCCCCACTAGTTCCATCATGCGGGAAAAGTAAAATAAGGAGTGCTCATCGAGGTAGAAGGAGAGAGTCCGACAGTGCTCCAGGTCTCCATCTCAGAAGCAAAGGAATGGGATTCCCCCTTGGAACCTCCAACCTAGGAGTCCACAGAGAAAGGATCGACATGCCTCACCATCGAGGAGGTATAATAATTATACCCCGCTGAATGCTCCAATGACCCAGGTGTTGATGGAGATCAGAAGGCAGCTCCTAGAGGCAAGCTACAGACACCCCCTACTTGGAGAAATCCCAATAAGTACTATTTGTGCCATCAAAATCATGGCCATGATATGGAAGAATATATTCAACTCTAGGATGAGATTGAGATTTCATTAAGTGTGGTCATCTCGACCAATTTTTTTGATGAAGAAGGGAGCAGTGGGAAGATCGATGGTGATCTTCTCAACCAGTAGAGTAACCATAGTGGGCTGAGCCACAAGAAGACCAACCCCCAGTTGGCATAATAAACACCATCACTTAGGGGGCATCACAGTAGAGGGCTCGGTGGAGATGAAGAAGCAGTTAAAAAGTGGAGAATTGGAGAACCTATAACTTTTATCGAGGGGGATGCTCAAGGAATTTAGTTCTCGTATCATGATGCAGTGGTTGTAATCTTAAATATTGACAACTATGATGTACGCCGCATCTTAATTGATAATGAAAGCTCTACCGATGTCTTATTTTATGATGTATTTTCAAAGATAGAAATATCTGCTGATCGACTGGGGAAGATAGACTCCCCACTAGTTGGATTTATCGGGGATGCCATCCTCATGGAAGGAGTTATCATGCTATCTGTAAAAGCTGGCCAATTCCCTCTCCAATCTACCATTCAAATTGATTTTCTAATCGCTCGAGCACCCTTAGCTTATAATGCTATCTTCGGCTGACCAGGCCTGAATGCACTCCAAGCCGTTGTGTCTACATTCCATCTGAAGATAAAATTTTTAACAGCACATGGAGTTAGAGAAGTCCATGGACATCAGGACTTGGCGCGCCATGGTTCCAATATCTCTCTCCAAGGAGCCAGGACTATCGAGCCTTGTCCAATTGAAGGATTGGACATCCATGATAAGCTAGCCAAAGAGCGGGGAGAACCAATCGAGGACCTCATCTCAATCCCTTTGGCAGATGGAAACTAGGATCACATGGTTCAGATCGGATCAAATTTAGGTCAGGTAACAAAGGACCAGCTAACTTTATTTTTGCAGGCAAATACGGATGTCTTTGAAAGAATTAATGCCCTGCAAGCCAATCTTATGGCATATGTAAAGAGATTAATCTACTTTATCTTCCATACTCATGTAATTGATATATTTTATTATGAATAAAATTAAGATATTTTATTTCATCATATGCTGTGCATTGATTAAAATTATGATGAACCCCATAGGTTAGGACAATGGTTTTAGGATGATAATTAAATTATGTCAGCGAGACTTAAAACTCTAAAACCCTAATCTAAAATCTTTTCAGTCATAGGATCATTGAGTCGGTGCTCAATGATACCGGATAGACTGGCACATCCTATGTATGCTTGATGGAAAGAGTGATTGATCTCACAAATGTAGAGACACTAATACAAGGTTGTGGGTGCTCATAAGAAGATGAGTTTATTGAAGTAATCTGTCATGAGAATTACATCTTATGGAACTCTTACTTGCATGTCAAAAGGTGATTCTTTAGTGGGAGTAGTGCATGTGATCCTTTGACCTAAGACTACCATAGTATCTTATATATATAGATCTATATTTTGATTCATTTTCTATCATAAATTTTTAAGATGTGTGGGGTGTTTTGAATATGGTGATATATATATGGAGGTAGTGAGTAAGTCAACAAGGAATTGATCACTCTCGAAAAGGGAAGGCGTCATCCTAAGTAATCTTGTCAGTTGATGACTCAAGAAATCTTTGACCAAAGCAAGATAAAAAATAAAAAAATAGTTTTTAATATTTTATAAGTTGAGTCATCATTAATGAATAGAGATTCATTTGAATAAGTATTAAGATTTGATAATTTTTCATACCCATTACTTATTCAGGATGAAAGATGATCGAAGGATTGAACTGTATGGTACTTGCCATTGAAAGATATTTTTGATATTTTCATTAGAATATTTTATATTTTTTAGGTAGGTATGACATATTGCTAGACGTCAATCATATTTTATATATTTTTATGAATTAAAAAAATTAATTCATGAGTCAATTAGAAAAGGTTATAATTTGACAACTCGGATCTATATGGGTTTGATCTAAATCGATTAGATGGAGTCTAATCAAATTAGATCAATATGTATCTGAACCTACTACTGATTAGGTGTGGAGTCTAATGGATCACACACATTAAAGAATTGGTCAAAGATTTTATTTGAATCAATTTATGGTCATTGGATCCTAATTGGGTGGCTAATTGACAAGCTAGCACTTGTTCGCTAACCCTAGCTCCTATTTTGGTCAATTGGTTCGAACCTGATTTGGATTGTGAATCAAATTGATTGAAAATTGATTTTGGTTCACATCTGATGTGGGCAGCCACCAGATAGCACCACTTGGCCCAAGGAGATGTCAAAATAAATAGAGTCCAAAGAGATGTGGACTCTTACCTAACTTGGCACAGAAATTATGGTTTTGTGATTTTCTTTTGGCGTGGAGGAACATGGAGAGTCCTTCTTATTTGGGTTTAAGATTCATGTGGTACTATATCAAGCCCTTTATCAGCCTAGCACAGGTTTTAAAGGATTTGGTGGCCTGATATTGTGTGGAAGGGGAAAGAAGTGAAGACGTGCGCATGCAGTCTTCCGAAGCGATGCCAGCAGTTTTCTATTTTAAATAAAGAAATAAGAAATATTTTAAGGGGTTTATTTAAATGGTTTAAATCAGAAAGGAGTTTCTTGCCATGTGGCAAAATATGAATATTTTCTGATTTAAATCAGAATGCCATATGTATCCTTCCGTGAGAGCACGCGTGCGAGGGAAACGTGGACCGGTGTTTTATCTAAAAGGATTCTTATCTAATAAGACTTTTGGTGTGATAAGCTTTTTCTTTAGGTGGTTGGAAATCACCGAGGGATATTTCTCATATCCTCTAAGTAATTATAAATAGGGGGTGGCACTGAGAGGAAATCATTCAATTCCTACATCTCATCTTGTCTTGCTTAAGACAAGAATCCTCTCCTCCTCTCTCTCTTACACCCCTAGTTCTCTTAGGACAAGACCTTCTAGCCTAATCTAAGCCTAATCTGGTTTAGGACAAAACTCTAGAGGGTCTTAAGAGGTCTAGCCAAGTTGTCAAGAAGCCAAGAAGTGGTCCAAGTTGGGTTCGTGAAGTGGTTCGACCAAGTCGATCAAATTAGGGTCAACTCAGATCCGACGATTGGGTTCAGAAGGAGCATCTCTTTGTACCAATTCCTGTGTATATCATCGTTGGAGGGTATACGCTTGTATACCATGTGATGATATTGGAAATAGTGATTGAGGTATTTATAAAATTATATGCTTTATTTTATCATAGTTTAATAGTTTGATTGAATACATCAAAGGAGATCCTGGGGTTTATGGTTTAGGGTTTTGGGTGTTCTTGGGTTTCATAAATATTTTGAAATCTAACCTTCCACTGCATGATTGGAAGCCAATAGTAGTATCAGGGCATCCTTTGGTTGGTTCAATGAAATTATATTATCGATTCTATGATCTAGGGTTTAATATATATTCATATGTTATGCAAATTAAACCCTAAATTTAAAATTCTATGCCAAGTATTATGTTTCATATGTTCAATTGCAATATCAATTATGATATGCTTAATATGCAATGCTTTATATGATTTGTTATGATTATAGTATAGATGCTATATGTTAGAATGTGCATGAGACCAGTAAAACCCTCATAAAAATTATATTAAGTGGTAGTGACAGCAACTATGGGTTAACTAATTCTTGATCAATTAGTATCTAGAAAAGTGCTAAAGGTGATTCTTTAATTGGTTTCGTTGACTGATCTGGCCAATTTATTGGTGTCTAAAAAAAATAATGGGGGGACCTCCACCTACTTACTTGGTCAATTTGGTTAAGTGGTCTAGAAATTAAAAATCCTAATGTTGAAAATTCAACTTAGAGCCTTCCTTCATACTAAGTCTATGTTATGTCAAAAATCATAGTAGGCTTATTGTGCAACCATAAGGCTTGCTATGGGAACAGATGTAATGTAGTCCTGATGCATATAAGTTGCTTACGATATTTTTGGATGTACTACTTTGTTGTGCAACTGTAAAGATAGTATTATTCAAATTTGTCTGTATATGAAGGATCAGACTTAACTAGATACTATAGTTTGTTGTGCAACCACAAAGCTATGAGTGTGCTAGAGGCTAGTGATATGTTGAGAATTGTATGAATGCAATTGGAAAGGATGTTTCCTACTCTTGAACTCATAAATATTTGTTGTATAACCATAAGGTATTTATGAGGAATAAGGATCTCAACCCCACTAAAAAAATCAAATTAGGGTTTTCTCACCTATCATATATGACAGATATGGTAGATGTGATAAAATAGTGGGAGATAATTAGATTTAAGTCCTTTTCTATTTGTGAATGTCATCATGAGTATTTGCTTATACATTATTCTTAATTTAATGTAGAATACTTCTATATAAATGGCATCTTTATTATCACTGCGTGGTATATTGGACACAAATAGATTGATCGGTCCTAACTTTGTGGACTAGTTGAAAAATTTGAGGATTGTGCTTACTCAAAAAAAAATCTCTTATATTTTCGACACTTCTAATCCAGGATCGATCAGAGAAGATGCTATGGAGAAGGAAAGGACCACATGCAAGATGTGGCAGAATGACAGTACAACTGTCAAATGTATTATGATTGATCTTAATGAGTAATGAACTACAGAGACAACATGATGACATAGACCCTTAGTCCATACTTCTCAACTTAAGAAAATTGTATGGAGAGGAAAGTAGAACTGCTCGATATGAAATATTAAAGCAGTTGTTCTGTGCAAGAATGAGTGAAGGCTCATTTATACAAATTCATGTTTTGAAAATGATTGACTAAATCACATGATTAGGTCAATCAGGGTTTGTTATGGATAGTGAATTCTCTCATGACCTGATCCTGCAATCACTCTCCAAATCCTTCTCACAGTTTGTTATCAATTATCATATGAACAAATTGAATACCACTTTGTCAGAGTTGTTAAATATGTTAAAAATAGCTGAGAGTCACTTCACAAAGCTAATCTTCTTCTAGTGGATAAAAAGAAGAAGATGGAAAAGGATAAGGGTTTAAAGAAAAATAAAAAATTAAATCCTAAAGGTAGCAACTTCAAGAGGAAGAAGGTGAAGAAGATCTTCAAAGATGGTACCTACTTTCACTACGGCAAGCAGGAACTCTGAAAGAAAGATTGCAAGAGCTATCTTGTAAGTGTGAAGCTAGATAACGATGGAGCATCTAAAGGTTTATACATGATACAAACTATTTTTTTATTAAGTGCTTCAACTTCTAATTTATGGGTAGTAGATATCGCTTATGGGTCTTATGTATGCAAGTCATTGCAGGGCCTATAGAAAATTAGGAGTTTGAAGGATGGTGACTTCATCCTGCATGGAGCTAATGGAGAATTTATTCAAGCAGAAGCAGTTGGCATCTATTATTTGTTTGTATCTATGGACAAGGCTATTGTATTAAGAGATTATTATTATATGCCCAATGTAACTAAAAATATTATTTCTATACCAATGTTATTGAGACGTGGTTATGAAATAAAAGCAAAGAGCAATAGTTGCTCTATTTTTCTATCTAATGAGTTTTTTGGAAAGGCATATATGGATAATGGTCTCTTTATACTTTTACTTAATGATAATATTTTTATGATGGATAAAAATAAGAAAAGAAAAAGAGAAAATGATAATATGACATATCTCTGGCATTGCCGACTTAGTAACATAAGTAAGTCAAAGATTAACAAGTTAATCAAAGATGAGTTCTTTGATTCTAATGATTTTCAATCATTAAGAACTTGCAAATCATGCCTCATGAGAAAGATGATCAAATCTCCATTCACTGGACATGGAGAAAGGGTTAGTAAATTGTTAGGCCTAATACCTTCAGATGTTTATAGGCCTATGACAACTCATGCCAGGAGTGGATACTCTTATTTCATCATATTTATTGATGATCGATCAAGATTTGGATATATGTATTTTATGAAACACAAATTTGAAGCTTTTAAAAAATTTAAGGAGGATCAAAAGATGGTTGAGAAATAAATTGAAAAAAATATTAAAATTCTTAGATTTGATCAAGGAGAAAAATATTTATCCAGTGAGTTTCTTGATTATCTAAAGAAAAATAGTATTCTCTCTGAATAGACCCCTCCTTATGCACCACAGTTAAATGGTATAGTCGAAAGAAAAAATCATACTTTATTAGATATGGTGTAGTCCATGATGTGCTTTACTGACCTTCTTATTTCATTCTGGGGATATGCCCTAAAAATAACTACCCATATTTTGAATAGAGTACCTTCTAAGTCTATCACTAGTACTCCATATGAAATATAGAAAGACAAAAGATCCAATCTTAAATATCTTAAGATTTAAGGTTGCCCAGCTTATGTCAAAAATAATTTTGGACATAAGCAAAGTGCTAGGACAAAAAAATATAGGTTTATAGGGTATTCTCTAGAAAGTATTGGATACTATTTCTATCATCCTACTGAACAAAAGATTTTTTGTCAGTAGACATGCTACTTTCTTGAAAAAAAAATTTATCCAAAAAATAGATAATGGGAGGATAGTTGAACTTGAAGAAGTTCAAGACCTACACACAATTCCTCAAAGACTCATGGATAGTCCACAACTTGAACCTCAACCTAATGAACCCAATGATAATATACATCTACATAACTCATCTCCTCTCCAAAGGTCAGAAAGAGTGCGAAATGCACCTCTAAGATATGATTTTATCATAAAAAATGACAATGAAATCCAGATTATATACGATGATGATCATCTGACTTATTCGAAAACTATCATACGTAAGAACTCTGATAGATGGCTTGAAGTCATGAAATTTAAAATAGACTCCATGTAATCAAATCAAGTATGGACTTTGGTTGATGTGCCTGAGAGTATAAATCCGATAGGATACAAAATGGGTCTTCAAAAAGAAGATTGGAGCAGATGATCAAGTTAAAATCTGTAGGTTAGATTGGTAGCAAAAGATTTCAGACAAAGATAAGGAATTGACTATGATGAAACCTTCTCACCAGTGGCTATGCTCAAGTCTATTTGGATAATACTTGTCATAGCTGCATATTATGATTATAAAATTTGATAAATAGATGTAAAAATTACCTTCCTTAATGGCAATCTTAAGAAAAAAGTTTATATATCACAGTCGGAAGGATTTGTCTCAAGTAGGAGAACAAACCAAGTATGCAAGCTTAAGAAATTTGTTTATGGATTGAAACAAGCATCGAAGAGCTAGAACATTCATTTTGATGAAATAGTCAAAGAGTTTGGCTTCATAAAAAATATAGATGAACCATGTGTGTATAAGAAGACTAGTGGGAGTGCCATTATCTTTTTAGTCCTGTATGTTGATGATATTCTTATCATGGAGAATGATATTTCATTATTACAATCAGTCAAATCTTGGCTATCTAAAAGATTTTTCATGAAAGACTTGGGAGAGGCATCCTATATACTTGGTATAAAGATTTGCAAAGATAGATCTGAAAAGATATTAGGTTTATCCTAGTCTAGATACATTAATCTAGTGTTGAAAAGATTTAACATGGTGAGAAGTAAAAGAGGTTACTTACTTATAGGTCAAGGCATACATCTCTCTAAGAAGATGTCTCCAAAGATACCTGAAGAGATAAATAGAATGAGTTCTATATCTTATGTTTCCGCAATAGGGTCTATTACTTATGTCATGTTATGTACCAGACCTGATGTGGCATATGCTTTAGGCATAATCAGTAGATTTTAGGCTAATCCAAGGGAGAAACATTAGAAAGCAGTGAAAGATATTCTTAAGTACCTGAGAAGGACTAAAGATATTTTTCTTATATATGGAAGGTCTGATTTAGAACTAGAAGGATATACTGATTTTAATTTTCAATCTAATCATGATGATAGCAAGTCCATATCAGGGTATGTATTTACCTTATATGGAGGAACTATGAGTTGGAAGAGTTCCAAGCAGTAGATTGTAGCTGACTCAGTTACTGACGTAGATATATAGTTGTTAGTGAAGCCACCAAGAAAGTAGTTTGGATGAAGAAGTTCATCATCAAATTGGGTGTAGTTCCTGAGATTGAACATCCCGTGCCACTTTATTATGATAATACTGGGACAGTAGCTCAAGCTAAGAAATCAAGATCTCATCAAAAATTTATGCACATTCTAAGATGCTTCCATCTTGTTCAAAAAATTATTAAAAGAAAAGATATTATCATAGAATGAGTGGATACAAAGAATAATATAGCAGATCCATTTACTAAGATCCTGTCACAGCAAATGTTAGATTGTCATTTTGATTGTATGGGAATTAAATACAAGGGTGATTGGCTTTAGTACAGTGAGAGATTGAAAGAGTTAATGTCCTGCAAGCTAATCTTATGGCATATGTAAAGGTATTAATCTACTTTATCTTTCATACTCATGTAATTGACATATTTTATTATGAATAAAATTGAGGTATTTTATTTCATCATATGCTGTGTATTGATTAAAATTATGATGAACCCCATAGATTAGGGCAATAATTTTAGAATGATAATTAAATAATGCAAGTGAGATCTAAAATCCTAAAATTCTATTCTAAAATCTTCTTAGTCATAGGATTATTGAGTCGGGGCTCAATGACATTGGATAGACTGGCACATCCTATGTATGCTCGATGAAGAGGATGATTGATCTCATAAATCACTTGCGTAGACACACTAATACAATAATGTGGGTGCTCATAAGAAAATGAGTTTACTAAAGTGATCCATCATGAGAATTATATCTTATGAAAGTTTTACTTACATATCAAAAGGTGATCCTCTAGTGGGAGTAGTGCATGTGATCCTTTGACTTGAGACTACCACAGTATCTTGTATATATAGATCTATATTTTGGTTCATTTTCTATCATAACTTTCTAAGATATGTGTGAGGTATTCTGATATGGTGATATATATGTGGAGGTAGTGAGTAAGTCAATAAAGAATCGATCATCTCGATAAGGAGAGATGTCATCCTAAGTAATCTCGTCAGTCAATGACTCAGGAAGTCTTTGATCAAAATAAAATAAAAATTAAAAAAATAATTTTTAATATTTTATAAGTTGAGTCATCATTAATAAATAGAGATTTATTCGAATAAGTATTAGGGTTTGATATTTTTCTATACCCATTGCTTATTCGAGATGAAAGATGATCGAAGGATTGAATTGCATGGTACTTACCACTGAAGAATATATTTTTTAGAATATTTCATATTTTTTGGATAGGCATGACACATTACTAGATATCAATCATGTCTTATAGATTTTCATGAATTAAAGAGATTAATTCATGAGTCAATTAAAAAAGATTCTAATTTGACAACTTGGGTCTATATGGATTTGATCTAAATCGATTAGATGGAATTTAATCAAACCAAGTCAACACATATCCGGACCTACTACTGGTTAGGTGTGGAGCCCAATGGGTCACATACATTAAGAAATTGATCAAGGATTTTATTTGAATCAATTTATGGGTCATTGGATCCTAATTGGGTAGCTAATGGACAAGCTAGCACTTGTTCGCTAACCCTAGCTCTTATTTTGATCTGGGTTTGAACCTGATTAAGATTGTGAACTAAATTAATTAAAAATTGATTTTGGTTCATCTCTTATGTGGGCAGCCATCAGATGGTGCCACTTGGCACAAGGAGATGTCAAAATAAATAGAGTCCAAAGAGATATGGACTCTTACCTTACTTGGTGCAGAAATTATGGTTCGGTGATTTCTTTTTGGTATGGAGGAATGTGGAGAGTCCTTCTTATTTGGGTTTAAGACTCATGTAGCAGTACATCAAGCCCTTTATCAGTCTAGCATAGGTTTTGAAGGATTTGGTGGCCTGATATAACATGGAAGGAAAAGAAGTGAAGACATGTGGGTGCAGTCTTTCGAATATTCTATTTTAAATAGAGAAATAAGAAACCTTTCAGCGGTTTCTTTAGGTGATCTAAATCAAAAAGGAGTTCCTTCCCACGTGGCAAAATATGAGGATTTTTTGATTTAAATCAGAATGCCATATGTATCCTTTCGTGAGAGCGCACATGCGAGGGAAAAGTGGACCGATGTTTTATCTACAAGGGTTCTTATCTAATAAGACTTTTGGTATGATAAGCCTTTTTTTCAAGTGGTTGAAAATCACTGGAGGATGTTTCTCGTGCCCTCTCAACAATTATAAATAGGGGGTGGTACCAAGAAAATCATTCAATTCCTACATCCCATCTAGTCTTGCTTAAGACAAGAATCCTCTCCTCCTCTCTCTCTTACACCCCTAGTTCTCTTAGGACAAGCCCTTCTAGCCTAATATAAGCCTTATCTGATTTAGGATAAGATTTTAGAGGGTCTTAAGAGGTCTAGTCAAGTTGTTGAGAAGCCAAGAAGTGGTCCAAGTTGGGTTCGTGAAGTGGTTCAACCAAGCCGATCAAGTCAGGGTCAACTCAGATCCAGTGATTGGGTTCAGAAGGAGCATCTCTTTGTGCCAATTCCTATGTGGATCATCATTGGAGGGTATACATTTGTGTACATCATGGAGATATTGAAAATAGTGATTGAAGTATTTATAAAATTATATGCTTCATTTTATCATAGTTTAATAATTTGATTGAATACATCAAAGGGGATCCTAAGGTTTAGGGTTTCAAGTGTTCTTGGGTTTCATAAATATTTTGAAATCCAACCTTCTGCTGCATGATCGAAACCCAATAATCTTCACTTGGACATCAACAGATATGTTGGAGATTGATCCCTCGATAATGGTGCACCGATTGAATGTGAGCTCAAGTCACTGCCCCTTCAAGCAAAAAAAGTAGAGTTTCGTGCCTAAGCGATAGAAGGCGATAACTGAAGAGGTAGATAAATTTCTCCAGACAAGCTTTATCAAGGAAACAACTTATCCAAAGTGGATTGCAAATGTGGTGATGGTGAAGAAAGTGAACGAAAAATATCAAATTTGCATCAACTTCACCAATTTGATCAAAGTTTGTCCAAACGACAGCTACTCCTTGTCGAGGATTGATCAGCTGATCACCACCACATTGAGCCATGAGCTCCTAATCTTCATGGATGCTTTTTCTGTTTATTACCAAATCTGGATGGCTTCTATAGATGATGAGAAAATAGCTTTTATTACTGTCCGAGGTCTCTTTTGTTATAGGGTCATACTCTTTGGTCTAAAAAATATAGGTACAACTTATCAGCATCTCATAAACAAAATCTTCAAGGATCAGATTAGATGAAATATAGAGGTGTATGTGGACGATATGTTCATTAGAAGTAAGTCTTCGAGGATCCATATCGATGACCTCAGAGAAGCCTTCACTACCTTGTGGAAGTATAAGATGAAGCTGTACCCAACTAAATGTACCTTTGGAGTGACTTTAGAAAAATTCTTAAGCTTTATGGTCTCTAGCCAAGGAATAGAGGTCAATCTAGAGAAGATCAAGGCCGTATAGGAGATGGCTCCTCCAAAGATGATCCAGGAGGTACAGTGCCTCATAGAAAGGATTGTCGCTTTGAACCATTTCATCTTAAGATCGGCTAAATGATACCTGCCTTTCTTTTAAGTTTTGAAGCAGCCAAAATACTTTCAATGGATTGAAGAGTGCTAAAAAGTCTTGGTAGATCTCAAAGACTACCTTGGATCCACCCCACTGCTCGACAAGCTTGATCTTGATGAAGAGCTGTTCTTATACCTTGCAGTTTCACCCACCGTAATGAGTGCAATGCTGGTTCAAGAATAGAGCAAAATTCAAAAGTCAATCTACTACATCAATTGAACCTTGAGGGATGTGGAGACCCAATATGCAAAGCTGGAGAAGTTGGCTTACGCTCTTCTTATGGTGGCTTGAAAACTCTGACCTTACTTCCAAGCTCACACTATCATTCTCCTAACAGAACAACCTATAAAGAATATCCTTCATCGATCAGACACGCTGGGACAAATTGCAAAATGGGTGATTGAGCTATCTAAGTTTGATATTTAGTTTTAACCTTGACCATCCATTAAAGCTCAAACCTTAGCCGACTTCATGGTCGAATATACTATTTTGGATAAGCCAGCTGAGCAGAAAGAAGCTAAGCCCTATACACCGACAGAAGAAGGCTCTTCAGAAGCTGTTACCAATTCCTAGGTGATGTTCGTGGATGGCTCATCTAACTCCATAGGATCTAGAGTGAGACTGATCCTCTCGGGTTCGGAGGAGATAATAGTTGAGTATGCCTTGCATTTAAGTTTTCTACAACAAATAGTGAGGTTGAATATAAAGCCTTGATCGTGGGACTCTGAATAGTCAGAGAGTTGGGGATACGAGACCTGAAGGCATATAGTGACTCCCAACTGGTCGTCAGACATATTCAGGGTAATTATGAGGCCCATGGGGAGAACATGATAAAATATCTTCAAAAGATCATAGACCTAACCTTTACATTTAATAAATTTAAAATCTAGTAGATATCTAGATCAAAGAATTCTCAGATCGACTTATTATCTAAGCTGGCAACATTGGCACCGTTCGAGTTACCCAAAAGGGCTTTCTTCAAAGTAATGGGAAAGCTGAGCATTGAGGAGCCGACGATCATGATGCAAATGGACAAGGAACCCTCCTGGATTGATCCACTGATCAATTATCTTAAAAATGGGATGCTACCAATGGATCGAAAAGAGGCTCGAAAGATAAAATATCAATCGTCTAGATATCTTCTTTATGAAGAAAAGCTGTACAAGAGGTACTATTCACTATCTCTTCTCAAGTGCCTATGACTATCCGAAGCCAACTACGCACTTAGAGAGGTGCATGAAGACATTTGTGGGAGTCACATTGGATAAAGAGTATTAGCTTACAAGCTCCTTCGGCAAGGCTACTATTGGCCAACTATGTAAAGGGACTCTGAGAACTATGTTATGCGATGTGATAAGTGCTTTAGGAATTCGAACATACAATGACTGCCCGCAGTGCCGATCATCCCCATTTCCCACCCTAGCTCTTTGTATAATGGAAAATGGACATTATCAGTGCTTTTCCACTGGCTCTGAGTCAGCAAAAGTTCCTCCTAGCTGCTGTGGACTGCTTCATCAAATGGATAGAGGATAAACCACTGGCCTGCATCATAGAAGCAAGAGTGATAGATTTTATTTAGAAATCAATCATATGTTAGTTCGGCCTACCTCGAGTTCTAATTACCAACAACGAGCATTAGTTCATTGGAGCTAAGTTTGAAGGATTTTATGAAGAGCAAGGATCTCACACCATCTTACCTCTGTAGCTCACCCTTAAGCAAATGAAAAATATAAGGTAACAAATTAGACCATTTTATAGGGTTTGAAGATAAGATTGGACAGAGCCAAAGAACCTTGGGCTGACGAACATCACCATGTGCTCTGGGCATATCGGACAACACTGAGAGTTTCAACAAAAGAAATCTCTTTTAGCCTGACCTTCAGAATGGAAGCAGTGATCCCTATTGAGATTGAGACTCTGTCAGCAAGAGTTGAGAACTACGATGAGCAGACCAATTTGGAGAGGCTACGTACTGATCTAGACCTACTTGAGGAAGTCCAAGAAAGAGTGTGTGTTCGAATGGTGGGTTATCTTGCTCGATACTATGACTTTAAGATTCAAAATAAGATCTTCAGAGTCAGTGACTTAGTCTTGCATAGAGTAGAAGTTTCTCAACCTGGCAAACATGGTAAGCTAGCTCTGAATTGGGAGGGTCCATAACAAGTGGATGAAATCATCAAGCCAGGAACCTACCAACTGAAGTAATTAGATGGAACTCCACTCTCCTAACCATAGAATTCAAGGAATCTTTAAGTGTACTACCAGTAATATATCATATATCACTCCTTAATAAGACCCTTATTCTTTAAAAAATTATGGTTTTTTGTCTGCTCGTCAATTCGTAGCCCCTAAAAATTGAGGGAGCCTTTGATCAACTTTAAACTAAAGACGGTCTTTGTTCGGCTCGACTAAAAGGGACTTTGATCAGTTTTAAAGATGGCCTTTGTTCGGTCTGACTGAAGGAGCCTTTGATCGACTTTAAACTAAAGACGGTCTTTGTTCAATCCGATTGAAGGAGCCTTTGATCGATTTTAAACTAAAGATGACCTTTGTTCGACCCAACTGAAGAAGTATTTGATCAGCTTTAAATCAAAGATGGCTTTTGTTCGGCCCAACTGAAGGAGCCTTTGATCAACTTTAAACCAAAGATGACTTTTGTTCGGCCTGACTGAACGAGCCTTTTATCAGTTTTAAATAAAATGACCTTTGATCAACCTAATAAAGAAATAACCATCTATCAACAATTTAACACACGGATACTATGCAAGGGGATATAAACTCACCTTTTTATTATTGAAAAGTTTTCACAAAAATGGTGCTTCAAGCACTTCCAAAAAAAAGAAAAAGAAAAAAAGAAGAGAAGAAGCAAAGAAAAAAAAGAAAAGGGATGAGGAGTTCATTCCTCATCCGAGAAGAGGGCCCCTACTTCCTCATCATTGTTGTCAGAGAGAAAGTAGTTAAAGTCCAGTTGCGGCACCATCTGCCTCAAGTGGGTCTTACAGTCTTCAAACCCAAAGACAAAGGTGGAGGCAACGGCATCGATGACCTCTTTCTCGAATGCTATCGAGGTCTTGAACACCTCGACGCAGCACTCGCGGACCACATAGGGGATCTGCATGGTGGAGGAAGAGGCACTCTAACCTCCAGTAGGCAGCGATAGCTTCTTCTCGTGCTCCATGGAGGGAGCAGAGACTTGGCTTGGTTGGAGGGCAAACAGCATGTTGAAGGAGGTAGACTGGCCTGTGTTAGATATATGACCTAAAAAGTCAATTATTGACTGACACATTATATTATTCCAAGATATATTTTTATACTTAATTTATTAAAATTAATAAAATAGATATATTTTTTATCCATTCATGTGTAATGTGTCTGTGAATCATTTAAAGAGTTAATGGACAATAAATATATTCTCAAGAGTTGAAAATTTGAGACATGTGCCAATATAGATTAATTTTTTAAATACTCTCGATCATTAGATCATTATGGAGATAGTGATTTATCTATCAAGATCAGTGCATGATCAAGATCAGTGCATAGATCACTTCTCTTTCGAATAGATAAGTCTCGAGTCTATGGCGTGGGACACTGGAACAAGAGTGTAAGTTGTTGTTAGAGAATAATGGTACTGAGTGTGATCAAGAATGAGAAGTCACATAGATGTCTACTTACTAATTAGTGACTATCTCGATGCTGTAGTTGAAAAAAAGCTAAAAAAATTAATACATGATTTTTAAAAATTTTCTCACAGTGGAAGCGAACTAGATTAAACTATTTAATCAACCATGCACTAGATCTAATCTATAACTGCCTAAGTCAGAATCTTGTGACATAAAATATGTATGCATAATCTAAAAATATATCTAAAATAATTAGATCTAATCTAAAATATGATAGAGATTGGATCTCTATATATGAGCATGGGTTGAAATACACCGCAGTTGAAAACTGAAGACTGTTTTCTAGCCACACACGCATACGACCTCTATGAGTATCCACATGAAGTCTGATCAGATCGACCTCCCTGGAGTACTAGCTCCTTGCAGAGACTCTTAATAGCTAATCAATGGAGGAGGAAAGGATTAGTGGAAGAAGGCAAGGGAGAACTCCTTCTCTTTTATTTTTTTCTCTCACCTAAAATCCTAGGATGAAATCCTAAGACCCCACACCCTAAGAGAAGACACCTCTCCTCAATCTTTCTCATGCCAATCTCCTAGAGGAGGCATCCCACCATCCATTTAAATAGGAGTGGTTGTTAGGGTTTGAAGAGTCCAAGAAAGATTGGACTTTAGCAAGCACTGCCGTCCCACACCAGATGTCTAAATATTCTCCACACTGCACCTATTTTTCACGATGAAAAATCAGATCTCATAGTAAAAAGAGTCTTTCTTTTGTCACACAAAAGAGAGCTCTTTTAAGGTATGGCTTGGAGGTAGTTGGGATGAGATCCAATCTCATTAAGATAAGAAATGTCATTCAAATCAAATTTGAACTTTCCTTTTAAATCAGATTTTATTCATATTTGTGTGTGAGATAGGAAGGGGTGGCAACCCCCTTTGCATGGAGATGGCTCACACAAAAACAAAGTTTGCATGTAAGAAATAGTGCATCATTTAGGGTGTGGTGCAAGGGAGAAGTCCAAACAAATTTGGACTCTTGGTTGTTTCCTATTTGGTCTCAAACCAAATCACATCTGGTTAGATCCAACTAAATATGAGAACTTAATCTAATTAGACACTATACCACCTTAATTAGATCCTAATCAAATCAAAAATTAATTGAATTCAAGTCCTAATCAAATCAGGAACTATTCTCTCTTAGCGATTAGGTCATCTAATAACCTAATCGGGTCAAACTTAATTGAATCCAATTCAGTTAGACTTGATCCAATCCTCATTATTCAATCAAATTAAGTTAATTAACAATCTAATTACTAATTAATTCTCTTATAATTTACTATCTCTTGGCAAATTATCAATTGTAATCTTTACATAAGGTTAATCATCAATCATATTGATGATTATACCCTTCAATGATTCATAATCATCGATTAGCCATCTGATCAGATCCAAACTTCTATTGTGTATGACCTCATAGGTTCGAATACTAAGTCAATAGTGTTAGGCTTGGGTAGTGTAATGGAATAGTGGACTTCAAAAATTTATGATCATGAAATCCATAACACTCAAAACCCTAGACCCAAGATCCCTTGACTAAATGCAATTAATGAACAACTAATAAAGCAATTAAGAAGTAGTTTAGATAAATACCTCTTATGCTATATTCCCAAATCTCCATAGACACACAAGCATATGACCTCTGCAGGTGATCCACATAGAAATTACTCCAGGAATAGGACTTCTTATGCCAAAATCTTGTTGATGAGTTCTAACCAATAGAATTTGGTTTGACTCAATCTGATCAAACCTGCACCTTGGCTTGGACTTGGCCTCTTCTTGACTTGGACTTGGACTTCTAAAATATCTCTTTCTTTTTCTATTTTCTACCTAGTTCTCTTCCTAGGCTCTTGTCTTAAAGTGGGGCAGACTTGTCTTAATTTCAAGACAATGTCTTAACAAGACAAGGAAGAGAACTATTGGAAAGAGTTGGAATACCTTGAACTACTCTGTCGCCACGTATTTATAGCAATAGAAGAAGTGCAAAAGGGGTCCAGATATGCTCTTTCACAGAGGTACTTAATCAGCATAATAAAAATTAAGAGTCTTATTTGAGAAGGACTCTTAATTATAAGATACGGTGATTCAGCCTTCTCTCACATCACCTGTGCATATCATCAATTAAAAGATGCCATATGTACCTCAAACAATCTTAGAAAATTTTGAAATTTTGCCACATGATAGCCACTTGAATTAAAATTTTAGTGGCATAAAAATCAAAACATGATAATATCCCAATCATGAGAAAGAAATATGTGAAGTCACAACTCTTCACGTTTCTTACTGCCGCACGTGTGCAGATCTTTGGGGCATCTCATGCCCCATTTGGCTATGGCACACTTTAAACTTTGTATCATGTAGATAGAAGGTTCAGAAAGCTTCATCATAGGCATGGAGATCAGATAAGAAAAAGATTTGAAACCTCTACACCGATCAAAACAATTTCAGCCTTATCATTTTGTGTGCTAGACTTGATAGAGTCCTAACCAACTTGGACTTAATATATGGCACCCCAAATGATGAAAAAAATATCCAATAAAATCTAGATAAGTCTGGTCAAGTTAGAACTTAACCTAATTTAATTAATAACCCAATTGGATTAGCTAATTCAATAAGATTTTGACCAAATCAGCTTGATTAAGGAGCTAGGATTTGTGCCACATGTGCTAGCATGTTTCCTGGCAACCCTAGTTGGTTTCTTTGGTCCAACCAACCAACCAAAATCTGTTCTTGATTAATTTTCTAATGTTTGACCTATGGGCTCCACATCTAGCTAGTAGTAGGTCTAGATGCATGTTGATATGATTAGATTAGACTCCATCTAATCAATTTAGGTCAAACCCATGTCAACTCGAGTTGTCAAATTAGAACTCTTTCTAATTGACTCATGAATTAATCACTTCCATTCATGAAACCCATAAGACATGATTGACATCTAGTAATATGTCATGCCTATCCAAAAGATATAGAATTTAATAAAAATTATCAAAATATTCTTCAGTGGCAAGTTACTATACAATTCAATCCTTCGATCATTCTGCATCCTGAATATGTTCATGAGTATAGAATTATGTCAAACTCAAACATATATTCCTATTGACTCATCATCAATCAATGATAATTCTAATGAAGAATTAAAAATTCTTTTTAATTTTCATGCTACTTTGGCTAAAGACTTCTTGAGTTATCTAGAGATGAGAATACATGAGATGTCATCTCTCCTTACTCGGAGTGATCGATTCTTTGTTAATCTACTCACAATCTTCATACATAATCTATCATATCCAGAACACCCTATTCATGACTTTAGCCATGATTGAGTATGAACTAAAATATGGATTTATGTACACAAGATTCTATGATGATCTCAGGTCTAAGGATCATTTGCACAACTTCTACTTAGAGCACTATCTTTTAACATGTAAGGTTTCCATAAGATATTCTCTTGATGGATCAAAGCAGTATACTCATACTCTAATGAGCACCCATATCCTCATATTAGTATTCCTACATAAGTGGTTGTGAGATCATCCACCCTCTCCATCGAGCATATATAGGATATGCAAATTTTTTTGGATTCATTAATCCCCTGACTTAATGATCTAATGACTAGGATTATTTTAGATTAAAATTTTAAGATTTTAGGTCTCACTGATATGAACCCTACATACCCATAAAAGTGTTGTCCTAATCTATGAGATTCATCATAATCTTAAAATTGTTAAGTCACAGCAAATGATGAATTATAAAAATACTTTTTTATTATTGATTAATAATAAATGTCATACATGAGTTGGGAGTAATTAAAGAAAAGATCTTATCACATATCAAATACGATTGACTTGCAGGATATAATTCTTTCAATCTCCTACTTGCCCTAAAGCCAATCACCCTTATATTTAACACCCATACAATCAAGGTGGCGATCAAGTTGCTGTTGAGGAAGTACTTTAGTGAATGGATCTGCTATGTTATTCTTCATATCTACTTATTTGATGACTACGTCTTATCTTTCAATAATTTTATGAATGAGGTGGAAGCACCTTAGGATGTGTTTGGACTTGGTGAGACCTCAGTTCCTTAGCTTATGCAATAGCTCCAGTATTATCATGAAATAGTGGCACTGGATGTTGAATCTTAGAAACTACATCTAATTCAATGATAAATTTCTTCATCCAGATAGCTTCCTTAGCTGCTTCACTAATAGCAATTTATTTTGCCTCAGTGACTGAGTCAGCTATAGCCTGTTGTTTGATATTTTTTCAACTCACTGTACTATCATTCAGAGTAAATATATACCCTGATACGGATTTATAATCATCTAGATTTGATTGAAAACTAGAGTTAGTAAAGTCTTCTAGTTTCAACTCTGATCCTTCATAAATTAGAAAAACATCTTTAGTTCTTCTAAGATACTTTAAAATATTTTTCATAGCTTTCCAGTGATCCTCCCTCGGATCAGCCTAAAATCTGCTTACTATGCCTGTGGCATAAGCAATATTAGGTCTGGTGCATAACATGACATACATGATTGATCCTACAGTCGAAGCATAAGAAATTTTACTTATCTTTTCTCTCTCTTCAGGTATCTTAGGAGACATCTTCTTAGAGAGATGTATGCCTTGACTCATAGGTAAGTAATCTTTTTTACTTGCCTCCATATTGAATCTTTTCAACACTAAGTCAATGTACCTAGATTGAGATAAGCCAAGCATCCTCTTAGATCTATCTCTATAGATCTTTATACCTAGTATATAGGATGCCTCTTCCAAATCTTTCATAAAAAACTTTTTAGATGGCCAAGCTTTGATCGATTGTAATATTAGGATATTATTTCCAATGATAAGTATATCATCAACATACAAGACTAAGAAGACTATGGCACTGTCACTTGTCTTCTTATACACACATGGCTCATCAATATTTTTGATAAAATCAAACTCCTTTATAGTTTCATCAAAGTGGATGTTCTAACTCCTCAAGGCTTGCTTCAATCTATAAATAGATCTCATTAGGTTGCATACTTGATTTAGTCTCCCACTTGAGACAAACCCCTCTGGCTATGATATATAAACTTCTTCCTTAAGATTTTCATTGAGAAAAGTAGTTTTTATATCCATTTATCAGATTTCATAATCATAATATGTAGCCATAGCAAGCATAATTTGAATGGACTGGAGCATTGCTACTGGCAAAAAGATTTTATCATAATCAATTCTTTATTTTTGCTTAAAATTTTTTGCCACCAGCCTAGCCTTATAGGTCTCTACTTGACCATCTGCTCTAATCTTCTTCTTGAAGATCTATTTGCATCTTATTAGGGTTATACCCTCGGGTAGATCAACCAAAGTCCATACTTGGTTGGAGTACATAGAGTCTATCTCAGATTTCATGGTTTCACACCATTTATCAGAGTTCCTACTTTGGATAGCTTCCGTGTGGACCATAGGATCATCATCCTGAATGATATAGGCTTCATTATCATTTTCAATGATAAAACCATATCTTAGAGGTACATTCTGTACTCTTTCTAATCTTCGAAGAGGAGGTATGTGTTGTAGATATTTCTGATCAACAGGTTCAATTAGTTTTGAAATTTCATATTGACGATAAGATGAGGTAGATTGTTGGTTTTGAACTTCATTTAGTTCAATTATCCTCCCATATCTCTTTTCTTGGATAATTTTTTTTTCCAAGAAAATAGCATGCCTACTGATAAAAATCTTTTGTTCTGTAGGATGATAAAAGAGGTATCCAATATCTTCTTGAGAATAACCTATAAATCTATATTTTTTAGCTCTAGCACTGAACTTATGTCCAAAAGTATCTTTGATATAAGCAAGACATCCCCAAATCTTAAAATATTTATGATTTGACTTTTTTCCTTTCTATAACTCATATGGAGTGCTGGTTACTGACTTAGATGGTAACCTATTCTAGATGCAAGCAGCTATTTCAAGGGTATATCCCTAGAAAGATACGGAACAATCTGTGAAGTACATTATGAACCGTACCATATCTAATAGAGTGCGATTTCTCCTTTCTGCTACACTATTTAACTGTGACGTATCAGGAGATATCCATTCAAAAAAATTTTATATCCTTTAAGATGATCTAGAAATTTACTGGACAAGTATTCACCATCTCGATCAGATCGAAGGACCTTAATACTTCTTTCAGTTTGATTTTTGACCATCTTTTGATATTCCTTAAACTTATCAAAGACCTTAGATTTATGTTTCATAAGATATGCATATCTATATCTTGATAATTTATCCGTAAAATTTATAAAATAGAAATATTCACTTTTGGCTTGAGTTGTCATAGGTCCATAAATATTTGAATGTATAAGACATAACAATTCATTTGCTCTTTCTCCATGTCCTGTGAATGGAGACTTGATCATCTTACCCATGAGATAGGATTCACAAGCTTCAAATGATTCAAAATCATTAGAATCAAAGAATTCTTCTTTATACAACTTGTGTAACCTTGACTCACTAATATGACTGAGTCAGTAATGTCAGAGATATAAGTTATTCTCATCATCTCTCTTTCTTTTCATATTGTTATCAATAAGAAAAATATTATCATTGAGTAAAAGAGTAAAAAGACCATTATCCACATATGCATTACCTAAAAATTTATTGGAATAAAAAATAGATCAACAATTGCTCTTAGCCTTTATTTCATATCTATGTTCCAATAAGGGTATAGAAATAATATTTTTAATGACATTGGGCATATAATAACAGTCTTGTAACTCCAATGTCTTGCCAGATGGCAATGATAATATACAAGTGCCAACAGCTTCTGCCTTAATGGGTTGACCATTCACGCTATAAAGCTCGAAATCACTTTTTTTTAAACTTTTAATTTTTTGTAGTGTTTGCAGTGATTTATGTATATGAGACCCACATGGGGTATCCAATACCCATGAATTAGAAGTTGAAGCACTCAATAATAAACTAGTTTGTATCATGTACAAATCTTTCGATGCTTCATTTGCATCGTGCTTTAAACTTGCAAGGTAGCTCTTGCAATTCTTCTTTTAGTGCCCCTGCTTACCACAGTAATAACAGGCACTATTTGTGAAGTCCTTCTTCACTTTCTTCCTTTTCTGGATGCTACCTTTAGGGTTCTATTTTTTTTTAGAACCCTTTTTTTCTACCTTCATCTTTTTCTTATTAACTAGAAGAAGAGGAGCTTTTTCTGACTTGAAATGGTTTTCAGCTATTTTTAATATATTTAACAGCTCTGGTAAGATAGTATTTAGTTTGTTCATATGGTAATTTATGATAAATTGATAGAAGAAATCAGGGAGTGACTGCAGGATCAAGTCCTGACTAATCTCTCCATCCATGACAAACCCCAATTGACTTAATCGAGTGATTAAGTCAATAATCTTTAGAACATGGGTCTGCACAGATGAGTCCTCACACATTCTGGCTTGGAACAACTGCTTCGATATCTCATATCGCGCAGTCCTACTTTGCACTCTATATAACTCTTTATGATTGAGTAATATGGACTGAGGTTCCATGTCTTCATGTTGCCTTTGTAACTCATTGCTCATTGAGGCCAACATGATACATTTGATAGTCAAACTGTTACTTTGCCACATCTTATATGTGACCCTTTCCTCCTCCATAGCATCTTCTTCGATCGGCTCAAGATTCGAAAAGGTAAAGATGTAGGAGACCTTCTCCTGAGTTAATACAATCTTCAAATTTCTTAACCAATCGACATAATTAGGATCGATCAACTTGTTGGCATCTAAAATACCCTACAGTGATAATGAAGAAGCTATTAAAATTAATCTACATTAAATAAAGAATAACGTATAAGCAGACCACTCAAGATGACAAACAAAACTAGATGAGGACTATGTTGGGAATTGTGTTCTAAAATTAATTGTGTGATGATTGAGTTCTTCTTTGTATATGAATTATTGATCATTGAATAAAAGTTATTATGATATTTTTCATCACAAAGTAACATTTTCTTTGAACTCTTGTGCTATGATGAAGTCCTTAGAACTATGCTAGTGTATGATAAAGAGAGGATTTATCATATAGTTCTTAAACATGTTCGCGATCAAATGATACGTCATTACAGGATGATGACGTTTATCGAGTGGAGATCGTTGTGTGCCATATAGGTTGGTTATCCTCTTAACCAAGGAGTGTGGTGACATTGATATAGCATACAGATGAGATGTAGGAGTACATCATCACTGAACAAGTGACTCACCTGCTAAGCATTCTGCTGTCAAGAGCTACTCGTGAAGTACATGGGTATAAGTGTCCTTCAGATTTGAGATCACCATAGTGATTTGTAAGTAACTCACTGTACTTTGATACCAGACTATTTGGATTTTTAATGCAGTGATGGAAGGCTACTGGGTACAGTCAAATACTTGAAAAGTCTATATGTGGATCAAGATGGGATTGACCCCTCTGAATTATTGAAGTTGATGTATTGCTGTATTTTAATTTAGCAAAATCTTAACCAGGATAATCTATGAGATAGATTTGAAAGGTTGAAATACAATGTGAATAAAGTAATCTCAATTGATAGTTAACCTGAGACCATCCTAGAGCATCCAGGATCAAAAAGATGAATTATGTGGTAACCATGTGTATAGGTTCTGAAATATTTTTTTATGATAATTCAACCTATCTGAATGTTAGAAACCATTACCAGATGGTATCTTGATTAGTACAGAAACTAATTCCTGTGCTATTGGCTTAGTGTTTGAACTTATGTTGTCACACACACAAGTCAGACAAAGTAGGAAGAAATTAGCCCATATTTATATATCTAATTTGAAAGTACTTAACTTGATTGAACATATAAGTTAATGTGATTGAAATTTAAATTATGGATCAAACGAGATTGAAGAGTTGACTATGTCTAGCTAGCACTATACATGAGGTTTAGGTTCGATCCCGGGAATGAATAATTTTTGATCTATAATCCATGGAGCATATAAAAGATTAGATTTTAGTGTTGATTAATTTTAAATTAGATCTAAATTGATTAGGCTTAACTGGGTCTAAAAATTCAAGTTAGACTTGGTATAAAAGTCCTAAAGTGTTTGGAATTGACAGCCTTTCGAAATTATTTCGAACCAGCTTCGAATTGGATTCGAATCGGATCCGTTTTGGATGAGATATGAGAAATTTTACTTGCACTAGGATTCCTCTCTCATGTGGGCCAACCAACACCTAGAACAGTGCTAGTTTGGGGCATCCCATGTGGGTGAGAGAGTGGGTGCAAAGTAGTTGTCATAAGTGATAACAATTATATCTCATGTAAAAATCCTTCTTTCATAAGTATTGGATTGATTCAAATCAAATTTAAGTTAGAACTCCTATACTTATTGAGTCATGAGATTCATCTATAAATAAAGAGGGTCTTTACCTATGGATGCATAGAAAATAAATCAGATTGAGAGAAGAAAGAAAGAGAGAGAGAGGTGTAAGAAGAGAGAAGCCCTTCTTCTTCTCCTTAGCCTCTCCCCTTTGGTGCCGCCCCTTCTCCCTTGGGAATGGGCCCTCCTTGGGCATCCTACCTGCTAGTATGAGGTATCATACTAGCACATCTCCTCCTTTATTTGATTGGATTACAAAGATCAGAGTTCATCTTGCTTTCCTCCGACATCTTGCATGCATGTGAAGTAGAAGGTCTGCACATCCGGGCCTCTACGAAGGTTTATATCAGATTATTTGAGATTTGATCTCTGATTCTACTGCTAATCAGATAAAAATTTAATTCTTATTTATATAGATTAATAGAAAAAATTTTTAGATGCAATCTGGGTCATATGAAGAAAAATAGTTTCTCTTCCTTTCAATTGGTATCAGAGCAGGTCTAAAATATATGCATGCATAACTGAATTTTTTGAAATTAATTATATAAGATGTAATTAATTTTTTTATAAGATATTAAATCTAATTTAAATTTATTTATATAAAATTTTTGATCTGATTTTGATTGGATTAGATGAGTCTAATCAATTATTGATTAAGGTTGTTATAAGTTTGTTATAATATATTTCTGCTATTGCTGAATTTTTGATGGAATAACAATATGAATTAAAATTTATTTTAAATTTATTTTAATGAAATTTTAATATTATTATTTTTATAATTAAGTAAAATTTATTTTAGATCTAAATTAAATCTATTTTAATGGATATTTAGATCTAAATCCTATCAGAATTCAGCACTGTGTGAAAATAGATTTTACCAAAAATTTATTCTTTATGCATTCATGTTTGCATCTAATTAATTTTCTATATGATATCAAATCTAAAATTGATATTTTATAATCAGTATAAGATATGTTTTAGTTTTGATATGATGTATATGATGCATCAAATCTAATTAGATTAGATGAAGAACATAATTGATAAGATCAAGGATATATTCATGATACAAAATTATTTTGTCAATAATTGCATGTTGATGTAATTGTATATGAAATTAGATTTCAGATCTTAGTAGTCTAGTACTCGGATTGATGAGATCACCAGACCATCCGATCATAGGAGATTGAAGAGATTAATTTCTCTTTTGCCTATTCGATAGATTTTCTTATGACATGTAGGGATGTCATTGTGATCCTGTTTCATAATGAAGAAAAGTGAACAGATTTTTTGAAGGAAAAGAAACTATTTCTCTTCTGATTGCCTAAGTTGCATCTAAAAATTTTTCTATTCATCTACATGATTAAGGATCAAATTCTTACCTGATTCGTATGGAACTAGAGATCAAATCTTAATTTATCTAGATTAAACCTTCGTGGAGGCCTAGATATGCAGACCCTCTACTTCGCATGCACGCTAGATGTCGCAGGAAAGTGGGATGAACTCCAATCTAATTACCTTTGCAAGCCAACCAAATGAGGGAGGAGATGTGCTAGTGTGATACCTCACACTAGCAGATGGGATGCCCAAGAAAGATCCATGCCCAAGGAGAGGAGGCGGCAACAAAGAGAGAGATGTAGGAAAAGATTAAGGATCTCTCTCTTTACATGCCTCTCTTTCTCTTTCTCTCTTCTCTCAATCTGATTTGTTGACTATGCATCCAAAGATAAAGACCCTCTCTATTTATAGATGATTCTTATGAACAAATGAGAGTAGGACTCTTAACTCAAATCTAATTTGAATTAGTCCAATACTCATGAAAGAAAGATTCCTATATGAGATAGAATTGCCATCACATATGACAATCAACTTGCACCCACTCCCTCACCCACATTGGATGCCCCAAACTAGATCCATATCAGGTGTTGGTTGGCCCACATGAGAGGGTATTCCTAGTGCAAGTAGGAATACTCATATCTCATCCAAAATATATCCAATTCGAATCCAATTTGAAGCTGGTTCGAAATAATTTCGAAAGACTGTCAATTCTAAACTCTTTAGGACTTTTGTACAAAGTCTAACTTGAATTTTGGATCCAATTTAAGACTAATTAATTTAGATCTAATCTAAAATGGATCAGTACTTAAATCCTATCTTTTCATATGCTCCATGGATCATAGATCAAAAATTATTCATCCCCAGGATTGAACCTGAACCTTATATGTAGTGCTAGCTAGACATAGTCAACTCTTCAATCCCGTTTGACCCATAATTTAATTCTCAATCATGCTAGCTTATATGTTCAATCAAGTCAAGTATTTCAAATTAGACATATAAACATAAGCTAATTTCTTTCTACTTTGTCTGACTTATGTGCATGACTTCATAGGTTCCAACACTAAGTTGGTAGCACAGGAACCAATTTCTATACTAATCAAGATATCATCTAGCAATGGTTCTCAACGTCCAGATAGGTCGAATTATCGTAAAGAAATATTTTAAAATTCATACACATGGTTACCACATAATTCATTCTTTTGATCCTGAATGCTCTAGGATGGTCTCAGGTTAACTATCAACCAAAATTACTTCATCCGTATTGTATTTCAACCTTTCAAATCCATCTCATGGATTACCTTGGCCAAGACTTTACTAAATTGAAATACAGTGATGCATCAACTTCAATAATCTGGAGAGGTCAATTTCATCTTGATCTACATACAGACTTTGTAAGTACTTGACTGTACCTAGTAGCCTTCCATCACTGTATTAGAAATTCAGATAGTTCAATACCAAAGCACAGTGAGTTGTTTGCAAGTCATTATGGTGATCTCAGATCTGAAGGACACTTATACCCATGTGTTTCGCGAGTAGCTCTTGACAGCAGAATGCTCAACAGGTGAGTCACTTGTTCAGTGATGATGTATCCCTACATCTTATCTGTATGCCATACCAGTATCACCATACTTCTTGGTTAAGAGAACAACCAACCCATATAGCACACAACGATCTCCACTCGATGAACGTCATCATCCTATAATGATGTATCATTTGGTTGCAAACATATTTAAAAACTATACGATAAATCATCTCTTTATCTTACACTAGCATAGTTCTAAAGATTTCATCACAACACAAGAGTTCAAGAAAGATGTTACTTTGTGATGAGTAATGTCAGAATAATTTTTATTCAATAATCAATAATTCATATATAAAGATGAACTCAATCGTCATATGATTGATTTTAGGATACAATTTTTAACAACTCTCACTTGGACTAAAGCCAATCGGAGCAGTATCTTATACCTATTTTCTATTTAAAGTTATCGAACTCTTTGATCCCGAGAGCTTTAGTGAAGGGGTCAGCTAGGTTTTTCTTTCCATCGATCTTCTGAAGTTTGACATCATCACGATTTACGATCTCTTGCACCAGGTGATAGCGGTGCAGAACATGCCTGGTGCAATGATACGACTTGGGTTCTTTCACCTAAGCTATGGCACTGGAACTATCACAATACAGCAATACAGGGCCATCAATGGAAGGTGTAACTCCCAGCTCACTGATGAACTTCCGCAACCACACCGCCTCCTTTACAGCATCTGATGCAGCAATATATTCTACTTCGCAAACAGAATCGGCCACAGTATGTTACTTGAAACTCTTCCAGCAAATAGCTCCTCCATTCAAAATAAATACGTAGCCTGATATGCTTCTGCTGTCATCACAATCTGATTGAAAATTGAAATCAGTATATCCCATAAGTTTTAGATTAGTGTCTTCATAGATAAGCCATTGGTCTTTAGTATTTCTCAAATACTTAAGAATTACTTTCGTAATCTTTCAATGCTTCTCACCCAGATTAGACTGGCACCTACTCACTATCTCTAGTGAATAGGCCACATCCGATCTCGTACATATCATAGCATACATGATAGATCTCACTACCGAAGCATATGATATTCTACTCATGCGCTCTCTCTTCTTAGGAGTTATCGGATAATCTTTCTTGAAAAGAGTAATTCCATGGGCTATCAGAAAATAGTCTTTCTTGAAATTATCTATGCTGAACTGCTTCAACAAGATATCAATGTACGTAGATTGGGATAGTCCAAGCAATCTTCTAGATCTATCCCTATAGATCTTCATCCCAAGGATGTAGGATGCTTCTCTCAAGTCCTTCATGGAGAACTATGATGATAGCCACAGCTTCACACTCTGCAAAGTCAGAACATTATTTTCTATTAATAGTATGTCATCCACATATAGCACAAGAAAAATGACTACAAAATCAGAAGTCCACTTGTAGATGCAAGGCTCTTCTCCATTCCTAATGAAGCCATACGTTTTGATCACCTTATCAAAATATATGTTCCAACTCCTAGACGCTTGCTTAAATCTATAAATAGACCTTTTCAGCTTACACACTTTCGACTCATCTATGGATGTGAATCCTTCAGGTTGTATCATATAAACCTCTTCTTCTAACTTCCCATTAAGAAAAGTGGTTTTGACATCCATCTGCCAGATCTCATAATCTAAGTATGCAGCGATAGCAAGCATAATCTGGATGGACTTAAGCATTACCATAGGAGAGAACATCTCATCATAGTCAATACCATAACGCTGACGGTATCCCTTGGCAACTAGATGGACTTTATAGATCTCCACCTTTTCGTCTGCTCCTCTTTTCTTCTTGAAAATCTATTTACACCCTATGAATTTTATCCCTTCGGGCGGATCAACCAGTGTCCATACACCATTGATCTCCATGGACTCCATCTTGGACTTCATGGCCTCAAGTCATTTTTGGGAGTCGGGCTATTGCATGGCCTCCATATAGGTGATCGGATCCTCATCGTTCTCATCAAGTTCGATGGGGTCATCGTCCTAGATAAAAAAACTATAGTATTTATCCGACTGATGTGGTACTCTACTGAATCTCCTTAATAGCACCTCTACTGGCTTCGAATTTGATTCACCAATCAAATTCAATTTTGTGTGTGTCGGTCCTCCCACCTCATGAACTTCATCAAGTTCAATTTTATAAGCGTTAGCTCCTTCACCAAGGAACTCTTTTTTCAAAAAAACTATCCAACTGCTGACAAACACCTTTTGCTCTATCGTGAGATAGAAGTACCTTTTAGTTTTCTTTGGGTATCCTACGAACAAGTATTTATCGGACTTCTATCCAAGTTTTTCTATCTTTAAATGCTTGACATAAGCTGGACACCCCCAGACTCTAAGGTGTGAGAGTATCGACTTATGCTCAGTCCATATCTCAACAGATTTTTATCAACAGACTTGCTGGACACCTTATTTAAAATGTAGCAGGCAGTTTCTAGATCATATTCCCAAAAGAAGATTGGCAGACTTGCAAAGTCTATCATGGATCAGACCATGTCTAACAAGGTTCAATTTTTCCTCTCGGACATACTATTATGCTGTTGTGTTCTAAGAGGGGTCCACTGTTAGAGAATCCTATTCTCTTCCAGATATGTTAGGAACTCACTGATGAGATATTCACCTCCTTGATCTGACTGAAGAATCTTAATACTCTTTCTAGTTTATTTTTCTACTTCAGCACGTAATCGTTTGAACATTTCAAATGATTCTGACTTATGCTTCATAAGATAGACATACCCATACATTGATAGGTCGTCTGTAAACGTAATGAAGTAGTAGTATCCTCCTTTGACACTGATGTTCATAGGCCCACATACATCAGTATGTATTAGACCTAGGACATCGCTGGCTCTTTCACCTTTTCTTTTAAAAGGTGTCTTAGTCATCTTACCAAGTAGACAGGACTCATAGATAGGTAATGATTCACAATCATCTATCTCAAGGATATGCTTCTTGATCAACCTATCAATCCTATTCTTGTTCACATCACCAATCCTACAATGCCAAAGGTAGGATTCACTGACATTATCTAATTTAGGATATTTACTGAGTGTGTACATTATACTAACAGGCCGTGATATTATGTATATACCATGTTTCAATTGTCTATGCATAATTGTAGTATCATTCATAATGATTTCACAAAAATCATCTTTTATTATAAATTTGTAACCAAATTTGGCCAAAAGGCCTACAGAGATGACATTCATCAAAAAGGAGGGACAATAATGACAATCATTTAACATGACACTACTGGACTCAAAGACAAGTTGCAAAGTTTCTAAGGTCAGAACTGGAATCAGACTTTCATCTCCAATGTTAAGGAATCGCTCGTCCTCTCGAAATATTTTACTTATCTGCAATTCCTACAATGAATTATATATATTAATAGGACTTTCGATATCTAAAATCCACATAGTATTATCACAAACAAAGAAATTACAAGGAGTTATCATATAAGTACCTTGTGAAGTAACTGCTTACTTCTTTATCTTATTTTTAGGCTTGTTTGGGTCAAGGATGACTATATAAACAGGATAAATCATCTTTCAATAACCCAGCTTCTTACAGAAAAAGTACTTTGCTTGGCTCTTGTTAACTTTTGATGGTTTGCTCTGCTTGGGATTGACAGCATGAAATTTTTGCACCTTTTTCTTCTTTCCTCTCTTAGAGGATTGATGCCCTGCAGATGAACCTTCCACTAAATTCACTGGCTCTTTCTAGAGCTGGTGATCCTTCTCAAAAGTCTGCGGTAATCTTAGCAAATCATGGTAGTTTACCACAGGCTTCGTCATTCTGTAATGACTGAGAAAGTGTAGGTAGGATTTCGGTAGCAAATTGACGATAGCATCCTTGTTTAACTGCTCATGCAACGGAAAGTCAAGTTTGCTAAAATATTCAATATGCTCAATCATGTATAATACATGATCAGTGACTGAAGCCCCCTCTCACATGTGGGTATTGAACACTGCGCAGGAGATTTTGTCTCTCCGCATCCTCAGGGGTGCCGAAAGACTCATTCAACATTTGAATGATCTCGTCTGGCTACGCATCTTCAAACTTACGATTAAGTTCATCGTTCATGGCTATCCTCATCACGTAACGCACGGTCGTGCGGTTATTGAGCTACTTCATGTAAGTGTCTCTCATGGAATGAGGAGCATTAGTTGTAGGTTCTTTAGGTGCTTGATCCGTAAGGACGTACAAAATTCTCTCATGCTCCAAGATGATTTTCAACTTTCAATACCAGCTATTGAAGTTGGATCCGATGAGCCTGTCATTGTCCAACAGCATACGGAGGGATAGTGTGTTGGCTATAACTGAAAGAAAAAATATTAGCCTATTAGTATATGAATTATTTTTAATCCTGAAGGTATGAATTTTAGTCTAAAAGTTCTCCCACTATTTTTATGAGTTGGTAGTCTCTACCTCCAACTCGAAGAATTATACTAATTTTTTAGTAGGTACTAGAATCCATACAGACTACATTCGGGCCCGAGTATGGCTTGGCCAACTTTAGTGCATCCATGGGTAGGTTCATAACCAATTATTTCTCCAAACAACTTCTAGCAATGAGTTTTGCCCCAGGTATTCCTTCAGCAGGCGTGTGGTGCCTCCACTAAAAATTTTAATTAGGTCCAACCATTAACATGGCACACTAAGTACATCCAACAAACGGATGTCCAGGCCCGAGTGTGACTCTATCAACCTGAACATTGATCTGAAGGTACATCATGATAGTCATATAATGAATGACAATTTCAATATGTAATAGACATCAGGCGTGTGGCTTCTCCAATGCCTATTTAGAATATTGCACTCATTATCACGTACCTTAATAGGAGGTAATGACCAAGTTATCTCATAATTTTATCACTTTATGGATTTAATAATTTAGAGAATTTGATTTTATTGATCTGAGGATAAGAGAAGAGGTTGACCTGCAAGCTACAAATCCTTTCACTGACTTCACTAAGTCATATAAAAGATTAGACACAAGCTGGTCTAAAGATACCTAAATCAGTCACACTGATTTATCTTAATGACATGGGTCTGCATGAATCGACTAGTGTCCTAACCAAAATATAATCTATCATGTTGGCCAAGTAAGTGAGATCAGTGGGAGGGATATGCCCTTAACTCACCATAGACATATCTAGGTGAATAGCTCCCAATTAAAAATCACTTGATCAAATCTGTCAAACTTATCTTGGACACCAACTGGTTAATTAGTTTTGATTTGGTTCACTAAAAGATTCAGGCTCAACCATGGAGCCATGATCATGGTCCATTTATTAGGGTCCAACACATGGACTTGATCAAACTACAACTATTGAGATTGATCTAGAGAAATACTGACCTGATCTAATTCAACATTTGATTAGATTTAATCAATTTCTCTATGTGGTCCATATGTGTTTCTAACCCTAGGTCTAACCCATTAGAAGGACTTGATTCATGCTAACCCTTTGTCCATCATTTTATGTGGTGTCTTAATGATCTTCAATTCTCAAATCTAAATCATTCAAAATTTAATTCATAATTAAGTGTATAAAATATGTATTTCAGTCTGTAAAACTATTCTACAAGGGTTTCAGGTGAAGTATACCATATATTTCAATACATGAAAATATATTTTTATAATATGTTTAACAATTAAACATACATAGGTATGATCTAAACTTCATGCATACATCTTATGTATCATGACAACCTTTAGATCTATACCGTTTACATCATATGTAACATGCAATTCAAATCTAAAATAAGTTTATATCTAAATTTTATCCTATTGTAATAAATTATAAATTATTTTAGATCTAATCTAAATATATTTATAATTAAAATAATATATAAAAATCTATTCATTTTTCTTCTTCATAAAATCAGATTACAATGATATCCCTACACGTCATAAGAGAACCCATCAAAAAGATAAAAAAGAGATTAATCTCTTCAATCTTCTATGACCGGATGGTCTGATGATCTCATCAATCCGAGTACTAGACTACTAAGACTGACATCTAATTTCATACATAATTACATCAACATGTAATTATTGACAAAACTATTCTATGTCATGAACATATTCTTGATCTTATCAATTATATTCTTCATCTAATCTAATTAGATTTAATATATTATATATATCATATCAGATTTAAAATATATCTTATATTGATTATAAAATATTAATATCAAATTTTATATTATATAAAAAATTAATTAGATGCAAATATGAATGCATAAAGAATAAATTTTTGATAAAATCAATTTTCGTGTGGTGCTGAATTTCGATAGGATTCAGATCTAAATATTCATCAAAATAGATTTAATTTAGATCTAAAATAAATTTTACTTCATAAAAAAAAAATAATAATAAAATTTTATTAAAATAAATTTAAAATAAATTTTAATTCACATTGTTATTCCATCAAAAATTCAGCAATAACAGAATTCTGTCATAATAGACTTATAACAACTTCAATCAACCATTAATTAGGCACCTTTAATCTGATCAAAATTAGATCAAAAATTTTATATAAATAGATATAAATCAAATTTAATGTTACACAAAAAATCTCAATCATATCTCATGTAATTATTCTCAAAAAATTTTATTATGTATGCATATATTTCAGGCCTGCTCTGATACCAACTAAAGGGAAAGAAATATTTCTCCTCTGATTGCCCAAGTTGCATCTAAAATTTTATTTATTTATTTACATGATTAAAGATCAAATTTTTACCTGATTAGCAATAGAACCAGAGATTAAATCTCAATTTATCTGGATTAAACTTTCACAGAGGCCTGAATATGCAGACCTTCTACTTTGCATGCATTCCCGATGCCGCAGGAAAGCAGAAAAAACTCCAATCCAATTACCTTCGCAAGCCAACCAAATAAGAGAGGAGATATACTGGTGTGACATCTCACACTGGTAGATGGGATGCCCAAGAAGGATCCACGTCCAAGGAGAGGAGGCGGCAAAAAAGGGAGAGATGTAGGAGAAGATTAAGGATCTCTCTCTTCACATGCCTCTCTCTCTTCTTTCAATTTGATTTATTTGCTATGCATCCATAGATAGAGACCCTCTCTATTTATATATAATTCTTATGATCCAATAAGAGTAGGACTCTTAACTCAAATCTGATTTGAATTGGTCCAATACTCATGAAAGAAGGATTCCTACATGAGATAGAATTGCCATCACATATGACAATCAATTTGCACCCACTCCCTCACCCACATTGGATGCCCCAAACCAGATCCATATCAGGTGTTGGTCAGCCCACATAGGAGGGTATTCCCAATGCAAGTAGGAATATGCATATCTTATCCAAAACAGGTCCAATTCGAAGCTGGTTTGAAATAATTTCGAAAGGCTGTCAATCCCAAACCCTTCAGGACTTTTGTATCAAATCTAACTTAGATTTTAGACCCAATTTAAGACTAATTAATTTAGATCTAATCTAAAATTAATTAGTACTTAAATTCAATCTTTCATATGCTTCATAGATCATAGATCAGAAATTGTTCATTCCCGAGATTGAACCTAAACCTCATGTGTAGTGCTAGTTAGACATAGTCAACTCTTCAATCTCGTTTGATGTATAATTTAATTATTAATCAAGTTAGCTTGTATGTTCAATCAAGTTAAGTACTTCTAAATTGGACATATAAACATAGGTCAATTTCTTTTTATTTTATCTGACTTGTGTGCATGACTCCATAGGTTCAAACACTAAGTCGATAGCACAGGAACTAATTCCTGCACTAATCGAGATACCATCTAGCAATAGTTTCTAACATCCAGATAAGTCAAATTATTATAAAAAAATATTTTAAAACCCATGCACATGGTTACCGCATAATTCATCTTTTTGACCCTGAATGCTCTAGGATGGACTCAGGTTAATTGTCAACCGAGATTGCTTCATCTGTATTGTATTTCAATCTTTCAAATCCATCTCATGGATTATCCTAGCCAAGGCTTTGCTACATTAAAATACAGTAATACATCAACTCCAATAATTTGGAGGAGTCAATCTCATCTTGATCCACACACAGATTTTGCAAGTACTTGACTATACCCAGTAGCCTTCCATCATTACATTAGAAATTCAGATAGTCCAACATCAAAGTACAGTGAGTTGCTTGCAAGTCACTATAGTGATCTCAGATCTGAAGGATACTTATACCCATGTGTTTCGCGAGTAGCTCTTGACAGCAGAATGCTCAATAGATGAGTCACTTGTTCGTGACGATGTACCCCTGTATCTCACTTGTATGCCATACCAGTGTCACTACACTCCTTGGTTAAGAGGACAACTAACTCATATGGTACACAACGATCTTCACTCGATAAACGTCATCATCTTATAATGATGTATCATTTGGTCATGAATATACTTAAGAACTATATGATAAATCCTCTCTTTATCACACACTAGCATAGTTCTAAGGACTTTATCACAACAGAAGAGTTCAAGAAAGATGTTACTTTATGATGAAAAATATTAGAATAATTTTTATTCAATAATCAATAATTCATATACAAGGATGAACTCAATCATCATACGATTGATTTTAAGATATAATTTTTAATATTTTTATATATTATTTTGATCATAAATATATTTAGATTAGATCTAAAATAATTTATGATTCATTACAATAAGATAAAATTTAGATGTAAAATTATTTTAGATCTGAGTTGCATGTTACATAAGATGTAATCGGTATTGATCTAAAAGTTGTCATGATGTATAAGATGCATGTATGAAATTTAGATCATACCTATATATGTTTAATTGTTAAACATATTATGTTAATTTATTTTCATGGATTGAAATATTTGGTATGCTTCATCTGAAATCTTTGTAGAATAGTTTTATAGACTGAAACATACATTTCACATACTTAATTTTGAATTAAGCTTTGAATAATCTAGACTTGAGAAATGAAGATCATTAAGACACTACATAAATCGATAGATAATGGGTTAGCTTGAATCAGGTCCTTCTAATAGATTAGACCTAGGGTTAGAAATACATATGGACTAACTAAAAAAATTGATTAAATCTAATCAAGTGTTGAATTAGATTAGATCAGTATTTCTCTAAATCAATCTCAATAGTTGAAGTTTGATCAAGTCCATGTGTTTGATCCTAAAAAATGGACCATGATTATGGCTCCATGGTTGAGTCTGAATCTTCTGATGGACTAAATCAAAACTAATTAATCAGTTGGTGTCTAAAGTAAGTTTGGCAGATTTGATTAAGTGATTTTTAATTGAGAGCTATTCACCTAGATGCGTCTATGGTGAGTTAAGGGCATATCCTTTCCACTGATCTCACTTACATAGCTAACATGGTAGATTATGTTTTGATTAGGTCACTAGTTGATTTGTACAAACCTATGCCATTAAGGTGAATCAGTATGACTGATTTAGGTATCTTTAGACTAGCTTGTGTTTAATCCTTTACATGACTTGGTGAAGTTAGTGGGAGGATTTGCAGCTTGCAAGTCAACTTCTTTTCTTATTCTTAGATTGATGAAATCAAATCTTCTAAATTATTAGGTCCATAAAATGATAAAGTTATAGGATAACTTGGTCATAGCCTCCCAGTAAGGTGCGTGATAATGAGTCCAATATTTCAAATAGGTATTGGAGGTGCCACACACCTGGTGTCTATTACGTATTGGAATTATCATTCATCATATGACCATCATGATGTACCTTTAGATCAATGCTCAGGTTAGCTAAGCCACACTTAGGCTTGGACATCTGTTTGTTGGATATACTTAATGTGTCATGTTAATGGTTGGACCTAACCAAAATTTTTAATGGAGGCACCACATGCCAGCTGAAGGGATGCTTGGGGTAAAACCTAATTGCTAGAAGTTATTTAGAGAAATAATTGATTATGAACTTACCTATAGATGCACTCGAGTTGGCCGAGCCACACTCGAGCCCGAATGTAGTCCATGTAGATTTTAGTACTCGCTAAGGAATTAGCGTAATTTCTCGAGTTGGAGGTAGAGGCTACCAATTTATAAAAATAGTAGAAGGACATTTAGACTAAAGTCCATATCTTTAGGATTAAAAGTAATTCATATACTAATAGATTAATATTTTTTCTTTCAGTTATGGCCAACACACTATCCCTCTGTTTACTGTTGGATAGCGACAAGCTCACCAGATCCAACTTCGATAGCTGGTATCGAAAGTTAAAGATCATCTTGGAGCATGAGAAGATTTTATATGTCCTTACAGATGAGGCACCTGAAGAACCTGTAGTCAATACTCCTCATGCTGTGAGAGACATTTATATGAAGTAGCTCAATGACTGCACGACTATGCACGTTGTGTGATAAGGGCAGCTATGAACGATAAATTTAGTCATAAGTTCGAGGATGCATAGCCAGAGGAGATCATTCAAATATTGAATGAGTCCTTCGGCACTCTTGAGGATGCGGAGAGATACAAAATCTCTTGCGCAGTATTCAATGCCCGTATGCAAGAGGAGACTTTAATCATCAATCATGTATTGTACATGATTGAGCAGATTGAATGCCTTAGCAAACTTGACTTTCCGTTATATGAATAGTTAGGCAAAGATGCTATCCTCAATTCACTATCGAAATCCTACCTATACTTTTTTAGTCATTATAGAATGACGAAGTCTGCGGTGAACTTTCATAGTTTGCTAGGGTTACTGTAGACTTTCGAGAAAGATTGCCAGCTCCAGAAGAAGCCAGTGAATTTAGTATGAGATTCATCTATAGGACGTCAATCCTCTAGTAGAGAAAAGAAGAAAAAGATGTAGAAATCCTGTGCCACCGATCCTAAGCAGAGCAAACCATCAAAAGTTGACAAAAGCCAGGAAGAGTGCTTCTTCTGCAAGAAGCTGGGTCATTGAAAAAAAATTATCCTGGTTATATAGCTACCCTTGACCCAAATAGGCCTAAGAACAAGAGAAAGAAGCAATTGGTTGCTTCACAAAATACTTATAAGATAAGTCCTTATAATTTTTCTGTTTGTAATACTACTATCTGGGTATTGGATACAGAAAGTTCTATTAATATATGCAATTCATTGCAGGGACTGTAGATAAGTAAGAAGTTTTGAGAGAACGAGCAGTTCCTTAACGTTGGAGATGAAAGTCTTGTTCCAGTTCTGACCTGGAAAACTTTACAGCTTGTCTTCGAGTCTAGAGTGTTATGTTAGATGATTGTCATTATTGTCCCTTCTTTTTTATAAATAACATCTCTGTAGGCCTTTTGGCCAAACTTGGTTACAAATTTATAATAAAGAATGATTTTTGTGATATCATTATGAATAATACTACAATTATGTGTGGATAATTAAATTATAGCATATATATATATTACAGCCTGTTAGTATAATGTACACCGCCAGTAAATGCCCTAAGTTAGGTAATGTCAGTGAATCCTACCTTTGGTATTGTAGGCTTGGTCATGTGAAAAAGAGTAGGATTGACGGATTGATCAAGAAACATATTTTTGAGATAGATGATTGTGAATCATTACCTACCTGTGATTCTCGCTTACTTGATAAGATGACTAAGTCATCTTTTAAGAGAAAAGATGAAAGAGCCAATGATGTCCTAGGTCTAATACATATTGATGTATGTAGATTTATGAACATAAGTGCCAGAGGAGGATACTTCTACTTCATTACGTTTACAAACGACCTATCGAGGTATGGGTATGTCTATTTTATAAAGCATAAGTCAGAATCATTTGAAATGTTCAAACAATTTTGTACTGAAGTAGAGAAATAACATGAAAAGAGTATTAAAATTTTTCAATCAGATCGAGGAGGTAAATTTTTCACCAGTGAGTTTCTGATATATCTAGAAGAGAATGTGATTTTTTCACAGTGGACCTCTCTTGGAACACCACAACATACGGGGTGTCAGAGAGGAGGAATCGAATCTTGTTAGACATGGTCTGACTTATGATGGGCTTTGTGAGTCTATCAATCTTCTTTTGGGGATATGCTCTAAAAATTGCTTGCTATATTTTGAATAAGATGCCCAGTAAGTCTGTCGATAAAACTCTATATGAGATATGGACTGGGCGTAAGCCGGTGCTCTCACATCTTAGGGTCTGGGGGTGTTTAGTTTATGTCAAGCGTTTAAAGACAGATAAGCTTGGATCGAAGTCTGATAGATGCTTGTTCATAAGGTATCCAAAGAAAACTAAAAGATACTACTTCTACATCACTGCAGAGCAAAAGATGTTTGTCAGTAGTCAGACAGTCATTTTAGAAAAGAAGTTCCTTGGTGAAGGAGCTAATGCCTATAAAATTGAACTTGATGAAGTTCATGAGGTGAAAGAACCGACATACACAGAATTGGATTTGATTGGTTAATCAAATTTGAAGCCAGTAGAGGCACCATTGAGGAGATTCGATAAAGTACTGCATCAGTCAAAAATATACTATAATTTTCTAATCCAGGATGGTGATCGTATCGAACTTGATGAGAATGATGAGGATCCGATCACCTATATGGAGGCCATGCAAAGGTCCGACTCTCAAAAATGGTATGAAATTCAAGATGGAGTCCATGGAGATCAATGGTGTATGGCCACTAGTTGATCTATTCAAAGGGATAAAACCCATAGAATGTAAATAAATTTTCAAGAGGAAAAGAGGAGCAGACGAGAAGGTAGAGACCTATAAAACCTGTATAGCTACCAAGGGTTACCATCAGTATTATGGTATTGACTATGATGAGATGTTCTCTCCTGTAGCAATGCTCAAGTCCATCCGGATTATGCTTGCTATTACTGCACACTTAGATTATGAGATCTGGCAGATGGATGTCAAAACTGCTTTCCTCAACAGAGAGCTAGAAGAAGAGGTGTATATGATACAACCTGAAGAGTTTACATCCACAGATGAGTCGAAAGTGTGCAAGTTAAAAAGATCTATTTATGGACTTAAGCAGGTGTCTAGGAGTGAGAATATGCATTTTGATAAGGTGATTAAAATGTATGGCTTCATTAGGAATGGAGAAGAGCTTTGCATCTACAAGTGGACTTCCGATTCTATAGTCATCTTTCTTGTGCTGTATGTGGATGACATACTGTTACTAAAAAGTGACAGCCTGACTTTGCAGAGTATGAAGCTGTGGTTATCATCATAGTTCTCCATGAAGGACTTGGAAGAAGCATCCTACATCCTTGGGATGAAAATTTATAGGGATAGATCTAGAAGGTTGCTTGGATTGTCCTAATCCATGTATATTGATATCTTGTTGAAGTGGTTCAACATGAATAATTTCAAAAAAAACTATCTTCCGATAGGTCATGGAATTACTCTTTCTAAGAAGGATTATCCGACAACTCCTGAGGAGAGAGAGCACATGAGTAGAATATCATATGCTTCAGTAGTGGGATCTATCATGTACGTTATGACATGTACGAGGTCGGATGTGGCCTATTTACTAGGGATAGTGAGTAGGTATCAGTCTGATTTGGATGAGAAGTATTGAAAGATTGTAAAAAAATTTTTTAAGTATTTAAAAAATACTAAAGACCAATGGCTTATCTATAGAGATACTGATATGAAACTTATGGGATATACTGATTTTAATTTTTAATCAGATTGTGATGACAACAGAAGCGTGTCAGACTACGTATTTATCTTGAATGGAGAAGCTGTTTGCTGGAAGAGTTTCAAGCAACGTACTGTGGCCGATTCTGTATGTGAAATGGAATACATTGCTGTATCAAATGTTGCAATATATTCTGTGCCGCTATCACTTGATGTGAGAGATCGTGAATCAAAGTGATGTCGAGCTTCAGAAGATAGATGGAAAGGAGAACTTTGTCGACTCCTTCACTAAAGCTCTCGGGATCAAAGAGTTCAATGATTTCAAATGGAAGATGGATATAAGATACTGTCCCGATTGGCTATAGTCCAAGTGGGAGTTGTTGGAAATTGTATCTTAAAATCAATCATGTGATGGTTGAGTTTCTCTTTATATATGAATTATTGATCATTGAATAAAAGTTATTTTGGCATTTTTCATCACAAAGTAACATCTTCCTTGAACTCTTGTGCTATGATGAAGTCCTTAGAACTATGCTAGTATATGATAAAGAGAGGATTTATCATATAGTTCTTAAATATGTTCACTATCAAATGATACGTCATTACAGAACGACGATATTTATCGAGTGGAGGTCGTTGTGTGCCATATGAGTAGGTTGTCCTCTTAACCAAAGAGTGTGGTGACACTGGTATGGCATACATGTAAGATGTAGGAGTACATCATCATTGAACAAGTGACTCATCTGCTAAATATTCTGCTGTCAAGAGCTTCTCGTGAAGTATATGGGTATAAGTGTCCTTCAGATCTGAGATCACTATAGTGACCTACAAATAACTCACTGTGCTTTAGTGTCAAACTATCTGAATTTTTAATATAGTGATGGAAGGCTACTGGGTATAGTCAATTACTTGCGAAGTCTGTATGTAGATCAAGATGGGATTGACCCCTTTAAATTATTGAAGTTGATGTATCATTGTATTTCAATTTAGCAAAATCTTGTTCAGGATAATCTATGAGATAAATTTGTAAGGTTGAAGTACAATATGGATGAAGCAATCTCAGTTGACAGTTAACCTAAGACTATCCTAGAGCATCCAGGGTCAAAAGGATGAATTATGCGGTAACCATGTGTATAGGTTCTGAAATATTCTTTTACGATAATTTGACCTATCTGGATGTCAGAAATCATTGCTAGATGGTATCTCGATTAGTGTAGGAATTGGTTCCTGTGCTACCGACATAGTATTTGAACCTATGGAGTCACACACATAAGTCAGACAAAGTAGGAAGGAATTGATCTATGTTTATATATCTAATTTGAAAGTACTTGACTTGATTGAGCATATAAGCTAATTTGATTGAGATTAAGTTATGGGTCAAATGGGATTAAAGAATTGATTATGTCTAGCTAGCACTACACATGAGGTTCAGGTTCGATCCCAGAGAAGAACAGTTTTTGATCTATGATCCATGGAGCATATGAAAGATTAGATTTAAGTGCTAATTAATTTTAGATTAGATCTAAATTGATTAGGCTTAATTGGATCCAAAAATTTAAGTTAGACTTGATACAAAAGTCCTAAAGAGTTTGAGATTGACAGTCTTTCGATATTGTTTCGAACCAGCTTCAAATTGGATTCGAATCAGATCTGTTTTGGATAAGATATGAGAAATTCTACTTGCACTAGGATTTCTCTCTCCTGTGGGCCAACCAACACCTGGAATAGTGCTGGTTTGGGGCATCTCATGTGGGTAAGGGAGTGGGTGCAAAGTGGTTGTCATAAGTAATGGTAATTCTATCTCATATAGGAATCCTTCTTTCATGAGTATTAGACTGATTCAAATCAAATTTGAGTTAAGACTCCTATACTTATTGGGTCATGGGATTCATCTATAAATAGAGAGGATCTCTACCTATGGATGCATAGAAAATAAATCAGATTGAGAGAAGAGAGAAAGAGAGAGAGGTGTAAGAAGAGAGAAGCCCTTCTTCTTCTCCTTAGCCTCTTTCCTTTGGTGCTGCCCCTTCTCCCTTGGGCATGGGCCCTTCTTGGGTATCCCACTTGCTGGTGTAAGGTATCACACTAGCACATCTCCTCCCTGGTTTGATTGGATTGCAAAGATCAGAGTTCATCCTACTTTTTTGCAGCGTCTGGCATGCATGCGAAGTAGAGGATCTGCACATCCAGGCCTTTGTAAAAGTTTATATCAGATTATTTGAGATTTGATCTCTGATTTCACTGTTAATCAGGTAAGGATTTGATCCTTATTCATGTAGATTAATAGCAAAAATTTTTAGATGCAACCTAGATCATATGAAGAAAAATAGTTTCTCTTCCCTTCAGACTATATTAATCTAATTGTATCTTTCACTATTTTATTACGAACACCATAGCCATCACCTATGGTAAGCGAGAAATCCTACCTTGGTTTTTTTAATGGGGTTAAGATCCAAATAAAGGAAAAATAAGGCAATACTATGCATGCAATTTCAAAATTTTTTTACAGTAGATCTGTCAAATTAAATAATTTAATCAAATTTACATACATGATATTTAATCTAGACTACCATACCAAGACCTATAATATGATTTAACAAGAACTTAAGATCTAAAAATAAAAATCTACATCGATCTAATCGATGCTGCAAACTAGATCTAACCGTTAGATCTACCAAAACTAGTGTAACAAGCTCAAAACTCGTTATTAGATTATGGGATACTGATCTCCATAAATAATTCACATAGGAGAGAGTCCTTTCAGGTTGCTCATAGCTGCACGAAGATGTCCGACCTCTACATATCGCCCGTATGAAGATTGATGCAAATCCAGCTTCTTGAAAGTGCTAGCTTGCAAGGATCTTCAAGGGCTGAACTCTTCTTCTTCTTTAAATCTCCTGGATGCTCCAAAGGAGAAGAAGACTTAAAGGAGGAAGAGAGGAAGAGGGAGAGCTCTAGTGGAAAGATAAAACTAGCAAGGAATAACCTATGGGGTGTCCACTATTGGAGCCCCCTTTATAAAACAAGGGCTAGGGTTTTTGGGTCAAAGAGGAGGGCACCAAAGAGTCCACGCCAAGAACCAATTTGGCATCCCAAATTTTCCAAGAATAAGTGGCATGAGGAGGAGAACAGGTGTTTCTCATGCCAAAAACTCTTCAAAGAAAATGAGGAAAAAATCAATTGGTGCCACCCATGTTTCCAAACATGAAAAATTCTTATCTCCTTTTCTCTAATTTAGATTGCATTCAAATTAAGTAGGAGATAAGATCATGACTCATCATGCTTTGCCGCCCACCCTTATTAGGCTCTCTCTCTTCATGCCAAAAATATCATGTCGAAACCATTTTGATGTTGAGAAGAAGAAGAGGAAAGCAAGGTGGCACAAGGATAAGAGATAGAGTCCCAATTTGGCTTGGACTCTTCATTTTTGATTTGATTCTAAACTAAATCAAATCTGATTTGAACACGATGATAGAAATAAACCCCATCAAATTAGGATCCTAATCATCTCAATAAATTTTTAACCTAATTAGGAATTAGCTGAGCCCAAGTCCTGATCAAATCAGGATCAAAATTTTCTTACAATTAGACTTGATCAAATCAAACCCAAACTAAATCAAACTGAATCCAATTTAATTAGACTTGATCCAAAGCTCTTTGCTCAATCAAATTGAGTTAATTAGCAATCTAATTATCAAAAAATCCTCCATTAATAGTAGAGTTTTAGTTCAGTGGGACACTCCTCCAGAGTTTCAGTCCTAATAGGACTCTTCATTAGAGTCACAATCCAATTGGACTCTTCAGCCATCAGATCAGATCAAATTTTTTAATGTGTATGACCTCAGAGGTTCGAACCTAAGTTGGTAGCATAAGAATAATTTTTTATACTAATCAATGTAATCATCTAGCAATAGGACCCGACGTCTGGATAGGTCGAAAGATTGCAAAGCAACATTCTAGAACCTACTGGCATATGGTTACCATATAATTCATCCCTTTGATCTTAATGCTCATGGTGACCTAGGGTTTGACTGTCAACCCTAATATAGTCGACCACATTATATTTCAATCTTTTAAATCCATCACATAGATTACGCTGACCAAGATTTTACTAAATTGAAATATACTGATGCATAACTTCTACTAATTCAGAGGGGTCAATTCTATCTTGACTCATGCACTGACCTAATTCAGATGGTCGGACACTAAAGTACAGTGAGTTGCTTACAAGTTATCTTGATGATCTAAGGTCTGAGGGACACTTATATCCATACCCTTCATGAGTAACTCTTGACAGCAGAGTGCTCAGAAAATAATCATGTTTGGTGCGAATGTACACTTACATTCTACCTGCATATCAAATCAGTGTCTTCACACTCCTTGATTAAGAGGACAACCAACTCATATGGCATACCAATGATCTGTACTCGATATTACTATCATCCTATTAACAGCATATCATTCAATAATGAATACGTTTTAAGGACTGAGCAACAAATCTTCTTTTATCGATAAAATATAGTTCTAAAGACTTCATCACAACACAGGAGTTCAAATAAAATGGATAAAATATGATAAAAAATTAAATAATATTTATTAATAAAAATTTATATATATTTTATAATTTTTAGTACAATCATCAACAGACTGACGATTGATTTTCGGATATAATTTCTAACAACTCTCACTTGGACTAAAGTCAATCGGTACAATATCGTATACCCATCTTTGACTTGTGATCATCGAACTCCTTAATTTTGAGAGCTTTAGTAAATATGTCGGCTAGATTCTTCTTTCCATCAATCTTCTGAAGGTCAACGTCATCTCAATCCATGATCTTTCGGATAAGATGGTAGCGACGCAGAATATGCTTGGTGCGCTGATGAAACTTTGGCTCCTTGGTTTGAGCAATGGCTTTAGTGCTGTCGCAGTATAACAGGACAGAACCATTGACGAAGGGTGCCACCCCAAGCTCGTCGATGAACTTTCACAACCATACAGCTTCCTTCGCAGCATCAGATATTACGATATACTCTACCTCGCAAATAGAGTCAGCCACGGTGTGCTACTTGAAACTTTTTCAATAGATTGCTCTACCATTCAGAGTAAAAATATAATCCAATATACTCTTGCTATCATCATGGTCTGACTAAAAGTTGGAGTCAGTGAACCCCACTAGTTTCAAGTCAGTTTTAGCATAAACAAACAACTGATCCTTAGTATTTTTTAAATACTTAAGGATGGTCTTTACGACCTTCCAGTGATTCTCTCCTGGATCAGACTAGTATCTACTCACTACCCCTAGTAAGTATACCACATCTGATCTTGTACATGTCATGGCTACATTATAGAACCCACTGTCGAAGCATATAGAACTCTACTCATATGCTCTCTCTCTTGAGGAGTTGTCGGACAATCTCTCTTTAAGAGAGAAATTTCATGACCTATTCGAGAGATAGCTTTTTCTAAAATTTTTCATGTTGAACCGCTTTAGCACGGTGTCTATGTACGTAGATTAGAACAATCCAAGTAACCTTTTCGATCTATCTCTATAGATCTTCATCCCAAGGATGTAGGATGCTTCTCCTAAGTCCTTCATAGAGAACTGAGATGATAACCAAATTTTTATTTTTTGTAATGCAGGAATGTCATTTTTGATTAAGAGAATATCATTCACATACAGAACAAGGAATACAACCACAGAGTTATTTATCCATTTGTAAATGTAGGGTTCTTCTCCATTCATAACGAAGCCATACGTTCTGATAATCTATCAAAATGCATGTTCCAACTCCTAGATGCTTGCTTCAATTCATAGATGGATCTCTGAAGCTTGCACACTTTGGACTCATCTGTGGATGTGAAATCTTTAGGCTATATCATATACACCTCTTCTTCTAGCTCTCTATTTAGAAAAGCTATTTTCACATTCATTTGTCAGATTTCACAGTCTATGTATGCCGCTATCACAAGCATAATCTGAATGGATTTGAACATCACCACAGAAAAAAATATCTCGTTCTAGTCAATACCATAATATTGATGATAATCCTTAACAACCAAACGGGCTTTATAGGTCTCAACCTTTCTATCTATGCTTTTCTTCCTTTTGAAGACCCACTTACACCCTATGAGTTTAACCCCTTCAGGTGAGTCAATTAATGTCCATACATCATTGACCTTCAGGGACTCTATTTCGGATTTTATGGCTTCAAGCTATTTATCAAAGTCGGACCTCTGTATTGCATCCATATAGGTGATCGGGTCCTCATTGTTCTCATCGAGTTCAACAAGATCCCCATTTCGGATCAAAAAATTATAGTATCTGTCCGGTTGATGCGATACTCTATTGGATCTTCTTAATGGTGCCTCTACAATAGGTTTTGAATTTGATATTATCAAATTTGATTTCGTGGGTTCACTAGATCATGTTGGTTCTACCTATTAAACTTTCTCAAGTTCAACCTTAGAGGCATTAATTCCTTTCCCAAAGAATTTTTTTTCTAAAAAGACTGTCTTAAGGCTGACAAACACCTTTTGTTCATCAGTAAAGTAGAAGTAATACCCCTTAATTTCTTTAGGATATCCTATAAAATTATATTTATCAGACCTAGCTTCAAATTTATCTATTTTCAAATATTTGACATAAGCTGGACATCCCCAAACCCTAAGGTGAGATAGCCCTAGCTTATGTCCCATCCATATCTCATATGGTGTTTTGTATATAGATTTACTAGGAACCCTATTTAGCATATAACAAGTTGACTCACGTGCATATCTCCAAAAGAATATTGACAGACTAGAAAAGCCCATCATAGATCAAACCATATCTAACAAAATTTGATTTCTCCTTTCTGACACATCATTGTATTGTGGCATTTCAGGAGGTGTCCATTGAGAAAGAATCTTATTCTCCTCAAGATATATCAAAAATTTATCAAAAAGATATTCACCTCCTTAATCTGATCGAAGAGTTTTAATATTCTTTCTAATTTGTTTCTCTATCTCATTACGAAATCATTTAAATATTTCAAATGATTCAGACTTATGTTTCATCAAGTAGACGTATCCATATCTAGATAGGTCATCTGTGAACATAATGAAATAGTGATACCCTCCTCTGGCACTTGTGCTTATGGATCCACATACATCAGTATGTACTAGGCCCAGAACATCACTAACTTGTTCACCTTTTTCAGTAAAAGGTGACTTAGTCATCTTTTTAAATAGACAAGATTCACAGATTGGCAATGATTCATAATCATTGTCATCAAGAATTTCTTCTTGAGCTAACTTGTTCATCCTGTTCTTATTGATATGACTTAGCCTACAATATCAAAGGTAGGCATCCATGATATCGACTATTCTAGAGCATTTATTAGATGTGTACATTATATTAGGCCGTGATACAACATGAAAGAAGAGTGTCCTAAAAGCCAATCGGCAAGTATGTTACGATGGAACTTTTCTTTATAATTTTTTAACTCATATAATGATATTTATTATTTGATAATAAAAATGAGGTATTGATTGATCATAGCTGCATTTTATTATACCTAAGATTATGATGAATCCTAAAGATTAGGACAATGATTTTAGGAGACATGAATAGGTCATGCTAGTGAGACTTAAAATTCTAAAATACTAATCTTAAATATTTCTGATCGTAAGAGCATTGAGTCGGAGATCAATATTTCGGATAGACTGGCACATCTTCTGTATGCTCGATGGAGAGCATGGCAGATCTTACTAGCCACTTGTGTGTAGGATACTAATATAAGAATGTGGATGCTCATTTGAAAATGAGTCTACTAAATTAACACGATGAAAGAGAACATCTTATGGAAGCCTTACTTGCATGTCAAAGATGGTTCTCTAAGTGGGAGTTATGTAAATAATTCTTAGACTTGAGATCACCATAGAATCTTATGTAAATGAACCCATATTTTGGTTCATACTCATGCATGATATTAAGATATGTATGAGATATTTTGGATATGGTGAAGTGTGTATAAAGATTATGAGTAGGTCAATATAGAATCGATCACTCCTAGTAAGAAGAGATCGCATCCTGTGTATTCTCATCCTTAGATGACTTGAAAAAAATCTTTTGGTCAAAAGTAGGAAGAAGATTAGAAAGAATTTCAAATACTTCATCATCGAAGTCATCATTGGTTAATTGAGAATCAATATGAATATGTGTTTGAGTTTGACATAATTTCATACTCATGAACATATTCAGGATGCAGGGATGATTGAAGAATTGAATTGCACGGTAACTTGCCACTGAATGGTATATTTGATATTTTTATCAAATTTTATATCTTTTAAATAGTTATGATATGTTGCTAGATATCAATCTTAATTTGTAGGTTTGATCAAATTAAATAGTTTAATTCGATCGTCAATTAGAAAAGATTCTAATTGATGAACTCGGGTTAGCTCGATTGGACCCAAATCGGTTAGATTAGAATCTAATTAAATTCGATCAACTTACATCCAAATATACTACTGACTAGATGTAGAATTCAATGGGTCACACATATATAAAAATTGACTAAGGATCCTTTTGATAAGGTTGATTGAAATTTTGGATCCAATCAGGGTTCCTGGTAAGCATGCTAGCACGTGCAAAAACCCTAGCTCCTTGGGAGATCAATTTCATCTCCTACCTTGCTTAGCTAGTCCAATTTGGTGAGCATTTGTGTTAGATTGTACCACTTAGAAGCAGCCTAAAATGAGGCACCACATCTCAAGTTAACACCAATTATGAAGAGTCCTCTTGGATGAGGACTCTTGGCGCAAAAAATAAGTTTTCTATGCGTGTTGGCATGAGCAGAAAAAGGACTCCTTTTGGCTTGAGATTCAGATGCGTGTGGTGGCCCATATCATCCTAGATCCTCTGGTGCACATCTTAAAGCATGAGATGGAATTTTTTTGGATTATATGAGGTGGAGAAAAAATTGGAAAGAAAGGATCTCTCACATGCATGGGGTGAAGCATCGCATCTCTCTGCATTTTGGAGAGTTCTTCTATTAATCAAACTTATTTAACAAAGAATGCTACCTATCAAATTTTGTTCCATATTTGATGAGCTATTTTATGGTGATTTATCTAGAACTTTTTCAGAATTATCAGGAGGTCAAATGGATGCCAGAAGTTTTCCTTGTGTGCGCATGCATGCTGATAAGGTCTTGCATGAAGGGATGCGAGAACACTTCCTTCCATGAGATTTTTTCCTTTCTTATCAGGTGTTCCAAAATTAGAATTAAGTCTTATATCCATGTGAAAAATTGTAGATTTTTTTGATTCAAGAAGGGATGTAAAAACATCCCTTCTTTGGTTGCACTATGGGTGAAGGTGCTGTTCAATGTATCAAGCAGAAGAGTCCTTCTGTCTGAGGACTCTTATTTTTTCTAATATGCAGATTAGATAGGCCTATTGACTGAGGTTTGTCCTTCCATTTGGGTGCTCCTCTAATGGCTGTAAAAGGACCTAGGAACTGGGTGTCTGAGGCATTCAGATCTGCTTTCCAATTACTATCCGTTGCTCTCCCTTCTTTCTTACAACCTATCTTAGTTTTAGGATGAGGCTTTAGGATTTCAGACAAAGCTTTATCTAATCTAAAAAAAGATTGTGAAGGTCCTAAAGAAGGAGATTCAGAAGTGTAGAGAAAGTTCTAAGAGGGTCGAGTTAGGTTCTTGGAGAAGCCTGATCGATACAGGGCTAGTCGAGTTCTAGGGGCTAGAACTATTGAAACAAAGTGAAGGTGGAGCACTGTCTTTGGCCTAATTTTCATGCGGATCACCATTAGAGGGTGGACACTTAGATGTCTTATGAAAATTTAGATTAACACTATAGGTATTCTTCTTATTCAAGTTTAATTTAATTATACTTTGATTGATATAATTAAGGGCTTCTGGGCATTAGGATTTTTGATATGTCAGGAGTTTTGAATGAAAATTTTTAAACACCTAACCCTTCTGCTGCACCACCAGAATCCAACAGTGATATCAGAGCCTGCCTTGATTTATACAATCAAAGGTTAGAATATCATCTTGATTATGATCAAGTATGGGTTTTTGGTTTGGTTCAAGTCGGATCAATGGTTGAATCCGTTTGAACATCCAAACCCTAGCATATCTTAGAGATATATTTTAGATACATAATATTAGATGCATGATGTATGTATAAATTTTTTTTCAAATTAGAGTTCATCACCAGGCCGTTCGATCATAAGAGCAAGTAGGCTTCAAAGATCCTCTCTTTCTATTCCATGGGGTACTCTTATGGTATGTAGAGATGTCACTGTGATGTTTCAAGAAGAAGAATCATGAAAAGAGTATTTTATATTTATGCATGTTATTAGTACTTCATACATATGATATGCTTAAGTTACTATGTTATAATCATGTTGTATGATTATGATTTCATATCTTAGAGATATGATTAGATGCCATGATTAGTTGTTACGTTTATAAAGATACAACTATAATAGTACATCATTATGATTAATTGAATTAGGATGTGCATGAGACCATTAAAGTCCTCATAAAAATTATATTAAGTCGTAATGTTATGAACCAGTAGTTGATCTATTTTTTGAATCGATTAATCATTTGATGTCTAAGGAGTGTTTCAAGTGTGGTGGTTCTTTAATTGGTTTCCTTTGCTAGCCTGACCAATCTATTGATGTCTAAGAAAAGCAATGGAAGGATCCCCACCAATCTTCATACTTTTCTGAAGGTTACTCAGTATTTTGAACACTACATATGTCTTCCTTCATATCTAGTCAATATCCTATCAAAAATCATAGTAGGCTTGTTGTGAAATCCACAAGGCTTGCTATGGAGATTGATGTGGATTTATCTTAATGTATATTATATACTTTATGGTATATTTTAGATATGTTGCTTTGTTGTGATATCCACAAGGATAGTATTTTTCAGATATGACTATATAGAAATGAAGGATCTGACTTAACAACAAAATACTATAGTTTATTGTGATATTCACAAGGCTATGAGTATTTTTAGAGGTAAGGATTATGTTGAGAATTACATGAGATGCAATTGGATAGATTTTCCTACCTTTAAACTCATTGAAGTTTATTGTGATATCTACAAGACTTCATTGAGGAATTAGGGTCTTAACCCCATTAAGAAACCAGATTAGCATTTTTCATTTACCATCAGAGAGGGCTATGGTATCCGATAAAATAGTGGGAGACATAACTGGTTAAAAGATCTTATCTAGTTATGCATGTCAAACATGAGTGGTCTACTTATACTATTATTTTTTATTTATATAGATTTAAATCTATATTATGGCTTTTTTATTTTTATTATATAATATTATAAATAAAAATATATTGACCAATCTAAACTATGTGGATTGGTTGAGGAACTTGCAAATTAAGTTTGTACCGGAGAAGAACTCTAATATTCTAGATATTTCTGATCCTAGATCAATCAGTAATAATAAAAAGACAAAAGATGTCTATTTGGATATTATCTATTTATTTTGTGATAAATTTAGATATTAGAAGAATAATTACAAAAATTATTTTGCAAGATTGAAGTAGGGTGCAAGTTTAGCACCAAAAAATGTGTATATGATACAGATCTATTTTTCATTGAGTGGCTCAGACTTTGATACTTAGATATTGGATACCATCTATAGATCGTATATTTGTAATTCATTACAGTGACTACAGAATATCAAAGGTCTGAAAAGAGATGATCTTGAGCTTTATGGTGCAAATGGAGAGTCCATTAGCATAGAGGTTGTGGGAATCTGTATGCTTGATTTATCTTCGAATAAAATTTTAGAATTAAAAGATTCTTATTACATGTCAAAGGTCATTAAAAATATTATTTCTATACCTTTGTTATTAAAACAAGATTATAAAATAAGGCTAATGGGAAGTGGATGCTCTATTTTCTTTTCTAATAAATTTTATGGTAGTGATTATATTGATGATAATCTTTTAATTCTTGTACTCAACGAAAATATTTTTTATATTAAAAAAATATGAAAAGAAAGAGAGAATATGTAAATATCACACATCTCTGACATTGCCTCCTTGGTTATATTAGTGAGTCAAGGATAAACAAGTTATACGAAGAAAAATTCTTTGACCCATATGATTATGAATCACTGAGAACTTATGAATTTTATCTCATGGATAAGATGACCAAGACTTCATTTTTTAGACATGGAGAGAAGGCAATTAAGTTGTTATCCCTAGTACATACAGATGTATGTGGACCGATGATAACTCAGGTCAGAGGAGGATACTCCTATTTTATCACCTTTACAGATGATCTGTCAAGGCTCGGATATGTATATCTTATGAAATATAAATCCAAAGTCTTTAATAAGTTCAAGGAGTATCAAAGTATGGTCAAGAAATAAACTGAAAAAAGTATCAAGGTTCTTCGATCTGATCGAGGAGAGAATATTTATCCAGTAAATTTTTTGATCATCTTAAAAGTAAAGATATTCTCTCTGAATGGATCACTCCTTATACATCTCAGTTAAATGTATGGCAAAAAAGAGGAATCACACTTTGATGGATATGGTGTGATCCATGATGTGCTTCATTGATCTCCCAATATCTTTCTGAGAATATGCCTCAGAGACTGCCGTATACATATTAAACAGAGTGCCTTCAAAGTCTGTTGTAAGTACACCATATGAGATATGGAAGAAAAAAAGTCTAATCTTAAACATCTTAAGATTTGGGGTTGATCTGCTTATGTCAAAAATATTTTTGGACATAAGCTTAGTGCTAGATCAGATAAGTGTAGGTTTGTAGGATATCCTAAGGAAACTAATGGATACTACTTCTACCATCCTACTGAACAAAAAGTATTTGTTAGTAGGTATGTCATTTTCTTGAAAAATGAATTCATCCAAGAAGGAGGCAATGGGAGGAATATTGAACTTACAGAAATTTAAAATCTAGAAATCGATCCAAAAATACCTATGGTTGAACCACAAGAAGATCTTCAATGAAAAGTTTCCAAGGATGAGGTACATCCATAATACACACCACCTCTCTGAAGGTCCGATAGAGTGTGACAAGCATCTTTGAGATATGATTTTGTCATTGAGAGCGACAATTCGATCAACATCATTTAGGACAATAATCTACTAACCTATTCAGAAGCTGTCATAAGTAGAGACTTAGACAGATGGATGGAAGCTATGAAATTTGAGATGGACTCGATGTACACTAACCAAGTATGGATCTTGGTTGATACGCCTAAGGGTGTGACTCCAATAGGATGTAAGTGGGTCTTCAAGAAGAAGATCAGAGCAGTTGGCCAAGTAGAAACTTACAAAGCTAGATTGGTGGTGAAGAATTTCAGATAAAGATAAAAAATTAACTATGATGAAACTTTCTCACCAGTGGCTATGCTTAAGTTCATCTGGATTTTGCTTGTTATAGCGGCAGACTATGACTATGACATCTAGCAGATGGATGTCAAGATCATTTTTTTCAATGGTAATCTTGAGAAAGAGGTCTATATGACTCAGCCAGAGGGATTTGTTTCAAGTGAGAGGGTAAATCAAGTATGCAAGCTAAAAAAATCTATTTATGGATTGAAGCAAGCTTCGAGGAGTTGAAACATCTGATTTGATATGACAGTCAAAGAATTTGGCTTTATCAAAAATAAAGATGAACCATATATGTATAAGAAGATAAATAAAAGTATTGTTGTCTTCTTGATTCTGTATGTCGATGACATACTGTTCATTGAAAATGATATCCCAAAGATGCAATCGATCAAGACTTGGCTATCGAATAAGTTTTTTATGAAAGATTTGGGTGAAGCATCCTATATATTTGGTATAAAGATCTATAGAGATAGATTTAAAAGGATGTTAGGCTTATCTCAGTCACGATACATAGATTTCATATTAAAGAGATTTAATATGGAGGTAAATAAGAGAGATTATCTGCTTGTAAGTCATGGTATACATCTCTCTAAGAAAATATATCCTAAGACATAAGAAGAGAGGAAGAGGATGAACGAAATCTCTTATGCTTTGGCTGTAGGATCAATTATGTATGCCATGCTATGTACCAGGCCTGATGTAGCTTATACTTTAGACATAGCTAGCAGATTTTAGGTTGATCCAAGAGAGGATCTTTGAAAAGCTATGAAAAATATTCTGAAGTACCTAAAAAGGACTAAAGATATTTTTCTCACATATAGAGGAGGTTTGGAGTTGAAACTAGAGGGATATATAGATTCTAATTTTCAATCTGATCCGAATAATAGTAAATCAATATCAGGGTATGTGTTTACCCTAAATGATGGAACAGTGAGTTGGAAGAGTTTCAAGTAGCAGACAGTAGTTGACTCAACCACTGAGGCATAGTACATCACTGTTAGTGAAGTTGCTAAAGAAGCTGTCTGAATGAAGAAGTTCATCATAAAATTAGGAGTAATTCCTGAGATTGAAGGACTGGTTCCACTCTATTGTGATAACACTGGAACCGTTATTCAAGTTAAGAAACTTAGGTCTCATCAAAGATCCAAGCACACCTCAGACACTTCCATCTCATTCAAAAAATTATAGAGAGACAAGATGTTATCCTTGAACGAGTTGACACAAAGAATAATATAGCAGACCCATTCACTAAAGCCATATCACAATAACTATTTGATCGCTATCTAGATTGTATGGGATTGAAATAGAAATATGATTGGCTTTAATGTAAGTGGGAGATTGAAAGAAGAGTGCCCTAAAAATCAATCGCAAATATGTTGCAGTGAGATTTTTTTTTGTAATTTTTCAACTCATGTAATGATATTTATTATTTGATAATAAAAATGAGGTATTGATTCATCATTTTAATTGTATCTTATTATGTCTAAGGTTATGATGAACTCCAAAAATTAGAGCAATGATTCTAGAAGACATGAATGGATCATGCTAGTGAGACTTAAAATTTTAAAATTTTAATCTTAAATATTTTTGATCATAAGAGCATTAAGTCAGAGATCAATATTTTAGATAGACTGGTACATCCTATGTATGCTCGATGGAGAGGGTAGAAGATCTCACTAGCCACTTGTGTGTAGAACACTAATACAAGGATGTGGGTGCTCATTTGAAAATGAGTTCATTGAATTGACTCGATGAAAGAGAACATCTTTTGGAAGCCTTACTTGCATGTCAAAGATGGTTCTCTAAGTGGGAGTTGTGCAAGTGATCTTTAGATCTGAGATCATCATTGAATCTTATGCACATGAACTTATATTTTAGTTCATATCCAGGCATGGCATTAAGACATGTACGGAATATTCTGGATATAGTGGAGTGTGTATGAAGGTTATGAGTAGGTCAACATGAAATTGATTATTCCTAGTAAGAGGAGATCACATCCCATATATTCTCATCCCTAGATGACTCAAAAAAAGATCTTTTGATCAAAAATAAGAAGGAGATTAGAAAGAGTTTCTAATACTTCATCATCGAAGTCATCATTGATTAATTAAGAATCAATATAAATATGTATTTGAGTTTGACATAATTTCATACTCATGAATATATTCAGGATGCAGGGATGATCGAAAGATTGAATTATACGGTAACTTACCACTGAAGAATATATTTGATATTTTTACTAAATTTTATATCTTCTGGATAGTCATGATATGTTGCTATACATCAATCTTGATTTATAGATTTGATTAAATTAAAGAGTTTAATTCGATCACCAATTAGAAAAGATTCTAATTGATGAATTCGGGTTAGCTTGATTGGACCTAAGTCGGTTAGATTAGAATTTAATCAAATTTGATCAACTTACATCTAGACCTACTACTGCTGGCTAGATATAGAATCCAATGGGTCATATACATATAAAAATTAGCCAAGGATCCTTTTGATAAGATTGATTAAAATTTTGGATCCAATCAGGATTTTCGGTAAGTATGCAAGCACGTGTGGAAATCCTAACTCTTTAGGAGATCAATTTGGTCTCATACCTTGCTAATTAGCTTGCCTAATTTGGTAAGCATTTGGGTTAGGTTGTTCCACTTGGAAGTAGCTTAAAATGAGGTGCCACATCTCAAGGTAACACCAATTATGAAGAGTCCTCTTGGATGAGGACTCTTGGCTCAAAAAATAGGTTTTGTGCGTGTGTTGGTGTGAGCAGAAGGAGTCCTTTTGGCTTGGGATTCAGACATGTGTGGCAGCCCATATCACCCTCTATCCTCTGGTGCACATCTCAAAGCATGAGATGGAATTTTTCTAGATTATATGAGGTGGAGAAAAAATTGGAAAGAAAGGATCTCTTGCATGCCTGGGGTGAAACGTCATGTCTCTCTGCATTTTGGAGAGTCCTTTTGTAGATCAAACTTATTTGAAAAGGAGCACCACCTATCAGATTTTGTTCCACATTTGATCAGCTATTTTATGGTGTTTTATTTGGAATTTTTCCAGACTTATCCGGAGGTCAAATGGATGCCAGAAGTTTCCATCATGTGTGTGCACATTCTGATAAGGTCTTGCATGAAGGGACGCAAGAACACTTCCTTGTATGAGATTTTTTCCTTCCTTATCAAGTGTTCTAGAATCAAAATTAAGTCTTGTATCCATGTGGAAAATTGTGATTTTTTTTGATTCAAGAAGGGATGTGAAAACATCCCTTCTTTGGTCACGCATGTGGGTGAAGGTGCTGATCAACGTATCAGGCAGAAGAGTCCTTCTGTCTGAGGACTTTTATTTTTCCAAATACACAGATCAGATAGGCCTCTTAGATGAGGCATGTCCTTCCATTTACGTACCCCTTTGATGGCTATAAAAGGACCTAGGCATTGGGTATCTGAGGCATTCAAATCTGCTTTCCAAGTACTCTCTATTGCTCTCCCTTCTTTCTTACAACCTATCTTAGTTTTAGGACAAGGCTTTGGGATTTAAAACAAAGCCTTATCTGATTCAAAAAAGTGTTATGAAGGTCCTAAAGAAAGAGATTCAAAAGTTTAGAAGAAGTTCTAAGAGGGTCGAGTCAGGTTCTTGGAGAAGCCTGACCGATACAGGGCTAGTTGAGTTCTAGGGGCTACAACTCTTGAAGCAAAGTGAAGGTAGAGCACTGTCTTTGGTCTAATTTTTGTGTGGATCACCATTGGAGGGCAGACACTTAGATGTCTTGTGAAAATTTAGATTAACGCTATAGGTATTCTTCTTATTCAAGTTTAATTTAATTATACTTTGATTGATATAATCAAGGGATTTCTGGGCATTAGGATTTTTGGTGCGTCAGGAGTTTTGAATGAAATTTTTAAATACCTAACCCTTCTGCTGCACCATCGAAATCCAACACAACATATATACCATTATTCAACTATCCACACATTATAGTAATATCATTCAAAATGATATCACAAAAGTTTTTTTTTATTAAAATTTTATAATTTATTTTGGCTAAAAGGCCTACAGAAATGATATTCTAAAGAAAATTGGAACAGTAATGATAATCATTTAGAAAAATAAAATGAGAATTAAATACCAGCTTGATAATTCTTAAAGCTAGAACTGGAACTGATCTTCCATCTTTAATGTTCAGAAATCTCTTACCGTCTCCAAATCTCCTACTGATCTGAAGATCCTGCAATGAATTACAAATATTAATAAGACTATCGGTATCCAATACCCAGGTCATTGTATCAAAAATTGAGAAGTTACAAGGTGTTATCATATAATTACCTTATTCAGCAATCGATTGCTTTTTCTTCTTTGGTTTGTTTAGATAAAAAAAAGCTAAGTATTGAGGACAGTTCCTCTTCCAGTGATTCTGCTTTTATAATAGAAGCACTTTGCCTGACTTTGATCAATTTTGAACTTGGACTTTTGAGTCTGACTCCCAGCACTTTGCACCTTATTCTTCTTTTTTTTTTCTTAAAAAGACTATGCCCATCCGAAGAAGATCCTCCCACTACATTCACCATCTTCTTGTGGAGTTGGTGGTCCTTCTCAAAAGTCTGTAGCAACCCCAACAGACTGTGGTAGTTGACTATAAGCTTCATCATTCTAAAATGATTGAGAAATAGTAGGTAGGATTTGGGCAGAGAATTTAGGATCGCATTCTTCTCCAGCTGTTCGTGCAAGGGAAAGCAGAGCTTGCTTAGTCGCTCGATTTGTTCGATCATGTACAATACATGATCAGTGATTGATGCTCTTTCTCTCATCCGAGTATTAAAAATAGTGCAACTAGTCTTGTGCCACTCAACATCATCAGGAGTATTAAAAGACTCTCTTAACACCTTAAGCATGTCCTCTGACTGAGCTTTTTCGAACTTTCGACTGAACTCATCATTCATTAAAGCCTATATTATACAACGAATTATGGTGCGATTGTTGAGCCACTTCAAATAAGTATCTCGAATCATACCTTGAGCATTGGGAGCAGGATCCTCAAGCACCGGATCTATAATGACATATAAAATCCGCTTGTGCTCCAAGATGATTTTAGATTTTTGATATCAGTTATTAAAATTAGGTCTCATCAACTTCTCACTATCCAACAGTGATCTAAACGATAAGTTTGAGGCCATATCTGCATAAAAAGAAAAATCAAAATCTAATCAGTATATGAATTAATTAATTCTAAAGATATAAACTTTAGTCTAAAGGTTCTCCTACTATTTTATACAAATTGGTAGCCTCTACCTCCAACTCGAAAAATTACTTTAAATTCTTAGTGAGTATTAGAATCCTCACAGACTGCACACGAGTCCGACTTTGGCCGGCTCGCCCATGTGCATTCATGGGGAGGTTCATTAACCAATTGTTTCATCAAATAATTTTTTGTATTTGATTTAGCTCCAGATAACTTTTCAGTTGACTTTGGTCTTCTCTGCAAGCCCTGGTTAGGTCCAACTATTAACATGATCATACTTACGAATCTAACTATCAAATTATCAAGTTTGACTTTGAACAATTAATCTGACGACTAGCTAGAGAGACTCGACTAAGTCATCATATTATGAATGATAATTCCAATAGCAAATGAGCACCAGGCCTTTGGGCCTCCAATGATCATTATACTATTGAACCCATTATCATCCAACTTAATGGGTGGCTATGATTTAGTTATCACCATAACTATCTCATTTTAAGGACCTAATAATTTAGAAGATTTAATTGATGAATTAAGAAAAGAGAAAAGAAGAGATCAACTAGTAAACCACAATCTTCCTACTGACTTCATCAAGTCATTGAATCGGATTAGAGTCATGCTAGTTGAAATGGCACCTAAATCAGTCACACTGATCAATCTTAATAGTATGGGTCAACTCAAATCATTTAGTGATCTAATCAAAATATAATCCATCAAATTGGTCAGATAAGTGAGATCAGTGGGAGAGTATGCTAAGCTTGCCTTAGACATCATCAAAATGATCAGGTAAGCCACTTCCAATTAAAAATCACCGATCGAAATACCAAACTTATCTTAGACACCAATTGATTAATTAGTTTTGATTTGATCAACCTAATGATTCGGATTCAACCACTGAGTCACAATCAAGGTCCATTTGGTCTAATCAAAGATATGGACTTGACCATCTACAACTATTGTATTAGAAAAATTCTGATTTAATCTAATTCAATATTTGATTAGATTTAATCAATTTCTCTACATGGTCTATTAACTTTTTGATTCTAACCTTAGGTCTAACCTAATTTAGAGGACCTGATTTGAGCTAACCCATGCCCTATATTTTATGCAATGTTATTAGATCTTAAATTACAATTCTAGGTCCAATCGATTCAACACTTAATTCTTAATTAAGTTTAGCATCAATATGGTTCAGGTTTTGAAACTGTTTCTAATGTAATTTTTTTATATTAAATCATAAATTTTTTTTAAATTATATCTAAATTTTTATAATTTTAAATCAAAATAATTTTGATTATTAAGATTACATGTAACTACTTTTTTTTGCAACTTGCATCACATACAACAGATCTTAGGATTTCAAGATCCAGGGTTTTGTAAGAAAGTAAGATTTCTTTTTGCTTTCTTCTTCATGGAACCTCATAGTGGCACCCTTACACACCATAAGAGCATCCCATTGAATAGGAGGAGAGGGTCATATAATCCTACTTACTCCTTTGATCGGATGGCTTGGTGATTATCCAATTTGAGTACTTTGCTACTCAAATCATCTAATCTAACATGTAGAGAATTAATCAAATATCAGATCTAAAAATAAAATATATTTAGATCTAAACTAAATAATAAATAATTAGATCTAATATCATATAATTAGATCTAAAAGTATATTAAATTATATCATAAGGAATATAGCTCTGATATCAATTGAAAGAAAAGTAAGGCAGTACTATGCATGTAATTTCAAAATTTTTCACAGTGAGTCTGTCAGATTAAACAAATTTAATCTAATTTATATGCATAAAATTTAATCTAGACTACCATACCAAGACCTATAATATAATTTAATAAGAACTTAAGATCTGAAAATAAAAATCTACATCAATCTAATCGATGCTGCAAACTAGATCTAACTGTTAGATCTACCAAAACTAGTTTAACAAGTTCAAAACTTGTTACCAGATTGTGGGTTACTGATCTCCAAAAATAACTTACGTAGGAGAGAGTCCCTTCAGATTACTCATAGCTACATGAAGACGTCCAACCTCTACAGACTATCCACACGAAGATCGGTGCAGATCAGGCTCTTTGAAAGTGCTAGCTTGCAAGGATCTTCAAGGGTTGAACACTTCTTCTTCTTTTAATCTCTTGGATGCTCCAAAAGAGAAGAAGACTCAGAGGAGGAAGAGAGGAAGAGGGAGAGCTCTGGTGGAAACATAAAACCAGCAAGGAATAACCTATGGGGCATCCACTATTGGACCCCACTTTATATAACAAGGGCTAGGGTTTTTGGGTCAAAGAGGAGGGCGCCAAAGAGTCCATGCTAAGAACCAATTTGGCATCCCAAGATTTCTAAGAAGAAGTGTTTGGTGTGAGGAGGAGATCAAGTGTTTCTCATGCCAAAAAACTATTCAAAAAAAATGAGGAAAAAATCAATTGGCAACACCCTTGTTTCCAAACATAAAAAATCTCTTTCCTTCTTATCTCCTTATCTCTAATTCAGATCACATTCAAATTAGGCAAGAGATAAGATCAAGACTCATCATGCTTTACTCCCACCCTTATTGGGCCCTCTCTTTTCACACCAAAAATCTCATGCCAAAATCATTTTGGCATTGAGAAGAAGAAGAGGAAAGCAAGGTGGCGCAAGGATAAGAGTTAGAGTCCCTGTTTGGCTTGGACTCTTCATCTTTGATTTGATTTTAAATCAAATCAAATCTGGTTTGAACCTAATGATAGAAATGAATCCAATTTAATTAGAAGCTCAATCATCTCAATAAATTTTTAACCCAATTAGAAATTAGTGGAGTGCAAGTGCTGATCAAATCAGGATCAAATTTTTCTTACAATTAAGCTTGATCAAATCAAACCCAAACTAAGTCAAACTGAGTCCAATTCAATTAGACTTGATCCAAAGCTCTTTGCTCAATCAAATTGAATCAATTAACAATTTAATTGCTAATAAATCTTCCATTAATAGTAGAGTTTCAATCCAGTGAAACTCTCCTTCAAAGTTTCAGTCCCAGTAGGACTCTTCACCAGAGTCACAATCTAATTAGACTCTTCAGCCATTAGATCAGACCAAAACTTTTAATGTGTTGACTCCATAGGTTCGAACCTAAGTCGGTAGTATAGAAATAATTTTTTATACTAATCGATGTAACCATCTAGCAATGAGATCCGATGTTCGGATAGGTCAAAAGTTTGTAAAGCAATATTCTAGAATCTACTAGCGTATGGTTACCGTATAATTCATCTCTTTGACCTTAATGCTCAAGGTGATCTAGGGTTTGACTGTTAACCCTAATATAGTCAACCACATTGTATTTTAACTTTTCAAATCCATCATATAGATTATCTTGGTCAAGATTTTACTAAATTGAAATATATTGATGCATTACTCCTACTAATTCAGAGGGATCAATTCTATCTTGACTCACGCATCGACTTGATAAGTACTTGACTACACTCAGTAACCTTTCATCACTAAATTAAAAATTCAGATGGTCCAGCACTAAAGTATAGTGAGTTGCTTACAAGTCACCGTGGTGATCTCAGATCTAAGGAACACTTATATCCATACTCTTCACGAGCAACTTTTGATAGTAGAGTGCTCGACAAATGGTCATGTTCAGTGTGAACGTACACCTACATTCCATCTACATGCTAAACCAGTGTCTCCACACTCTTTGATTAAGAGGACAACCAACTCATATGGCATACAATGATCTGTACTCGATATTACTATTATCCTATTAATAGTATATCATTCGATCACGAACATATTTTAAGGACTAAGCGATAAATCTTTCTTTATTGATAAAATATAGTCCTAAAGACTTCATCACAATACAGGAGTTCAAATAAGATGGACAAAATATGATGAAAAATTAAATAACTTTTATTAATAAAAATTCATATATATTTTACAGTTATGAGCATAATCGTCAACAGACTGATGATTGACTTTGAGACATAATTTTCAACACCAAATTTCTTATAAATGCTTTGTGTTACATAACAAATATTCATGAGTTCAAGGGTAAGATTTTTTTTTTCAATTGCAATCAATGCAATTCTCAACATAACTCCTGCCTTTAAGACATTTATAGCCTTGTATTACACAACAAACAATAATGTCTTAATTTAGTCAGATCCTTCATTTCCCTATAGCCATATTTGAATAATGTTATCTTTATGTTACACAACAAAGCAATATCATCAAACATGCCATAAAGCATTATATGCACCAAGACAATCTCACATCAATCCCTATAGTAAGCCTTATATTACACAACAAACCTATCATAGTTTTTAACATGATTTTGACTTAGCATGAAGGAAGATATTAGTAGTATCATAATCATTAAGTATTTTCACTTCAAGATTTAAATGAATCAAATTGGTCAGGTAAGTGGGAGAGAGATGGGAGGCCCTCCGTTCTTACCTTAGATACCAAAAGATTTGACCAAGTAAGAAACGGACCCAATTAAAAACCACTAGCTCTTTACCTTCTCAGAACTATTTTTCTAGACACCAATTGATCACTCATTTCCTGAATGGATTTGCTTTTGATTTTCAACATTACAACTAAATATAATTTTTAAGAGGGCTTTAATGATTTCAAATATACATCCTATCTTACTTTATCAAACTATATCACATGCTATAACATATCATGAAAAATATAACATGATAATCATAACAATAGCATGCTATGCCAAAAGTGTATAGTTATATCATCATTCCAGGATAACCTTTCAACATAACAAATGTCCACTACTATGCTAGGATAACTTTATGACAGAATGATGACTAACTAAATTTAAACATGTCTATAATATTGATTAGGAGTTAGGTGAAACACCTAATCAGTAACAATCAATAATACATATTGTACAACAACAACCATGCTACTAATATTAAGATGACTTGCATATCATATGTCATAACATCTAATCGACCATTAATTGAATCAATTAAGGTTGCTCTGTTACCACTATTGGGTTCGGATAGTGCAATGAAATAGTGGATTTCAAAAATTTTATGATCATAAAATTCATAACATTCAAAACCCTAGACCCAAGATCCCTTGGCTAATTGTAATTAATGAACAACTAATAAAGCAATTAAGTTGTTTAGATAAATAACTCTTATGCTATATTCCCAAATCTCTATAGACACACAAGCGTATGCCCTCCACAAGTGATCTACATAGAAATTACTCCAGGAACAGGACTCCTTGACCCAATCTGATCAAATCTGCACCTTGACTTGGATTTGGCCTCTTCTTGACTTGGACTTGGACTCCTAAATCCTCTTTTCCTTCCTCTATTTTCTCCTAGTTCTCTTTCTAGGCTCTTATCTTAAAGTGGGGCAAACTTGTCTTAATTTCAAGACAATGTCTTAACAAGACAAGGAAGAGAACTATTGGAAAGAGTTGGGAATACCTTGAACTACTCTGCCGCCACCTATTTATAGCAATAGAAGGGCACAGAAGGGGTCCAGAAATGCTCTTTTATGGAGTCACTAAATCAGCATATCAAAAATTAAGAGTCTTATTTGAGAAGGATTCTTAATTATAAGATACAATAATTCAGCCTTCTTTCGCATCCTCTGCATGTATCATCAATTAGGAGATACCTTATGCACCTTAAACCATCTAAAAAATTTTTGAGATTTTGCCAAGTGGTGGCCACTTGAATCAAAATTCTAATGGCATAAAAATCAAAGCATGACAATATCCCAATCATGAGAAGGAAATGCATGAAGTCATGACTCTTCATGTTTCTCACTGCCACATGCATGTAGATCTTTGGGGCATCTCACACCCCATCTGGCCATGGCACACTTTAAACTTTGTACCATGCAGATAGAGGGTTGAGAGGACTTCATCATAGGTATGGAGATCAGATAAGAAGAAGATTTAAAATCTCTTCACCGATCAAAATAATTTCAGCCTTATCATTTTGTGCGCTAGACTTGATAGAGTCCTAACCAACTTGGACTCTATATATGGCACCCCAAATGGTAAAAAAAATATCCAATAAAATTCAGATAAGTCTGGTCCAAGTTAGAACTTAATCCAATTTAATTAATAGCCTAGTTGGGTTAGCAAATTCAACAAGATTTTGACCAAATCAGCTTGATTAAGGAGCTAGGGTTTGTGCCACATGCGCTAGCATATTTCCTGGCAATCCTAGTTGATTCCTTTGATCCAACCAACCAAACAAAACCTGTTCTTTATTAATTTTCTAATGTGTGTGACCCTATGGGCTCTACATCTAGCCAGCAGTAGGTCTAGATGCATGTTGATCTGATTAGATTAGACTCCATCTAATCAATTTAGGTCAAACCCATGTCAACCCGAGTTGTCAAATTAGAACTCTTTCTAATTGACTCATGAATTAATCAATTCAATTTATAAAAATCCATAAGCTATGATTGACATCTAGCAACGTATCATGCCTACCCAAAAGATATAAAATTTGATAAAAATTATCAAAATATCTTTCAGTGGTAAGTTACCGTATAATTTAATCCTTCGATCATCCTGCACTCCGAATATATTCATGAGTATAAAATTATGTTAAACTCAAACACATATTCTTATTGACCATCATCAATCAATAATAACTTTAATGAAGAATTAGAAATCTTTTCTAATCTTCATATTACTTTGGTCAAAAACTTCTTGAGTTATCTAGGGATGAGAATATATGGGATGTCATCTCCTCTTACTCGAAGTGATCGATTCTTTGTTGATCTACTCACAACCTTCATACACAATCCACCATATCTAGAACACCCCATTCATGACTTTAGTCATGATTGAGTATGAACTAAAATATAGATTCATGTGCATAAGATTCTATGACGATCTCAGGTCTAAGGATCACCGCACAACTCCCACCTAGAGAATTATCTTTTGACATGCAAGTAAGATTTTCATAAGATGTTCTCTTGGTAGATCAAATCAGTGTACTCATACCCTAATGAGCACCTATATCTTTGTATTAGTATCCCTACACAAGTGGTTATGAGATCATCCACCCTCTCTATTGAGCATACATAGGATATGCTAGTCTTTTTGGATTCATTGATCTCCTGACTCAACGATCCAATGACTAGAATTATTTTAGATTAGGATTTTAAAAATTTAGGTCTCACTGATATGAACCCTACATGATTATAAAATTATTATCCTAATCTATGAAGTTCATTATAATCTTAAAATTATTAAAATGCAACAAATGATGAATCATAAAAATACCTCTTTGTTATTGATTAATAATAAATGTCATACATGAGTTGAGAGTAATTACAAAAAAGATCCTATTACATATCAAATGCGGTTGACATACAGGGCACAATTCTTTCAGATAGAATAAGAATAAATTTTTATACTAATCAAAGTAATCATCTAGTAATGATACCCGACGTCCGGACAGTATCGAATAGTTGCAAAGCAACATTCAAGAATCTAGGATATGATTATCGTTGGGATGCATAGGCAATTTCATGCATGTATTTCAAAATTTTTTTAAAAAAATTATAGCAGAAAATAATTAGATTAATCAAATTAATCTAACATATATATGATCTAATCATCAAATCAACCTAGTCTAGGATCTATGACATGTTATGTTGCATATAAAATCTAAAATAATCTGAAGATAAATCAGTATGCATGTATGTGAGCAGTAGATCACATCTACTTCTAATCTGAGTTCAGAACTCCATACCTGATCATGGGTCGATGATCTTCATTACTAAGAGACATGGTGGAGAGGATCTTTGCTGGTTGATCGCAGCTGCACACATATCTGACCTCTACAAAAAATCCACTCGAAGCCTCAATCTGATCGGTCTTCTCAGGAGTGCTAGCTCGTGCGAAGACCTTCTTCTTGACTGATCTAGATCTTTTTTTTAAATCTTTAAAATCTTTTCAAAAGTTGAAGATGGACTTCTGAAGGAGATGAAGAGGTGAAAGAAAGATAGAGAAAAAAATAATTTTTTTCTAATTTATTTGCTCCTCCCAAACCCTTAGAATCAAAAATCTAAAATTTAGATTTTTATGCATACCCCAAGAGAGAGGACCCTCCTTACTATTTTTCACACCATGAACTATGCCTAAATATCTACCACATAAAGAGCTCTCTTTTGATATTTTACATACATAAAAGAAACCATAAAAGCCCCTTTTATAGGCATATAAGGAGGTAGGGTGAAGAGTCCTAATGATCCTAGACTCTTACAGGATTCTACCTTCCTTCACAATTCTACATCCAAAAATATATCAAAAGAATATGGGATGCCCCTTCTCATATTTTTTTATGATAAATCAATTCTCTAACTGATCTCCCATAAAAAATATTCTCAAAATGTTACACATATAAGGAGAAAGAAATTTATTGGCATAGAGAGGTTGATCTGGATGAGAATAGATTCTCTTGACAAAAAATATTTTAAAATCTAATTTTAGAATCTTTCTTTTATCAAAATCAAATTATATTTGGATGTGAGATAGATAAGGAAAATAACTCTTTGGTATGAAAAAATATCACATAAAATAATTTTGTGTGTGGAGATATATGGCGTGAAATCTGGCTTGACGCAGGGAGAAGAGTCCTATTCCAATAAGGACTCTAAGTTTTCTTATTTGAATCTAAACCAAATCACATCTGATTTAGTATAAATAAAATATATAAAATTTAATCTAATTAGATTTATAAATTTTTAATCAAAATTTAATCAAATTAAAAAGTAATTAAACTAAAGTTCTGATCAAATCAGGGATAATTCTTTCTTTACGATTAGGTCATCTCATAACCTAATCGGGTCAAATCTAATTGAATATAATTCAATTAGATTTTATTTAATTCTCTTTGCTCAATCAAATTGAGCTAATCAATAATCTAATTACTAATTAATTTTTTATTAATTCACTAACACTTGATAAATTAATTTGTTGTAACTTTTGTATAAGGTTAACCATTAATCAAATTGATGATTAAGCCCTTAAACGATTCTCAATCGTTGATCAGCTGCATGATCAGTTAGAAACTTCTTTTGAATGTGACCCCATAGGTTTGAACCTAAGTCGGTAACATAAGAATAACTTTCTGAACCAATCGATGTAACCATCTAGCAATGATGACCAAACGTCCGGATAGGTCGAATGATGGCGAAGCAATATTCAAGAACCTATTGGCGTATGGTTACTGTATGATTCATCCCTTTGACTCTAATGCTCAAGGATGACCTAAGATTTAACTATGAATTTTAGATAAGTCATCCATATTATATTTTAATCTTTTTTAAATCTATAACATGGATTATCTAGGCTCAGATTTTGCTAAATTGAAATACACTGATGCATATCTCCTACTAATTCAGAGAGGTTAATTCCATCTTGACTCATGCACCGACTTGATAAGTACTTGACTGCACCCAAAAATCTTCCATCACTGAATTAAAAATTTAGTTAGTCCGGCACCAAAGTATAGTGAGTTGCTTGCAAGTCATCGTGGTGATCTCAAATCGAAGGGACACTTATACCCATACCCTTCACGAGCTACCCTGGACAGCAGAATGCTCCGCAGTTGGTCACGTTCAGTGATGATGTACTCCTACATCTCACCTATATACTATACTAGTATCTCCATACTATTTGATTACAAAGACAACCAACACATATGGCACACAACGACCTACACTTGATATCGTTATCGTCTTTGTAATAGTTATTGTTTGATCGTGAACTAGTTTAAGGACTACGTGATAAATCTTTCTTTATCAATCAAAATAGTCCTAAGGACTTCATCACAATATAGGAGTTCATTAGAAGATGTAACCTTATGATAAAAAATATCAAATAACTTTTATTATTTATCAATTCATATACATTTGTAATTAGCACAATCGTCAAACAATTGGCTTTAGGACATAATTTCCAACAACTTCCACTTGGACTAAAGCCAATCAGTATAGTATCACATACTCATCTTTGATTTAGCATCTTAGAACTCCTAGATACCAAGGTTTTAGTAAAATAGATTGGTCACGTTCTCCTTTCTATTGATCTTCTAAAAATTGACGTCACCTTAACAGATTTTTCTGAATAAGATGGTAGCGATGCAGAATGCCTGGTAAGCTAATTAGACTTTGGCTCTTTGGCATGAGCTATAGCTTTGGTGCTATACAATATAGTAGGACCATCATCGGAGGGTGCCACTCCTAGCTTGTCAGTGAACTTGTACAATCACATAGCTTCTTTGCAAGCATCGAATGTTGCAATGCATCTTGCCTCGCAATTTGAATTTGTCTATATTTTTCTACTTGAAACTTTTCCAGCAGATTGCTTCATTATTTAGGGTAAGGATGTATTCCAACATATTCTTGCTATTATTATGTCAAACTAAAAACTGAAGTCATACTCCATAAGTTTCAAGTCAGATTCTTCATAACCGAATCATCGATCCTTAGCATTTCTCAAATACTTAAGGATGACTTTTCAGTGATTCTCATCTGAATTTTGCAAGTATCTACTCACTATTCTAGTGAGTATACTATATCCTATCTCATATATAGTGTATATGATAGAACAAATTCTACTCATAAATATCCTATATATGTTGGACTAAAAAAATTCAAGCAGTCTTTTAGATCTATCTCTATAGATCTCTAAAATGAGAAATGCTTTTTCCAAATCCTTTATGGAGAATAATAATAACAATGAAACCTTTATTCCCTGTAATGTAAGGAATATCATTCTCGATTAAGAAAATTTGATTCATATACAAAATAAAAAATACACTCATAGAACTATCAACCCATTTATATTTGCAGGGTTCTTTTTCATTCTCAACAAAGTCATGCGTTTTGATCACTTATCAAAATATCTCATTATGGTCAATACCATAATGTTGACGATATCTTTAGGCAATCAGACGAGCTTTGTAGGTCTCCACCTTCTCGTCTGCACTACTTTGATCCCATTAAAGATCCACTTACACTCTGTGGACTTTATCCTTCGAGTGAATCAATGAATGTCCATACACCATTGATCTTTATGGACTTCATTTCAGACTCTATGGCTCCAAGTCATTAATCAGAGTCGGACCTCTGCATGAAATTCATGTAGGTGATCAAATTCTTATTGTTCTCATCGGGTTCAACAGGATCACGTTCCAGAACTAGATACCAAAGTACCTATCCGACGGATGTAGTACTCTATCGGATCTCCTTGATGGTGCTTTTACAATAGGTTTTATGTTTGATCTATTCAAATTTGGTCTATGGGTTTACTAAATTATGTCGGTTTTTCTATCTATCGAACTTCATAAGTTTCACATTAAAGGCATCAGTACCTTCATCAAGGTACTTTTTTTTTTAAAAGAATATCGAACAACTCTTATTCTTTAGTATGGTAGAAGTTATATCCCCTAGATTCTTTAGGATCACCCTATAGAATAATATATAAGGACTGAGATCCAAGCTAATCGATTTGTAAATGTTTGACATAAAACAAACACTTCCAAATCTTAAGGTAAGAGAATATCAGCTTACGTCTAGTCCATATCTCATATGGAGTCCTTGCAACTGATTAGTTCGGAATCTAGTTCAGAACATGACAAATAATCTTAAGAGTATAACCTTAAAAGAAGACTGGTAGACTTGCAAACTCCATCATGAATTGAACTATGTCTAACAAAATCGATTTCAATAAAAGAGAATCTTTATTCTCTTCTAGATTTGTCAAAAACTCATTGAAAAGATATTTTTCTCTTTGGTCTGACCAAAGAGTTTCAATGCTCTTTTCAATTTATTTTTTTATCTCATTATGAAATTATTTAAATATTTTAAATAATCTAAATTTATGACAAATATATTCGTAGATCCAATACATCAATATATTCGACTTAGAACATCATTAGCTTGTTCACCTTTTTTAGTAAAAGATGACTTAATCATCTTATTAAGGAGATAGAATTAATAGGTTGATAATGATTCACAATCATTGACTTCAAAAATTATCTCCTGTTGATCCTATTCTTATTTATATGATCGAGCCTAAATTGCCAAAGATAGACTTTCATGATATTATCTACTTTAGAGAGTTTGTTTGATTGTGTATAATATACTAATAGGCTGTGACTATTCATAAATATTATTTCTTAATTTTTTATATAATTTTGACATCATTCATAATGATATCACAAAATCATTAGACAATAGTGACAATCACTAAAATGACATTGTTGGAATTAAAAATAAGCTCGATAATTTTTAAAATCAAAATTAGAATATAACTTCCAACTCCAATGTTCAGGAACCTCTTACTATTTTTAAATTTTTTACTAACTTGAAGTCATTGCAACAATTTGTATGGACTTTTGATATCCAATATCTAGGTAATAGTGTCACAAATAGAGAAATCACAAGGTGTTATTATATAAGTACCTTGTTCAGCAACCTTTTGCTGATTTCACTTCCTTTGTCTGTTCGGATCAAGGGACTCTGCCAGACTAGGCTAATTTTAGACTCTTTTGTCAGTTTGGACTTATTAGCCTAAGCACGACTCTTTTGCACCTTCTTTTTCTTTCTTAAAGGATTGTTCTCCTACTGAAGATATATTTTTAGAGGTGTAAAAGAACTTCTTTAATATTTGAAGAACTTTCTCCCACTCAGCATCATCAAATTTACAACTAAATTCATGTTCTTTGCTACTTTCAATAACACAACACAGTGATATGATCATTTGGCAACTTCTGATAAGTGTCTTTGATCACATCACATGTGTTGGATGTGAGAACTTCAGGTGCTAGATCCATAATCATATATAAGATCCATTCATGCTTTAGAACTATTTACAACTTTCGATACTATCTATCAAAATTGGGTCCTACAAATAAGTCACTGTCAAACAGTGAATGGAGCAACGGACATCTAGCCATAACTGAAAGAAAAATACGACCTCTATGTTTATAAATTGATTAAGTCTAAAAACTTGGACTTTAGTCTAAAAGTTTTCCCACTATTTTATACGAATTGGTAGTCTCTACCTCCAATTTGAAGAATTATTCTAATTTCTTAGTGGATACTAGAATCCACACAGATTGCACACGAGCTCGACTTTGGTCGGCTCATCCATGTACATCTATGGGTAGATTCTTAACCAATTATTTCACCAAATAATTTTTAGTAATTGATTTAGCTCCAGATAATTTTTTAGTTGATTTTGATCTTCTCTGCAAGTCCTGATTAGGTCCAACCATTAATATGATTATACTTACGAATCCAACTACCAAATAATCAGGCCCGACTTTAGCTGGCTAACCTGACCACTTGATAGAGAGACTCGACTAAGTCATCATATTATTGAATGATAATTCTAATAGCAGATGAACACCTGGCCTTTGGGCCTTCAATGATCATCATACTAATGGACCTATTATCATCCAACTTAATGAGAGGCTATGATCTAGTTATCCCCATAACTAGCTTATTTTAAGGATGTAATAATTTAGAAGATTTTAATCAATTTAGAGGAGATAAGAAGAGATTAACCAATAAACCACAATCCTCCCACTAACTTCACTAAGTCATTGAATTGGATTACGGTCATGCTGGTTGAACTGGCACCTAGATCAATCACACTGATCAACCTTAATGATATGAGTCAACTCGAATCACTTAACAATTTAATCAAGAAATAATCCATCAAATTGATCAGATAAGTGAGATCGATGGAAGGGTCTACTAAGCTTGCCTTAGACACTATCAAAATAGTTAGATAAGCTGCTCTCAATTAAAAACCATCAATCGAAATATCAAACTTACCTTAGATATCAATTGATTAATTAATTTCAATTTGACCAACCTAATGATTTGGATTCAACCACTAAGCCATAATCAAAGTCCATTTGATCTAATCAAAGATATGGACTTGACCATCTATAACTATTATATTAGTTCTAAGGAAATTTTGATTTTAATCTAATTCAATATTTAGTTAGATTTAATCAATTTCTCTAGTTAGTCCATTCACTCTTTAATTCTAATCTTAGGTCTAACCCAATTAAGAGGATCTGATCTAAGCTAACCCATGCCCCCATATTTTATGCGAATGTCATTAGATCTTAAATCATAATTTTAGATCTAATCGATTATATACTTAATTCTCAATTAAGTTTTGCATCAACATGATTAAGGTTTTAAAAATAATTTTTACATGTAAATCATCAAATCTTTTAGATCAAATCTAAATCTTTTATGATTTTAAATCAAAATAATTTTGATTAAATAAAATTAGATGTAACTAACTTCTTCACAACTTGCATCACATACAACAACATCTAGGGCTTCAAGATCTAGGATTTTGCAAGAAAGTAAGTTTTTTCCTTTTACTTTCTTCTTCATGGGATCTAATCACATGGCATCCCTACACATCATAAGAACATCTCATCGAATGGGAAGAGAAGACCTTTAAACCCTTCTTGCTCCTATGATCAAACAGCCTGATGATCAATCCAATCCAAGTACTTGCAAATTGGATCATCTAATCTAATCACATATCATAGATGCATGAATTTAGATCTAATCTAAAATTACATCAGATCTGATTATAATCTTAGATCATATCTAAATTAGGTCATAAACATCTCATGCATGATATAAAATTAAATTTTATTAAAAATCAGCACAAACTAGGATAATCTTTTCACTGTAAGGAGTAAACCCTACAGTAGGATAACCTTATGTTAGTTTGTCTGATCAACTATTAATTAAATTTAAATCAAAATATCATATATCAGATTTAAATAAAATTAAAATTTAGATTTAATATGCACATAAATTATGTCATAACGAACGTAGGCTCTGATACCACTATTGGGATTCGTAGGCAATTTCATGCATGTATTTTGAAATTTTTTCGAAAAAATTACAGCAGAAGATAATTAGATTAATCTAATTAATCTAATATATATATGATCTAATCATCAAATCAACCTATTCTAGGATCTATGACATGTTATGTTGCATATAAAATCTAAAATAATCTGAAGATAAAATCAGCATGCATGCATGTGAGCAGTAGATCACATCTACTTCTAATTTGAGTTCAAAACTTTATACCTGATCATGGGTCGATGATCTCCACTACTGAGAGACATGGTGTGAAGGATTCTTGCTAGTTTCTCACAGCCACACATGCATCCGGTCTCTATAAAAAAATTCACTCAAAGCTCTGATCTGATCGATCTTCTCGAGAGTGCTAGCTCGTGCGAAGACCTACTTATTGGCAGATCTGAATGTTTCTTTTAAATCTCTAGAATCTTTTTAGAGGTTGAAGATGGACTTCTAGAGGAGATGGAGAGATGAAAGAAAGATAGAGAAGAAAATAATTTTCTTCTAATTTATTTCCTCCTACCAAACTCTTAGAACCAAAAACTTGAAATTCAGATTTTTGTGCACACCCCAAGAGAGAGGACCCTCCTCTCTATTTTTCACACCATGAACCATGCCCAAACTTTTACCACATGAAGAGCTCTCTTTGGTATCTTACACACATAAAAGAAACCATAAAATCTCCTTTTATAGGCATGTAAGAAGGTGGGGTGAAGAGTCCTAATGATCCTGGACTCTTACAAGATTTTACCTTCCTTCACAATTCCACATCCAAAAATATACCCAAAATATATGAGCAGCCTCTTTCTATATTTTTGTTATGGTAAATCAATTCTCTAACTAATCACTTACAAAAAATCTCCTTAAAATGTCACACATATAAGGAGAAAGAAATTTATTGGCATAGAGAGGTTGATCTAGATGAGAACAAATTCTCCTGATAAAAAATATTTTAAAATCTAAGTTTAGAATCTTTCTTTTATCAAAACTAAATTAGATTTAGATGTGAGATAGATAAGAGAAAGAACTCTTTTGTGTGAAAAAATCTCATATAAAATGATTTTGTGTGTGTAGATATATGGCATGCAATTTAGATTGGTGTGGGGAGAAGAGTCCTATTCTAATAAGGACTCTAAGTTTCCTTATTTGAATCCAAACCAAATCACATCTGGTTTAGCCCAAATAAAATATATGAAACTCAATCTAATTAGGTTCATAAATTTTTAATCAAATCTTAATCAAATCAAAAATTGATTGAACCAAAGTCCTGATCAAATTAGAGATAATTCTCTCTTAGCGATTATATCCTCTTATAACCTAATCAGGTCAAATCTTATTGAATCTAATTCAATTAAATTTTATTTAATCCTTTTTGCTCTATCAAATTGAGCTAATCAGTAAGTTAATTACTAATTAATTTTTTATTAATTTACTAACACTTGATGAATTAATTTATTATAACTTTTGTATAAGGTTAACCATCAATCAAATTGATGATTAAGCCCTTAAACAATTCTCAATCGTTGATCAGCCACATAATCAGTCAATTTTTTTTTTTGAGTGTGACCCCATAGATTCAAACCTAAGCTGGTAGTATAAAAATAACTTTTTGAATCAATTGATGTAACCATCTAGCAATGATGACCCAACGTCCGGATAGGTCAAATGATGGCGAAGCAACATTCGAGAACCTATTAGCGTATGGTTACCGTATAATTCATCCCTTTAGCTCTAATACTCGAGGATGACCTAAGATTTAACTATCAATCCTAGATAAGTCATCCATAATGTATTTCAATCTTTTTCAAATCCGTAATATGGATTACTTGGGCTCAGGTTTTGCTAAATTGAAATACACTGATGCATATCTCCTACTAATTCAGAGGGGTTACTCTCACCTTAATTCACGCACCAACTTAACAAGTACTTGATTGCATCCAAACACCTTTCATCACTAAATTAAAAACTCAGTTAGTCCGACATCAAAGTATAGTGAGTTGCTTGCAAGTCACCATAGTGATCTCAGATTAGAGGGACACTTATACCCATAACCTTCACAAGCTACCCTTGACAGTAAAGTGCTCCACAATTGGTCACGTTCAGTCGATGATGTACTCCTACATCTCACCTACATGCCATACTAGTATCTCCATACCATTTGGTTATGAGGACAACTAATACATATGGCACACAACGGCCTACACTTGATATCGCTATCATCCTTGTAATAGTGTATCGTTTGGTCGTGAACCAGTTTAAGGACTATGCGATAAATCTTTCTTTATCAATCAAAGTAGTCCTAAGGACTTCATCACAATATAAGAGTTCATTAAAAGATGTAACATTATGATGAAAAATATCAAATAATTTTTATTATTTATCAATTCATATACATTTATAATTAGTACAATCATCAAATAATTAGCTTTAGGACACAATTTCCAACAGTTACTGCATAATTCATCTCTTTGATCCTCAATGCTCAGAATGACTTAAGGTTGAACTAACTCTGAATTAGTTCATCCACATTGTGTTTCAATCTTTTTCAAATTTTGTGACTCCTCATAAAGATTATCCTGATCAAGATTTTACTGGATTGAAATATAGTGATGCATTAACTCCTATAATTTGGAGGAGATCAATTCCATCTTAACTCATGTACTGACTTCATAAGTACTTGACTGTACCCAATAACCTTCTGTCACTATATTAGAAATACAAGTAGTTTGGTACCAAAGTACAGTGAGTTGCTTGCAAATCACCATGGTGATCTTAGGTCTGAGGGATACTTATACCTATATCCTTCACGAGCCACTCTTGACAATAGAGTACTTTGCAGTTTGGTCACTGTTCAATGATGATGTACTCCTATATCTTATCTATATGCCATACTAGTGTCTCTGTTAGAAAGCAAGATGGTTTTGTACGGATAGTTTAAAATTTTTTAAAATTTTATACAGTGAAAATAAATTAATTAAAATATTTTTAATTTAATATACGTAACAGATTAGATCTAAAAACCATACTTAGGATCTTGATAGGAACCTGTTACCTTGATCTAAAATCTAAACAAAAAAACAAATATCAGTAAAATAAAATCAAAGATCAGATCTCCATACCTTCGGATTCTGTGGATGTTTGGGGTTCTGATCATAGCCACACATGTGCCTGGCCTCTGTTGGTATATATATAGAGATGTCTGATTAGAGCATCGAGATCAATGATGTGCTACTACCTTATAGATCTTGCTCCTCAGTCTTTGATCTGAATCTCTTCTTCTAGATCTCGAAGAAGATGATCGCTGTGCGAATCTCCTTCGCACAGATCTGACGGAGTTTGAATCAGATCACCAAGAAGGAAAGAAGAACCTTTTTTCTTCTCTTCCTTTCTCTCTTTTTCTCTCTTAGATTTGATCTCCATCAGATCTTAGGTGTTGGGGTGAAGGGAAGAAAGAAGGTGGCATTGAGATCTCACACACGACAAGAAGAGAGGCTTCTTTTTTTTCATTACACGCACACTCTCTCCCTCACCTTTTATTTTGTCACACAAAATAAAAATCCCCACACCCAACCACTTCCTAACACCCTAATAGATCTAATCTCATTTGATCTTAGGCATTCATATCAAAAAGAAGAAATGAGATGCATTGAGATAGGAGAAGAAAGAAGAAGTTATCTCATGCACAAAACTAGCGCATTACACTTTTTTTTTCAATATTTTTGTCGCACAAAAATATAAGGCATGGCCCCTCTTTCAAATAAGGAAAAAATTTGATTCCCTTCACTTTTAAATCAAATTCAAATAGGAAGGATGAATCAAAAGGAGAGAGTCCCAGATAACGTGGGGTGCCAACTATTGGTGCCCCTTATTTTTCAAGCATGCAAAGAATGAGTGCACATCTCCATGCATGCCTTCTCTTCTTTCTATATGAGATTAGGAGAGAGAGCTTTAGAGAATCTGAGCTCTCCGAGTCATGATTCATCTGGTTCAAATTTGATCTTAATTGGGTTCAAATCGAGTCCGAATCGAATTGAATTCGAAAGGCTGTCAAACCTGATCCTATCAAGCTTGAAATCCAAATCTGATTTGGATAATTGAACCCAATTAGAATTAATTTAAATCAAGCTTAATTAAATTAAATTTGATTTAAATTAAGATTTGATCCATAATTTAATCAGTCTCAATAAAATTACAATACTTGCAATTAAGTCCCCATGCTAACAATTAGCAGTTGCCAAAATTGTAACACTTACAAATTAGTAGTTTCTAAAATTCAAACTATCAATCTGATTGATAATTTGAATATAATTTAAACTATTGATCAAGTCATGCTCTTTTTGTGTGTGATCCCTTAAGTTCTATTCTCTCTGGTAGTGAGTCATACCATGATCTCCATCATTGTATCTTCGAAACTCCTTTCGATGGGCTGGAATAATTCTGACTCATCTCCATAAAGATTGTTGATCCAAAAATGATCCTAGTGAGTTCTCACGATCCACCAGTGATACCAAGTAAGATATAGTGGCAACCCAACAGAATAGAAAAGATGAACCCCTAGGTGCAGTTATCCTGTGATACAATTTCTCTGTCATGAGTTCCGACTTGATGGAGGTTATGGAGAACTCATCAAACCTCATCATCAGTCATATACCAGATTGGCTTGACTTGAGTTCATCTATGAATTTCATAGAAACTCTTTTCTAGTATTCACTCTTTCTCTGGCCAAAAATTTTTTGAACTTAGTCTTGCAAATTGCATAGGACCACTCCTTTTCTATCAAGGTCGATAGATTCCATCTAGGTGTATCCTACTCTAAACAGCGAATCTGAACCTGAATGACTAGAAACTGAGGAAATATGCAGTCAAACTAAGTAGCCTCACTGCAAATAGCCAACACACTGCAGGTCAAAGAACCAATCACACTACTACAGCATCGAAAAAATCACTGACGAGTGAGTAGACATCCAAATAGTTTTTCATATTGGTTATGCTCAATGCAAGTTATTCTCTAACAACCATCTACACTCTCATCCTAGTGTCTCCACACCACAGACTCGAGACTCATCTATCTAAAAAAAAGATGATCTGTGCATCGATCTTGAATGGATTGATCACTATCCTTCATGACGATCCTTTAATCGAGAGCATTTAAAAATTAACCACTAATGATGTATGTCTCAAATTTTTAACACCTTAAGAATATATAAAATCATCTTTATTAATTTTTTAGATAAATTATGGATACATATGACATGATTGGTTATAAAGACTATCCGTCAAGTACAAAATATGCCCTAGAGAAAGATATGTGTCAGTCAAGATTGGCTTCTAGGATATACATCTAACAAACTTTCACTTATACTAAAGCCAATCTGCCATATACCTGAGCCCCATCTTTTGAAGACAAGCTTTGGTGTTTTGCTGGCTAAGTGACTTAGGCCCACCACATCTTATGTGGAGTCTGCTCTATGCACCTCCATGTATTTCTACTTGAGATAATCGTGTAAATCTTTACTTTATGTGCATGAACTTCTGATGAAATCTTGGCTCCTTAGCAAGGACTATGGATCATTATCTTTATAGTATAATATTATAGTATCAAATGGTATGACATTCAGTTCTGCAACTATTATAAGAATCAGAATACATCCTACACATTTATAGTATATTCAGCTTTCATTGGTCGATTATCTGAAACCATTCCAATATATTGAATCAACATAACTCAAGAATACATGCTGATGTAGATATTCTACCATCAGTATCAGTGTATCTTTCTACTCTTAGTTCTAATCTTTCTTCAAAGATGAGAAATAATCTCTTAGTGCTTCTTAAGTACTTAGGGATATTTTTCATAGCAATCTAATGCTCTCAATCTGGATTTGACTAATATCTACTCGTAACTCTTATAACAAGATATACCAAGTCAAGTACATAGCATGATGTACATATTGGAAAATATGTCTCAAAAGTCAATTGTCAGTCTGTTGACGGTTGAGTAATCTTGTATTGTAATTGATTTATTAATAAATAAAATATATTTTTGGTATTTTCATCATAAGTTTTCATCTTCTAATAAAATTCGTTGTTGTGATGAAGTCCTTAGGACTATTTAGGTTTGATAAAGAGAGGATTTATCGATTAGTCCTTAAAACTGTTTACGATCAAATGATAGGCTGTTAATAAGGATGACAGCTTCTATCGAGCATAGGTCGCTGTAGGCCATATGAGTTGGTTGTCCTCTTAACCAAAGAGTATGGAGACACTGGTATGACATACAGGTGAGATGTAAGGATACATCATCATTGAACATGACCAATTCCAGAGCATTCTACTGTCGAAAATATCTCTGATGGGATATAAATATAAGTGTCCCTTAGACCTGAGATCGTCTTGGTGACTTACAAGCAACTCACTGTACTTTGGTACTGGACTAACTGAATTTTTAGTTCAGTGACGGAAGGCTTCTGGGCACAGTCAAGTACTTGTGAAGTCAGAGTGTGATCAAGATGGGATTGACCAATCCAAGAGTTGGAGAAGAATAAGTCACTGTATTTTAATTTAGTAAAATCTTGATCAGGATAATCCATCAGATAGATTTGATATTTTGAAGTACAATGTGGACAACCTGATCAGAGTTGATAGTTGAACTCTGAGGTATCCTATGAGCATTTTGGTCAAGGGGATGAATTATATGGAAACTATATCCGCATGGGTTCTAAGGATGTTGTTCTACACATTCGACTTATCCGACCGTCGGGTACTATTGCTAGATGGTCACTTCGATTGGTATAAAAATTTATTTCTATGCGACTGACTTAGGTTCAAACTTATGAGGTCACACACATTAGAGTTCACGATCCGATCAAATGGTTGATTAACAATTAAGAATCATTCTAGGATTAAACGATCAATACGATTGACATTTAACCTAGTGCAAGTGTTGTAGGAGGATCGATTAGCAATTCAATTACTAATTAGCTTAATTTGATTAAGTCAATAGATTGAGATTAAGTTTAATTGAATATGATTTAATTAAATTTGATTTGGGCTTGATTGGATCAAGTTCAATTGGTTTATTGGATAAATCAAATGCAAAAAAAAACTAATCCTAGTTCAATTAGGACTTGGGTCAACCTAATTTTTAATTCGATTAAAAAATTAAATTAGATTTATATTTAATTTAATCTAATTAAATTAAGTTCTTAATTAGGTTAAGATCTATTTTAACTGGGTTGATTTGGTTTTGGTTTGATTTGGTTTGAGATATCAAATTTGAACAAGTCATAGATTGAATCCTAGTAAGACTAGGATTCCAACTTGCGCCACCTTAGCCCCCCATACCCACTCTCTCTTATTTTGTGTGACAAAACCTTCTCTTCCATGCCTTCACGCATGTCCAAAACTTTTCATTCTTTCTCTCTTACATGGAATGTGGTTGTGGACCAAGTCAAAGTAGGAATTAGTTTGGATTTCAAATTCTATGAGATAGAATTTTAAGAAACCAAAACCCTTTCCTTATGGCATTGATTTTACCTTGATTTTCTCTAAAATTTTCATGGCTTTTATGGCACATATTGTGCGCCCTTTGCTGGTGGTCCATGACAAAAAAAGGAGGGGGCACCCAAAAGTTGGGTACTGATAAACACTTAATTTAAGTCATTTAAAACAGAAAATTATAGTTAATTTATTTTATTTATTAAGAATTTGATGCTTCTTTTTATGTTTTACAAGAAAGATGATCGCCGATACAAAGAGTCCGATTCATAGATCAAAAAGACTCAAGTTTGAAAAAAATTAAACTTAAAATAAAATTAAAATAAAAAAAAGATGTATACGGTATTATAGAAAATAAAGATACTATGCAAGGAACCCAAAAGGATTCAGACGTAATTGTAAAGAAACAAAAGTTTCTTTTTGGAATCAAAAAGAGCGTTAACGCATGCGCGAGCGCGCGGAAGGCACGCGCGGCAGGGCGCGATGCGAAAGCGGATGCACAGGTGGAGGCACGGCAGGCGGGTGCAGCAGTGGGCGGACGCGTGGGCAGGCACGCGGAATGGTGGGTTCGCGGGGAATTTGGCATGGCAGACACAGTGGCAAGGGATCTGAAAATTAAAGAAAAAAATTTAATTTTTGGAAATACTTCAAGAGGAAGAATTTGTATTTTCTTTATCTACTTGTGATCTTTCCATCTCATCCATCCATTTTTTAGTCTTTAGTATTTTCTTTAGTCCCACATCGAAAAACCATGTAAAACTCCTCCCTCCTAACACCTATAAAAAGGCTTTTGTACTCCTATTTATGGGGGGCCCAGAATTTCTACTAGAGCCTTGCATAGAGGAATAGAAAGGGACTAATCCATGAGCAGCTAAGCTAGCAGTCTCGGGAGTGGAGAAGAAATTTTGTAACGACATAGAGCGGGTTTATTATTCTAAACTTTCTTGTATTTCTTTATATGCAATAAAGATTATGCTTTTTATTTAAATCATCATGAGTTTTTTATTTGCTCTCTTTCATATACTTTTATTTATGCTTTCCTGTTAGATTAATATTAGGAACAACTTTTACTTTCTGGAGACGTGCCGTGATCTACGGGTACAGAGCGTGCTGAGGAAAGAAGAGTTGTTTACCTAGTACTTCTGGAGACGCACCGTGATCTACGGGTATGGGGCGTGCCGAGGAAAGATAGATATTTTTTCTAAGATTAATCGCATCTATTTAATTAAAAGAAAAGAGATACAACTCTACTAGTACAAAATTAATTTAAAACTCCCAAACTCTTTATTTTCTAATTACATTAATTTTAAGATAATTTATTTTTTAAATCAAAACAACACTTCTATCATTTAATCTCAACTTAGCCCAAGGTCTCTAAGGATACGATCTCGACTCATCCTACCTACGTAGTGAGTAGAGTTATTTTTGATGCTATCAATGACTACGCATCAAATTTTGACACCATTGTCGGGGACCTTGGCATGGTTGAATTAAAAAAAAAAATCACTAACATTTTATAACACTTAACTAAAATAGTGTAACCTCAAATATAAAAATTTTTAACTTGATTGGACACCTTGTTTCTTTGCATTGCATCTCGATAATTAATTTTAAGGGCGCAACCCATTAACTAAGATAAGGTGGAGATTTGATCACCCTTGGCCCACAAATCACTCCCTTGCATTTGCATAACCTAGACCTTAATCTAAAATTAATTAGACATTGACCCCTAAGGATTTCGAGCTCATTAGGATAAGTGACCCTGAGAGTTGAACCAGGTTAGACTTGGTCAGCTAGCTGGTGTCTAGGCAAGTGGTTTGCAGGATGACTGGGTCCGAAGGAAGGTGGTTTTTAATTAGTTCCGTTCGCTAACCTGGCCAATTTAATTGGTGTCTAAGGAAAGCAACGGGGGGACTCCCACCAACCTTACACTTACCTGGCCAGTTGGTTGGTCAAGCTCCGACTTGGAGGGCTTGAAGGCTAACTATAGTTAGGAGCTGTCTAGAACTAGGATAATTTTAGGATAGAGAGTCCACTGCATGCTAACTTGATTATAATTAAAATCTAACCACAACTAATTCTTCTATTAGTTTTAGGACTTCTTAGGATCTCTTCTACGGCAAATACATGCATTAATTGTAGGACAGGAGTCATGGACGTATCATTTGAAAATAAGAAACTGAGACTGAATATGTTTGGTAGTTCCCAAGGACCATCAATGGATAGTTGCTTCGAAGTAGATACACTAGAAGACATTATAGAAGATGCAACACCCACAATTCTAGCACCAGACCCCTTAGATACTTGCTTGGCTCACTTTGGAGTGTATGACTTTGAAAAATATATGAAAGAAGTTAACATCTTGTTGGATACACCACACGATAAAACTACTCCTCCATGGACAATCAAGTATGAGCCATTATCCACATTAGTCAGTACACCAATAGTCCCATCTTTAGAATCACCACCTACGTTAGAATTGAAACCTCTTCCTGCTACGCTCAAGTATGTATTTCTAGGACCCAATGACACCCTCCCGGCAATCATTGCATCAGACTTGACCCCTAATCAGGAAGCATAATTGGTTGGTATTCTGAAGGAACACAAAGAGGCTATCGGTTGGTCCATTGCCGATTTAAAAGGAATTGACCCCTCCATTTGCATGCACCATATTCATTTTGAGGCAAATGCCAAACTCCATCAAGATATGCAGAGGAGATTGAACCCAAACATGCGTGAAGTAGTAAAGAAAGAGGTGGTAAAGTGGTTAGATGCTGGAATCATCTACCCCATATCCGATAGTAAATGAGTCAGTCCCACTCAAGTAGTACCTAAGAAATCAAGTATTACTATGGTTGAGAACAAAGAAGGTGAACTGCTTCCCACTCGTATATCATCTGGATGGCGAGTATGCATAGATTATAGAAAACTAAATGCCGTTACTAGAAAGGACCATTTTCCATTGCCCTTCATCGATCAAATCTTAGAACAGTTAGTAGGACAAAGTTTCTTCTATTTTCTTGATGGTTATTCAGGGTACAATCAAGTATCTATATTTTTGGATGACCAAGAAAAGACTACCTTCACCTGCCCTTATGGCACCTTCGCTTTTCGGCGTATGCCATTCGGGCTCTGCAATGCACCTGCTACATTTCAACGGTGCATACTGGCTATTTTTTCGGATATGGTGGACAAATATCTTGAAGTTTTTATGGATGATTTTTTTGTGTTTAGAACCACCTTTGAGGATTGTCTCCATAATCTTTTCAAAGTTCTTAAACGGTGTATGGAGACAAATCTTGTCTTAAGTTGGGAAAAGAGCCATTTCATGGTGCAGAAAGGAATTGTATTAGGACATATTATTTCTGAAAGAGGGATCGAGGTAGATAAAGCCAAAGTTGAGGTCATTTCAAAACTACCACCCCCTACTTCGGTTCGACAAATACGATCCTTCTTAGGTCATGCCGGATTTTATAGATGCTTCATCAAAGACTTTAGCAAGATTTCAAGACCCTTATGCAATCTGTTGGCCAAGGATACACCATTTGTCTTTGACGAAGACTGTTTGAAAGCATTCAACACATTACAAACAGCCCTGACAACAGCACCCATAATAAAACCCCCTGACTGGTCCATTCCATTTGAGATTATGTGTGATGCCTCTGACTTTGCAATAGGTGCCGTCTTAGGCCAAAAAATCAATAAGGAGCCACATGTGATCTATTATGCTAGCAAGACTCTTTTCGATGCCCAATTAAACTACACTACAACAGAAAAAGAGCTACTAGCAGTAGTGTTCGCCCTTGAAAAATTTTGCTCATATCTGTTAGGATCTAAGGTTCTAGTTTACTCTGATCATGCGGCTCTAAAACATCTCCTCTCAAAGAAAGATACTAAATCGTGTTTGATCAGATGGATCCTTCTTTTACAAGAATTTGATCTGGAAATCTGAGATAAGAAGGGTTCCGAGAATGTGGTAGCTGATCACATCTCCAGGATCTTAGTTGAACACACGATAGGCATAGATGAGGTCAAAGAAAAATTTTCTGACGAATAATTTTTTGCAATCTCCTCTAGCCGTCCTCCATGGTTTGCCCATATTGTTAATTACTTGTCAACAGGACAAGTACCTTCTCACTGGATAAAACAAGAAAAAGATCGATTTTTCTCACAAATTAAACATTATTTCTGAGAAGAACCTGAACTATTCAAATACTGTCCTGACCAAGTTATTCGCCGTTATGTCCCCGAGAGTGAATTCCAAAGCATTCTCACTTTTTGCCATTCTTCGGTATGTGGGGGACATTTTAGTGGAAGAAAAACTGCAGCAAAAGTGCTGCAGAGTGGGTTTTATTGGCCAACGCTTTTCAAAGATGCACATGAATTTGACTGAAGTTGTCTGCAATGTCAGCGAACAGAAAATTTATCCAAGAAGGATATGATGCCGCTGACCCCCATTTTAGTAGTAAAAATCTTCGATGTTTGGGGTATTGATTTCATGGGACCTTTTTCAGCCTCATTTGGATTTGAATATATTTTGGTGGCAGTTGATTACGTGTCAAAATGGGTGGAGGCAATAGCTATATGGACTAATGATAATAAAATTGTAACTAGTTTTATCCAACGAAACATCATTAGTTGATTTGGCTTCCCAAGGGTGATCATTAGTGATGGGGGGACTCATTTTACGAATAAACATTTTGAAGTACTTATGAAAAAATATAATATTACACACAAAGTGGCCACACTGTATCACCCCCAAACTAATGGTTAGGTAGAGGTGTCAAATAGGGAGATTAAACATATCCTAGAAAAGACGGTTAGGCCCAATAGAAAGGATTGGTCTCTTCGCTTAGATGATGCATTATGGGCTTACTGTGTAGCTTTTAAAACCCCTATCGGTATGTCACCCTACCGACTAGTTTATGGCAAAGCTTGCCATCTGTCGGTTGAATTAGAACATCGTGCACTCTGGGCCATACGAATGTTTAATTTTAACATGAAGAATGCAGGTTCTAATCGAAGGTTGCAAATCAATGAACTGGAAGAACTTCGCAACGATGCATATGAGAGTTCATGAATTTACAAGGTTCGAACCAAAGTATTTCATGACAAATATATCTCTAGAAAATTATTTGAGCTAAATCAAAAGGTATGGCTTTTCAATTTCAGGTTACGTCTTTTTCCCGATAAACTTCGATCCTAATGGGATGGACCTTTCATTGTCACACAAATATTCCCACATGGAGCAATTGAAATTCATGACCCCCAGAATGGCAATACATTTAAGGTAAATGGCCAACATCTGAAGCCATATGTAGATGAAATTACACATAAAGAACAAATCGACACCATCTACCTGTGTGATCCACTTAATAATAAATAATAAACTTGACGTCTGGCTGAAGACGTAAAACTTAGTGCTTGTTGGGAGGCAACCCAATAATTTTATATATTTTTTTTTGACTTTACTGCAGCTACATAAATTTAGAACAAGAGCCTATTAATCAATGAAGCTATCTTCAACTTTCGAAGCAAAATTATCCCAAGTGCACTCTCTCCTTTTATTTTCTTTGTTTTCCTACTCCATTGAGGACAATGTAGATTAAGTTGGGGGGGAAGAAAATTAATCAAATCTTCGAGTATGGTCAGAAATAATTAGTTTTGTGGATCCAAATTTTATTTTGATTAAGAGTCAATTAGACATCCTAATCAATGAATGATTAACAGTCAAGATAATTTTAGAGATATTAAGGAATAAATTATTAAGAAAACCCAATGAATAGTAGGGTTTAGACTAGACCAAATTTTAGGAGTGATTCTACAACCCTCTTCTTACTGATCTTAATAAAGAATCTACTTCATGAGAGATTAGGTGGAAAGGTCGAGGTATACAAAAAAAAAATTTCTTCTTAAAATTTACTTAAAAAAAAATATTGGTTTCCTACTGAGTAACCGGGCCCTTTCGCCTAAGTAAGCATTGTGGTTCACGTAAAAAGGTGGGCAATGTTAAAAAAATAGTGGATAATAAGGGGACTAAATTGCAAGAAGATAATAAACCTATCTCACATTAAGTTAGAGGATTTAAAGAGTAAAGTGGGGAGTTGGTGAAAGAAAAGCTCTTGAAATTTTTTTAGTTAATACTCAGCCACTAATTGGGTCAAATTGATAATCCAATGAAGTATCTCTTTAATGGTCTGATTAGGTATTATCTACCTTTTGGGATGCCTAACCTAACTTTTGATTCAAGACCGAGTCGGTACACAATGCTGATATATCTATTTTACTCGAGGATGAGCAAAATTCAAGTTGGGGGGTGTGATAAACACTTAATTTAAATCATTGAAAGCAAAAAATTATAGTTAATTTATTTTATTTATTAAGAATTTGATGCTTTTTTTTATGTTTATAGGAAAGGTGATCGTCGATACAAAGAGTCCGATTCATAGATCAAAAAGACTCAAGTTTGAAGAAAATTAGACTTAAAATAAAATTAAAATAAAAGAAAGATGCATACGGTATTATAGAAAATGAAGATACTATGCAAGGAATCCAAAAGGATACAGACATAATTGTAAAGAAACAAAAGTTTCTTTTTGGAATCAAAAAGAGCGTTAACACGTGCGCGAGCGCGCGGAAGGCACGCGTGGTAGGGTGCGATGTGGAAGCGGACGCACAGGCGGGCGTGCGGTAGGCGGGTGCATGGCAAGGTGGGCACAGCAACGGGCGGACGTGCGGGCGGGCATGCGGAACGGTGGGTTCGCAGAGAATTTAACATGGCAGACACAATGGCGAGGGATCTGAAAATTAAAAAAAAAAAATTAATTTTTGGAAATACTTCAAGAAGAAGAATTTGTATTTTCTTTATCTGCTTGTGATCTTTCCATCTCATCCGTCCATCTTTTAGTCTTTAGTATTTTCTTTAGTCCCACATCGAAAAACCATGTAAAACTCGTCCCTCCTAACATCTATAAAAAGGCTTTTGTTCTCCCATTTGAGGGGAGCCCAGAAATTCTTCTAAAGCCTTGCATAGAGGAATAGAAAGGGACTAATTCATGAGTAGCTAAGCTAGCAGTTTCGGAAGTGGAGAAGAAATTTTGTAACGACATAGAGCGGGTTTATTGTTCTAAACTTTCTTGTATTTCTTTATATGCAATAAAGATTATGCTTTTTATTTAAATCATCATGAGTTCTTTATTTGCTCTCTTTCATATGCTTTTATTTATGCTTTCCTGTTAGATTAATATTAGGAACAACTTTTACTTTTCGGAGATGCACCGTGATCTACGGGTACAGGGCGTGCCGAGAAAAGAAGAGTTATTTATCTAGTACTTTTTGAAGATGCACCATGATCTACGGGTACGGAGCGTGCCGAGGAAAGATAGATATTTTTTCTAAGATTAATCGTATCTATTTAATTAAAAGAAAAGAGATACAACTCTACTAGTGCAAAATTAATTCAAAACTTTCGAGCTCTTTATTTTCTAATTACATCAATTTTAAGATAATTTATTTTTTAAATCAAAACAATGCTTCTGTCTTTTAATCTCAACTTAGCCCAAGGTCTCTGAGGATACGATCTCGACTCATCCTACCTACGTAGTGAGTAGAGTTATTTTTGGTGCTATCAACGACTACGCATCAGGTACCCCTTGTCTTGCCTTGTTTGGATTTTCCTTAACTAGGTATTTGACCTAGACAAGGATTCTTCATATCTCATTATTTAAGATGAATTTTCTTTTAAAATTTTTATGAATTATAGATCATTGAGAGACCTTTGATGTGTATGAAAATTAGAGAGAAAGAGTGTTGGGACATGGAGATATAATAGACACCAAATTAAGTATCTGGGTTAGAGCAAAGAGAAGAAGAAGAGGGTCTTCTTCTAGGATTGCTGATTTGACCTCTTTTCTTCCTCCATCTATGAGTTTTCTGAGAGTGTCTTACATCTAAAACTCCTTCTCCTACTTCTCATCTTTGGAAGAGTCCAAATCAAAAAGAAAAAGGCATCTGATCGACTATTGAAGAAGGATTAGCATAGTACTAGCATACTGTGCTGATTTTTTGGTTCACAACTTCTGATCGTGATTCATGGGCTCGTGTGGATGACTCCTAGAGGCTAGACACTTGTGCAGCTCACAATATCATCCTCATGCCTGGATTAGTAAAGTTAGAATGTCTAACTTGCAAGGTAATAGATCTAATCTATTATATTTTACATACATTAGATGTAGTATGGAAACATGTTGATATGATCAACGTGTAGTTCTTGCTCTTTATATTTTAATTTTTAATTTAATATCATATAATAATCATATAATAGGATCTTAGATTTAGAGATTCTCTAATTTTATAAGATAAATTTTGATTTATTTTAGCCTTCCACTGTCTGATCTTGAAAAAGTTTCAAGATCTAACCCTGAAACCCTAGTCTGGTTCCTACAATTGGTATCAGAGCCTAGATTGTTTATTATATAATTATTTATACATGCTTAGATTATTTTTTAGATTAGATCTAATTTATAATCTGATTGTTAAATCTGAAATTAAAATTTTTAGATCAATCACGAACTGTAGATTGTCCTGCTGTAAGGTTTATCCCTTACAGTGCAAAGATTGTCCTAGTTCGTGTAGATCTTGAAGCGAAAATTCAGTGCAGGGGCAAAATGGTAATTTTAAAACTTTTTCAAAATTATTATTTTATAGTGAAATTATTAATTAATTTCATTAATTAATACTAATTAACCCTACACTAGGATCTAAATATGATACAATAGCATGCATTTAAATTTGAAATTCAAATTTGAAACAGTAAACCTTTTACTGTATTGTGTTCAGAATACATCACCTTTTACGGGTAATCGATCACCACAATCTGATCACCGTTGAGGGGCTCTGATCATCATGTCGTAGCCACACTAGTGTTTGGTCTCTGCGGATCGTCCACACGAAGCTCCCGTCTGATCGGCTCCTCACGAATGCTAGTTCGTGATTTCACCCTTTTGATGGCTGATGTTGATCGAACTCCTTCGATCGATGTGTGCTGACTCCTCGGATGCTCTGGATCATCTGCATGATTGGTTGAGAGGCTGATGGATCTCTTCCTAAAATTTGATGGACTCACGATACTCGTGGCACAACAATCTCACTTCCCGAACCCTAGGTAGAAACCCTAGGGTACACACCAAAAATCCTACGCTCAATTTTCTTTCTTTTTCTCTCAGAAGATTTTGGACCTTCACCCTCACGCACAAGGCTTCCTCATGCCCTACTTTCTTTCTCAAAATTTTTCTACACATGCCCCAGCTCCCTATCTCTTTTAAAACAGTTCAAAACGTGTCTTATCCGCATGAGAGGATAAAGACAAGTGGTTACACATTTGAATTCAAATCAAATTTGAATTCAAAGTAAAACCAACTCATCCCTATCCACTTGGGCGTGAGAAGAGAAGGTGTGAGTCTGCTTTGTACGTGGAATGGTTTCACGAGAAACTCTTTCTCGTGTGAGATGTGGGGTGCTAAAGTGGATAATGTCATGTATGCGCAAGAGATAAGTTATCCATTCAAATTCAAACACGCTTTGAATTTGAATGGGTAACTAATAATATTTATCCAAATATTGGCACACAAGAGTGGGCATGAGAAGGGCTTTGCGTGAGAAAAAATTCATGAGAAATTTCTTCTCGTGAATTCAAATGGGTGCAGAGATTTAAGGTGGTGCAGGGATTCAAATTCAAATGGTGGTTTGATCTTAATTGAACCAACCTAATCAAAATAGGTTAAGCACAATTAGACTAAATTAAACCCAACTTAATTAGGCTTAATTAGGCTCAATAAAATTCTAATCAAATTAGAAATTGACTAAGCCCAACCCCTGATCAAATCAGGGACCAAACCATCTCGACGATTAGGTCAACTCTTAACCTAATCGGGTCAAACCCAACTGAATCCAATTCAATTAGACTTGATCCAAAAATAATTACTCAATCAAATTGAGTTAATTAGCGATCAAATTACTAATAAAATCTCTCATAATTATTGAGTCCAAATTCGATGGGCAATCGGGTATCAAAGTCCATCAATATGAAACCTTGATTGAAGAGTTCAAATTTCAAATTCAAAATTTGAAATTCAAAATTTTGACTCCGGTACCCAAAATGTGTGGAACTCATGATCAGAGAATCCTAATTCTCAATCATAGAGTCTCAAATACATAAGACTTATAATCAGCCATCAGATCAGAAAGGAACCTCTAATGTGTGTGACCCCGCAGGTTCGAACTTAAGCCGGTAGCACAGGAACCAATTCTTGTACTAATCGAAATGATCATCTAGCAATGATACCCGATGTCTGGATAGGTCGAATAGTAGTAATCGCAACATTCAGAACCTACGTGAATATGGTTACTGTATAATTCATCCCTTTTGACCCCTGTGTTTAGGACGACTCAGGGTTAAAATGTCAACCCTGATGAGATCATCCGAATCGTGCTCAACTCAATTAGTCCTGTGACTCCTCACAAGGACTACTCTGGCCAAGGTTTTGCTAAATTGAAACACGACTATACACAGCTCGTAAACTGGAGTGGTCAATCCCATCTTGACACACACACCGACAAGTCAAGTACTTGACTACACCCAGCAGCCTTCCATCACTGAATTAGAAATTCAAGTAGTCCAGTGCCTAAGTGCAGTGAGTTACTTGCAAGTCACCGTAGCGGTCTCAGGTCGGAGGGATATTTATACCCATATCCCATCGGAGCAAATCTTGACAGCAGAAATAACTTCGGAGTCGGTCATGTTCAGTGCAGATGTACCATTACATCTCACCTGTATGCCATACTAGTGTCTCCACACTCCTTGGTTATGAGGACAACCAACCCATATGGCACACAACGACCTATGCTCGATAAACGTTGTCATCCTTGGTAACAACGTATCATTTGGTCGTGAACAGGTTTAAGGACTAAGCGATAAATCCTCCTTTGTCGAGTCTAAATAGTCCTAAGGACTTCACCACAACACAGGAGTTCATTAGAAGATGAAATATTTATGAATAAAAAATATTAAAATAATTTTTATTTATTCATAATTCATGTACATATACAAAAATAAGTACAACCGTCAACAGGCTGACGATTGGCTTTGGGACACTCTTCCTAACAATCTCCCACTTGGCCTAAAGCCAATCGATGCAGTATCTAATACCCATCTTTGACTTGTAGTCATCGAACTCCTTCACCAAAATGGCTTTAGTGAATGGGTCGGTCAGGTTCTTTTTTCCGTTGATCTTCAGAAGGTCGACGTCACCTCGATCCATAATTTTTCAGATGAGATGGTAGCGGTGTAGAATATGCTTCATCCGCTGGTGTGCCTTGGGTTCCTTCGCCTGAGCAATGGCTCCGAGCTGTCACAGTAGAGCAAAACTGGACCAACAAGGGAGGGTGCTACTCCGAGCTCGATGATGAATTTCTTCAGCCACACCACTTCTTTGGTAGCATCTGATGCAGCGACATACTCCGCCTCGCAAACTGAATTAGCCACTGTGTGTTGCTTGGAACTCTTCCAGCATATAGCCCCACCATTAAGGGTAAAAATAAATCCTGACACACTTTTACTGTCATCGTGATTAGACTGAAAACTAGAGTCTGTAAACCTATAAGTCTTAAGTCCGATTCACCATAAACAAGCCACTGGTCCTTAGTATTTCTTAAATACTTCAGGATGGTTTTAACAACCTTCCAGTGATTCTCCCCTCGATCAGATTGGTATCTACTCACTACCCCTAGTGAGTATGCCACATCTGGTCGTGTACATGTCGTGGCGTACATGATAGATCCCACTGCCGAAGCATATGGAATCCTATCCATACGCTCTCTCTCTTGAGGTGTTGTCGGACAATCCCTCTTCGAGAGAGAAATTTCATGGCCTATCGGTAGATAGCCTTTCTTGGAATTCTCCATGCTGAACCTTTTCAGCATAGTATCAATGTACGTGGACTGAGATAAGCCAAGCAACCTTTTGGATCTATCCCTATAGATCCCCATCCCTAGGATGTAGGAAGCTTCTCCTAGATCCTTCATGGAGAACTGTGACGATAGCCAAATCTTTATTCCCTGTAATGCAGGGACATCATTCCCGATTAAGAGAATGTCATCCACATACAATACAAGAAATACTACTATTGGACCATTAGCCCACTTATAAATGCAGGGCTCTTCTCCATTCTTAACGAAGCCATACGTTTTGATCGTCCTATCAAAACGTATGTTCCAACTCCGAGATGTCTGCTTAAGTCCATAAATGAACCTTTGTAGCTTGCATACCTTAGACTCATCTGTGGATGTGAACCCTTTAGGTTGTATCATATACACCTCTTCGTCTAGCTCTCTGTTTAGGAAAGCTGTCTTCACATCCATCTGCCAGATTTCATAGTCTAGATGGGCAGCTATCGCAAGCATAATCCGAATGAATTTGAGCATTGCCACAGGAGAAAATATCTCGTCATAGTCTATACCATAACATTGACGATATCCCTTGACAATCAGATGGGCTTTATAGGTCTCCACCTTTCCATCTGCGCCCCTCTTCCTCTTGAAGACCCACTTACACCCTATGGGTTTCACTCCTTCGGGTGAGTCAACCAATGTCCACACATCGTTGACCTTCATGGACTCCATTTCAGATTTCATGGCCTCTAGCCATTTCTCAGAGTCAGGTCTCTGCATTGCATCCATGTAGGTGATCGGATCCTCATCGTTTTCATCAAGTTCGACAGGATTGCCATCCCAGACCAAGAAACCATAGTATCTATCCGGTTGATGTGGTACTCTACCAGACTGCCTTAAGGGTACATAATCAATGAGCTCCGGATCTGATCTAATCAAATCTGGTTCAGGTTCAGTAACATGTGTCAGTTTTTCCATCTGTCGAACTTCATCAAGTTTGACCTTAGAGGCAACAGTTCCTTCACTAAGGAACTCCTTTTCTAAAAAGATTGTCTTAAGGCTGACAAACACCTTTTGCTCATCAGCAAGATAGAAATAATACCCTTTGGTCTCTTTTGGGTACCCTATAAAATTACACTTGTCAGATCTAGGTCCAAGCTTATCTGTAATTAAACGTTTAACATAAGCCGAACACCCCCAAACCCTAAGGTGCGAGAGTACTGGCTTACGTCCTATCCATATCTCACATGGCATTTTGGCTACAGACTTACTTGAAACTCTATTTAGAAGGTAACAAGCCGATTCGAGCGCATATCCCCAGAGAGAGATCGGCAGACTAGCAAACCCCATCATGGATCGAACCATGTCCAATAAGGTCCGATTTCTCCTTTCAGACACACCATTATGCTGTGGTGTTCCAAGAGGAGTCCACTGAGAGAGAATCCCATTCTCTCCTAGATACGTCAGAAACTCATTGGAAAGGTATTCACCTCCTCGATCAGATCGAAGAATTTTAATACACTTCCCAGTTTATTTTTCTACCTCATTTCGGAATAGTTTGAACATTTCAAATGACTCCGACTTATGCTTCATTAAGTAGACATACCCATACCTCGATAGGTCGTCTGTGAAGGTTATGAAGTAGAAATATCCACCTCTTGCACTGGAGCTCATAGGTCCACATACATCAGAATGTACCAGACCCAAGAGTTCACTGGCTCGCTCACCTTTTTCAGTAAAAGGTGACTTGGTCATCTTTCCAAGAAGACAAGACTCACAGGTTGGAAGTGATTCACAATCATCAAGTTCAAGAATTCCTTCTTGAGCCAACCTATTTATCCTGTTCTTATTGATATGACCTAGCCTACAGTGCCAAAGGTAGACTTCTGACACATTATCTATTCTAGGGCATTTACCAAAGTTTTGAACCACATTAACAAGCTGTGATAGTAAGTAAATTTCATTATTTAATTATCCAACAAATATTGTAACACCATTCAAAATGATATTGCAAATATTTTTTTTTATTAAAAAATCATAACCGTACATGGCCAAAAGGCCTACAGAAATAATATTTAATAAAAAGCTTGGACAATAGTGACATTCACTCAGAATTATATTACGAGAATTGATTACAAGACTCATGATTCCTAAAGCTAGAACTGAAACTTTGCTTCCATCTCCAACGTTCAGGAATCTCTCACCTTCATCAAATCTCCTACTGACCTGCAGACCCTGCATCGAATTACAAATATGATAAGGGCTTTCGGTATCCAATACCCAGGCAGTAGTATCACAAATGAAAAAGTTGCAAGGAGTTATCATATAATTACCTTGCTTCTTCTTCGGCCTGTTCGGGTCCAGGGAGGCAATATATTGAGGACAGTTCCTCTTCCAATGCCCCTACTTCTTGCAAAAGAAGCACTCCGCCTGGCTCTGGTCGGGCTTGCGCTTCTTGGTCTGACCCTGTGCAACCGTCCCAGCATGAGGCTGCACCTTCTTGTTCTTCTTCTTCTTGTTCTTCTTCCCCTTCCCAAAGGGTCGACGATGAGAAGAAGACCCTCCTACTACATTCACCGACTCCTTATGGAGCTGGTGATCCTTCTCAAAGTTCTGCAGCAACCCCAACAACCTATGGTAGTTTACTACAGGCTTTGTCATTCGAAAATGAGTAAGGAATGGGAGGAAGGACTTGGGCAAGGAATTAAGGATCGCATCCTTACCGAGCTGCTCGTGCAAAGAAAAACCCAATTTGCTTAGGCGCTCAATCATCTCGATCATGTACAGTATATGATCAGTGACTGAGGCCCCATCCCTCATCCGAGCATTGAAAATGGCACAACTAGTTTTATACCTTTCAACATCGTCAGGCGTGCCAAAGGAGTCGTTCAATATTTGAAGCATCTCCTGTGGCTGGGCGTTCTCAAACCTGCGGCTGAACTCGTCATTCATTGCTGCTAGCATAATACATCGGACGGTGGTGCGGTCATTGAGCCACTTCTGGTAAGTATCTCGGATCGCCTTACTAGCGTTCGGAGCTGGCTCCTCAGGTGCTGGATCCGTTACTACATAAAGGATCCGCTCATGCTCAAGGATGATTTTTAATTTTCGATACCAGCTATCGAAATTGGGTCCCATGAGCTTGTCATTATCTAATAATGATCGGAGCGACAGGGTTGTGGCCATAGCTGTATAAAAAAAAATCAGACCTCTATTAGTACATAAATTAATACTAAAGACTTGGACTTTAGTCTAAAATTTTTCCTAATATTTTTATGAACTGGTAGCCTCAACCTCCAATTCGAGGAATTACTTTAATTCCTTAATGGGTACTAGAATCTACACAGACTACACACGAGCCCAACTTTGGTTGGTCAACCCATGTGCATCTATGGGTAGGTTCTTAACCAGTTATTTCTCTAAACAACTTCTAGTAATTGATTTTGCCTCAGAACCTAATTAGTAGGCTTTGGCCTCCACTGAAAAGATCTGGTTAGGTCAAACCATTAACATGACTTAATTTGGTGAATCAGGCCCGACTTTGGCCGGCCAACCTAACCACCATCAGAAAGACTCAACCAAATTATCATATTATGAATGATAATTCCATTAGCCAATGAGCACCAGGCCTTTGGGCCTCGAATGATCATTGAACTAAGGGACTCATTATCACTCACTTAATGGGAGGCATTGACTTAGTTATCATTGTAACTTAATCATTTTAGGGACCTAATAATTTTTGAGAATTTTATTAAAGGATAGTAGAGAAGAAATCATCCAGCCAATTTTAATCCTCCCGCTGACTTCACCAAGTCAGATTAAAAAAAGATTTAATTAAAGCTGGCATTAGGAGCACCTAAATTAGTCACACTGATTTACCTAATGACATGGATGAGCTCTAATCACCAAGTGATCTAATCAAAATCTAACTTACCAGATTGGCCAGGTAAGTGAGATCAGTGGTGGGGATTTGTCATTAACTCGTCAATGATCGAATCAATCGAGTAGCTCCCGCTTAAGAACCACTGGTCAAAACTGCCGAACTTACCTTAGACACCAACCGGTTCATTAGTTTTAATTTTGATCAACTTAGTAAATAGGGCTCCACCGCGTAGCCATGAATTAAGTCCATCTTGGTCTAGTTAAAGACATGGACCCATTCAATTACAACTATTAAAGTTGAGTCTAGAGTATCCTTAACCTAATCTAATTCAACTTTTGATTAGATTTGACCAATTACTCCATTTAGTCTATTTTTTAAGCTAACCTTAGGTCTAACCCAATTATGGACCTAATTCATCTAACCCATTGACCCACAAGTTTATGCAATTGTCTTAGGTCTTAATTCACAATTCTAGACCTACTAGACAATACTTAATTCTTTTAATTAAGTACTTGGGCTGATGGGTCAAAGTTTGGTATTTCAAAAATAATTTTTAAATTTTGAAATATTTTATTTTCTGTTCACCAAATGTGTTGACTCATTTCACAAACGGGTTAGCACATTTCATAAACAGCAATCCTATTGCTTATTTTATAACAGAAAATAACTCAAAATAAATCATGAATTTTCTTTTAGATCTAATCTAACACATTCATGATAAATTTTATAATTAAATCTTTTTGCTGCTTTATCGACATGGGATATAATTGCATCGGCACCCCTACCGCCATAAGAGACCCCATCGAATGGGAAGAGAGGGTCTTTAAACCCTACTTTTCTCCTATGACCGGACGGCCATGGCAACCAACCCAATTAGATTACTTGCTACTTGGATCAAGTATATCTAAATATATCAATTTCAAAATTTAAATTTTAAATTTCAAATTTTAAATTTCAAATTTTAAATTTGAGATTTCAACCAAATTTCAAATTTCGAATTTCCAATCTTTGAATTTTAAATTTTGAATTTTGAATTTTAAATTTTGAATTTCAAATTCTAAATTTCAAATTTGAGATTTCAACCAAATTTCAAATTTTGAATTTCCAATCTTTAAATTTTAAATTTTAAATTTTGAATTTCAAATTTTGAATTTCGAATTTCAAATTTCAAATTTGAAATTTCAAATAAATTTCAAATTTTAAATTTTAAATTTCAAAATTTAAATTTCAAATTTCAAATTTCAAATTTGAACTTATAGATTACACCTTAATCTACACATGCATATGTATATCATATTCTAGAACCATGCTCTGATACCATTTAAAGCAAAAATTCAGTGCAGGGGCAAAATGGTAATTTTAAAATTTTTTCAAAATTACTATTTTACAGTGAAATTATTAATTAATCTCATTAATTAATACTAATTAACCATATACTAGGATCTAAATATGATACAATAGTATGCATTTAAATTTGAAATTCAAATTTGAAACAGTAAACCTTTTACTGTACTGTGTTCAGAACACATCACCTTTTGTGGGTAATCGATCACCGTAATCTGATCACTGTCGGGGGGCTCTGATCATCACGTCATAGCCACACTAGTGTCTGGCCTCTGCGGATCATCCACACGAAGCTCCCATCTGATCGGCTCCTCACAAATGCTAGTTTGTGATTTCACCCTTTTGATGGCTGATGTTGATCGAACTCCTTCGATCGATGTGTGCCAACTCCTCGGATGCTCTGGATCATCTAAACGATTGGTTGAGAGGCTGATGGATCTCTCCCTAAAATTTGGTGGACTCACGACACTCGTGGCACACCAATCTCACTTCCCGAACCCTAGGTAGAAACCCTAGGGTACACACCAAAAACCCTGTGCTCAATTTTCTTTCTTTTCTTTCTTTTTCTCTCGGAAGGTTTTGGACCTTCACCTCACGCACAAAGCTTCCTCACACCCCACTTTCTTTCTCAAAATTTTTTTACGCACGCTCCAGCTCCCTATCTCTTTTAAAATAGTTCAAAACGTGTCTTATCCGCATGAGAGGATAAAGACAAGTGGTTACATATTTGAATTCAAATCAAATTTGAATTCAAACTAAAACCAACTCATCCCTATCCACTTGGGTGTGAGAAGAGAAGGTGCGAGTCTGCTTTGTGCATGGAATGGTTTCACGAGAAACTCTTTCTCGTGTGAGATGTGGGGCGCTAAAGTGGATAATATCATGTATGCGCAAGAGATAAGTTATCCATTCAAATTCAAACACACTTTGAATTTGAATGGGTAACTAATCATCTTTATCCAAATATTGGCGCACAAGAGTGGGCGTGAGAAGGGCTTTGCATGAGAAAAAATTCATGAGAAGTTTCTTCTCATAAATTCAAATGGGCACAGAGATTTAAGGTGGTGTAGGGATTCAAATTCAAATGGTGGTTTGATCTTAATTGAACCAACCTAATCAAAATAGGTTAAGCACAATTAGACTAAATTAAATCTAACTTAATTAGGCTTAATTAGGCTCAATAAAATCTTAATCAAATCAAAAATTGACTAAGCCCAACCCCTGATCAAATCAGAGACCAAACCATCTCGACGATTAGGTCAACTCTTAACCTAATCGGGTCAAACCCAACTGAATCCAATTCAATTGGACTTGATCCAAAAATAATTACTCAATCAAATTGAGTTAATTAGTGATCAAATCACTAATAAAACCTCTCATAATTATTGAGTCCAAATCTGATGGACAATCAGGTATCAAAGTCCATCAATATGAAACCTTGATCGAAGAGTTCAAATTTCAAATTCAAAATTTAAAATTTAAAATTTTGACCCCGGTACCCGAAACATGTAGAACTCATGATCAGAGAATCCTAATTCTCAATCATAGAGTCCCAAATACATAAGACTCATAATCAGCCATCAGATCAGAAAGGAACCTCTAATGTGTGTGACCCCGCAGGTTCGAACCTAAGCCGGTAGCACAGGAACCAATTCCTGTACTAATCGAAGTGACCATCTAGCAATGGTACCCGACATTCGGATAGGTCGAATAGTCACAATCGCAATATTCAGAACCTACGTGAATATGGTTACCGTATAATTCATCCCTTTTGACCTCTGTGTTTAGGACGACTCAGGATTAAACTGTCAATCCTGATGAGATCATCCGAATTGTGCTCAACTCAATTAGTCTTGTGACTCCTCACTAGGACTACCCTGGTCAAGATTTTGCTAAATTGAAACATGACTGTACACAGCTCCTAAACTGGAGTGGTCAATCCCATCTTGACACACGCACCGACAAGTCAAGTACTTGACTACACCCAGCAGCCTTCCGTCACTAAATTAGAAATTCAGGTAGTCCAGTGCCTAAGTGCAGTGAGTTGCTTGCAAGTCACCGTGGTGGTCTCAGGTCGGAGGGATATTTATACCCATATCCCATCGGAGCAAATCTTGACAGTAGAAATAGCTCTGGAGTCGGTCACATTCAGTGCAGATGTACCATTACATCTCACCTGTATGCCATACCAGTATCTCCACACTCCTTGGTTATGAGGACAACCAACCCATATGGCACACAACGACCTATGCTCGATAAACATTATCATCCTTGGTAACAACGTATCATTTAGTCGCGAATAGGTTTAAGGACTAAGTGACAAATCCTCCTTTGTCGAGTCTAAATAGTCCTAAGGACTTCACCACAACACAGGAGTTCATTAGAAGATGAAACATTTGTGATGAAAAAATATCAAAATAACTTTTATTTATTTATAATTTATGTACTAATATAAAAGGAGCACAACCGTCAACAGGCTGATGATTGGCTTTGGGATACTATTTCCAACAGATCTATCTTTAATCATAAATTTGTTAGATGTGATCTAGATTAAATTTATGATTTATTAGATTTAAAATGTATTTAAATCTAAAATTAAATTTATTTGTTAATAATTCTCGTGCAAAGAACCATCATATATTTGTCTGAAAAATTTACGTAGTTTAAAGTTAAAATTATTTTAATTACATGAACCTGTTTAGATTAGACCTAAAGTAGTTTCATACTTATTTCACTTATATTTTAATTATGAATCAAACATGCAACTTGGTTGGTAGAACCATGTTGTAAAAATATTTTACAAATATAAAATTTATTTTCAAAAAATCAAACCCCATCCCTTAACCCAAAACTTAATTGAGAATTAAGAAGTTGTTTAATTAGGTTCTAGGATTGTGAATTGAAGAACCTAAGACACAAATCATAACACATTGGGTTAATGGGTTAGTGAGAATTAGGTCCATTAATTGGGTTAGACCTAAGATCAGATTAATAATGGACTTAATTAGAGAATTGACTAAATCTAATCAATTGTTGTCTTAGATTAGGTCAAGAATTCTCTAGATCAATTACAATAGTTGTAGTTGGTCAAGTCCATGTCTTTAATGAGAATCAAATGGACTTGATTCTTGGCTAAGCGGTCTAGCACGAACTGTTAGGTTGATCTAATCGAAACTAATTAAACCAGTTGGTGACTAAGGTAAATCAAATCGGTAGTTTTTAATTGGCAGCCCACTTATCTGACCATTTCTGATGGTGTTTAAGGCAAACTTTGACAGACCCTCCCACCGATCGAACTTACCTGGCCTCTTGATGAAATTATGTTTTGATTGGATCACTTGACTATTCAAGCTGATCTATGTCTGCTAGGTAGATCAGTGTGACTGATTTAGGTGCTCCTAGACCAGCCCTTTTAAAAGGTCTCCCTTAAGCTGACTTGGTGAAGCTAGTGGGAGGATCATGATAAACTGGTTCATCTGACCTCCTCCTCTAAATCAATTAAATCTTTTAAAATTATTAGGTCCTTAAAATAAAATAGTTACGGTGATAACTAGATCATAGCCTCCTATTAAGTGGATGATAATGGGTCCATCAGTTGGATAATCATTGGAGGCCCAAAAGTTTGGTGCTTATCGGCTAATGGAATTATCATTCATAATATGATTTCTTGACTACATCTTTCTAAATGGTGGTTAGGTTAGCCAATCAAAGTTGGGCCTAATCATTCATTGGCTAGATGGGCCAAGTATGGTCATGTTAATGGTTGGACCTAATCAGACCTTTTCAGTGGAGGCCAAAGCCTACTGATTAGGGACTGGGATAAAATTAAAATTACTAAAAATTATTTAAAAAAATAATTGGTTATGAACCTACCCTTAGATGTATATGGGTTGGCCAACCAAAGTTAGACTTATGTTCAGTCTAAGTGGATTCTAGTACCCACTAAGGAATTAGGATAATTCCTCGAATTGAAGGTAAAGGCTACCAATTCGAATAAAATAGTGGGAGAAACTTTTTGATTAAAGTTTAAATCTTTAGGTTTAATGAATCAATTACTAATTAGGTTATGATTTTTTTTTGTGTAGATATGGCCACTTTCCTATCGCTTCAATCATTGTTGGACAATAAAATTTTGGTGAGACCCAACTTCAGTAGCTGGTACCGAAAGTCGAAGGTAGTCCTGGAGCATGAACGGGTCCTATATGTGATAATAGATCCTGCACCTGAGGAGCCAGCTGCCAATGCACGTGGAACAGTCAGAGACACTTATCAGAAGTGGCTCAGTGATCGGACCACGGTGCGCTGTATCATGCTGGCTGTCATGAGCAACAAGTTTAGTCACAGATTTGAGATGGCTCGGTCAAAGGACATGCTTCAAGTGTTGGAGGATGCCTTTGGCACAGCCGATGATGTGGAGAGGCACAAGACTAGTTGTTCCATCTTCAACATCAAAATACAGGATGGTGCCTCTATCACTGATCATGTATTGTACATGATCGAGCTGATGGAGCATTTGAGCAAGCTCAGCTTTCCCTTGCATGAGCAGCTTAGGAAAGATGCAATACTGAACTAGCAGCCCAAGTCTTATCTCCCATTCTTCACTCATTATAGAATGACAAAGCCTGAAGTAAACTACCACGGGTTACTGGGTTGCTTCAGAACTTTGAGAAAGATCACCAACTCCACAAGGAGTCGGTGAACTTAGTGGGAGGTTCATCTTTTGGTTCTCGATCCTTTGAGAAAGGGAAGAAGAACAAGAAGAAGAAAGTGAAGAAGTTACAAGTTCAGACTGGGACATCAGTGCAGGGCCAGATCAGAAAGATCAAGCCCAATAAGAGTCAAGCTGAATGCTTCTTTTGCAAGAAGCGAGGGCACTGGAAGAGGAACTGTTCTCAGTACATTGCCTCCCTGGATCCGAACAGGCAGAGAAAGAAACAAGCTATTGCTGGGCAAGGTATTTATATGATAGCTCCTTGCAATTTCTCTATTTGTGATATAACTGACTGGGTATTGGATACCGATAGTCCTTACCATATTTGCAATTCATTGCAGGGGTTGCAGGTCAGTAGGAGATTCGAGCAAGGTGAGAGGTTCCTGAACATTGAAGATGAAAGACCAATTCCAGTTCTAGCATTAGGAATCTTGAAACTTGTATTTGAGTCCCATACCATTGTACTTAATAATTATCATTTCTATCCCAGTTTTTTTTAAATGTTATTTCTATAGGCCTTCTGACCAAAAATGATTATAAAATTTCAATAAAAAAATAAATTTGCAATATCATTACGAATGGTGTTACTATTTTTTGTGGATATTTGAACAATGGTGTGTATATGTTATCACAACCTGTTAACGTAGTCTATTCTATTGGCAAGCACCCTAGATAGATAGTGTATCAGATATCTACTTATGGCACTGTAGACTAGGTCATATAAATAAGAACAGGATAAACAGGTTGACTCAAGAGGAAATCCTCGAAGTCAGTGATTGTGAATCACTTTCAACCTATGAGTCCTGTCTTCTTGATAAAATGACCAAGTCACCTTTTACTAAAAAAAATGAGAGAGCTACTGAGCTCTTGGGCCTAGTACATACTGATGTATGCGGGCCCATGAGCATAAGTGCTAGAGGTAGATATTTCTACTTCATCACTTTCACGGATGATCTATCCAGATATGGATATGTCTATCTGATGAAACATAAGTCGGATTCATTTGAAA